>NC_133330.1:52790968-53095819 GCF_042186555.1 Aquarana catesbeiana | reverse complement strand
TGCCTTGCAGATATAGAAATGTCCCAGGCCTCCTTCGGTCTAATGAGAACCTTCAGGGCCAGAGATAGTTGACATCCTTCTGAATATGGTGGGTTGTGAGGCATAGTGGGTCCAAGATAGTTAAAGTCATTGGGCACCAGACACTTCTTGAATGCAAAAGAGATTTTATTTCTCTTAACAGAACTTTTGGGAGAGAGGGTTAGGACCAGGACACCCTTAGGTAGTTGCAAGATCAATTGGCAGACTCCGAGACTTCAAGAAAAGGACAGCCACGCAGGGAAAGGCATCCAGCAAGACACCACTTCTGCACGTGTATGAATGTTGTCTCCTATGGCAACAGTCTTTAACAGTTCCTAACACAAAGTGTAACAGTTCCTTCACTTCCACTACAATCACTTCTTGTAGTTCTTCAGCCCGCTGAGCTCCCAGTCTCTCACTAGACTAGATGATTCACTGCCACTGAATCCCTTGAGCTCCTCCAATCTTCACGGTGGTATCTTCCTCAAGTGTCACCCTCACCTCTCTGCTGGGTCCCTGGCTTGGCACTCAAGATACCTCTCAAACTTCACCCCACTGGCCTGCTTGGTCAGTGGCTTGATACCCACTGAAGTTTCACAATTCTTCATCGTCCCCGATTGGTGAGAGTACTTGCTTCAGCTACTCACTGTGGTCCCTGGTAATAAGGTGGATAGACCCTTAGTGGCGACAGCTTTCCCTTCTACCTCTGACCACGACAGGTTCTCCGGCCAGCAGAACCGTCACTTCTGTTTGGACTGCAAGCCACAATTCCAACCCTGCGCTGCTCTCTTGCTTCTGGATAGGCCCTCAGACAGCCTAGCAGCCAGATGGACCCAGGAAAGGCCCAATCTCCAGCCTAGCAGACCGGGCAAAACAACACATGTCCACCCAGACAGCCTTCCAGGTGGCACAGAACAGTCACTCCACCCAAATATATAGGCTCTCCCAAACATTTAAGAAAACCGCCCATTGGCTGGGATACCCCATATACCCATAATCTGACCTTGCAGCGCTCTTCTCATATCTAATGCCACCGGGTACCCGGCCACCTAGTGGCAAAAGAGAGAAGTGCAGCAATTACAGACTTAGAGTGAAATCAATTGATCCTCAATAATAATAAGGTAGCTATACCTGGCAGGTAAATTTAGGAGCAACCCTGCCTAAACACCAGGGTGCTACATCCTCCCCCTGCCTACAAAACTACATCTCAGAGTTTGCAGAAAAATATAGTTTTAAGCTCTCAAGCCTGAGAGCGAATGCCCTGGCAAAAAACTGGGATGGGTAGGGAAACAGGGAAAGAATAACAAAAACAGTAGTATATGTAGCGTACCACATTAAATAATATAAGTATCAGACACATGAGAAGTGGTAAATCACATATGACATTGGAATATCAAAAATATTTATATACAGTTTGAAAGGCAAGCAAAAGCAATGGTATTGCTTCCTAACTATCTATCTAATATATACAATGATAAGGAATATAAAAGAAGGTTTGTGTTGTCGTCAGGCTGGATCCCCTGTCTCTCCTTAGCCAAGGAAGAAGCACCAACACAGCAACAACTAAAAGAGAATAAATGGCAATGCAAATGCATCCTATCCTATGACAACATGGTGCAGTATATACATACGTGATTAAATGGTTTTTAATTGTCCTCAGCTGAATACAGCATAGCAGTGTAAATACACCCTATAAAATATCTGCATTATTTACAATAGTGAAAGCAGTCCCCATTCTCAACAGAGAATGCCACCTCCTTTCCTTTAATCTAATAAACATTTTTAACTTAGCACATTCTATCAAATGCTCATAATGTGAATAGAGTTCACTCAGGTTAGCGCTGTTCACGCCACCTGGTGACCAATAGGAACAGTTCTACCGAGTGGGTTAGTCGATTATTTACATGAGTGGTAAGAATTTGCCCTTTTGTCACAGCTCATCCTACCTAACTACACACCCAGTGTCCATGACGTGTCACAGTCCATCAATTTCACTCAGGGGACAATACTTCCCAGCAGTTTCCCTTCTTCGGGGACAACTCCGGGGACAAGGAAGGCACAGCTGCATTTCAGGGGACAAGCAGCCAGGCCATGGTGCAAAGGACCCCACTTCAAAACACAGGTCCCCTTGCAAGGATGTCCTCAGTCTGTCCACATGACAGCCGGGGACAAAGAACATTCTCATTGTCATTTAAGAACAGCAACCTACTGAAGGCCACCGGTCGTTCTTCAGGGTGGAATACCCCAGCAACTTCAACTTTTAGCCAACTTGGCTCAGATGGGCACTCCCTGTATCTGTTGGCAGCATTCAGCCAAGCACAGTCCGGGCAGTACAGCTCTCTGGAATTTCCTCCACTAGCAGCAACTTATATGTGAGTGTGAAGTGGCTCTCAGCATAGCGTCCTTGACATCACACAACACACATTTGTAATCTATGGTAAGGGTAATAGCAGCATCTTTATGACATTTACCAGTAGTGCCTGGGGTCGGGTAGAATTACAGACTCTCCCTTTGCATTCACCGTGGTGACAAAGTGATTGATGTCCTTTTTGTTTGGTCGGCAGATGACTTACATCATCTAGGTGAATCCAGGTGTTACACACTGATAGGTACTTTCCAGCCATCCTGGGCAACAACTTCAGGAAGTCTGTGCCTAAAGGGATCCGGAGAAACCCACGCATGGCTTCATCCACCCATTGAATTTCCTTCTCTGAGATTTCCTCTTCCAGATGAGTGGGTATGTATGGGTATAAGTATCCGTATTCTTCTGCCACTTTCTTTATTATTATCTTTGACAGCCGAGGCAGGGTTTTGGGATCCCCATATCCTGGTAGGACCCGGGCGTCTGGAGTACGCTGAACTGAGCATCCGGCGACCACATCTGGCTTATGGTCAGACTTGATCCTAGGCATGGACGTGATTGGGCGGACTTTGGGAAACCATTGAGCCCAAGGATCTTTCTCAAAAGATCTGGAAATGCTGATCAACGGGGTTGCATTAGCAGACAGCTTGATCTCTACATTAGCAGCGACAACAGGGGGAACTTCCCTCTCTTGCACATCACTCATTTGCTCCTCATCGCTATCACTCCACCTCCTGGTGCAAGACAACGTATCAGAAAAGAGTTCAGATAGACCGTCAAACGGAATGTCTGAATCGGTAATAGTAGAGCACTCTTCGGCCGGGATATTGCGCCTGGCACTCGTTTTAACTGGCACAAGTTTAGCATCCCTCTTAACGGCCACTGTCATCACCTCCCCTACAGGCACACTACTCTCACTCCTTGCTGGACTACCCAGTTCCGGTACTTTGCTCCTGGGTGGCTCGGACATCAAGGCGAGCAGCTGGGCCCGACCATGGCCTCTAGGAGCAACTGGTGCACCGGGTTTTGGAATGGTCACCGATGCAGGGGTAGCAGCTTCCTGAGTTGAGAAGATAACCTCAAACAGGTGTTATCCGCAGTTTCCACAGACGATCCAAGGCCTCAACTGCGTGGTCAGGCTGAAACATCTCTCGCAGACCAGTCCCAAGGCCTCATAGCCTCCAGCTGTATACAGGGCAAGCTTACCCTTCAGTGTATGCCGCACTCCGGTGTCAGTCAGGACAGGTTTTGCATTGCTCGGACCGAAACAAACACCCGGAGCGTACATTTTACAATCTGCTATATCTCCTACGAACCACCTTTCTCTCCAACCCACAATCAGACACACGCGGCAGCACTTCCTTATTCACCTCTGCAGAGCGGGAACTCCTCCCCCTGCCAACGGATTGGTGCAGCGGTTCTATGGGAACTGTGGCACCCATCTTCTTCATGGAGTCTGTTTTAGAGTCTATGTTAACCCTCACATTGCTGTCGGGAAGGGTCAAAAGACCAGGCTGATCCTCTCCCATGAGCAATGAGACTGTTAGTTCTTCCCTACATTGGTAGTACACAGGTGCAGCGGAGAACAGCACTCGAGTGGGGGTTTGACTGCCTGTAAGTCCCCCAGGATGTCATGGACATTATTGAAGATTCCCGGGCCAAATGGGAGGAATAAATGGTCTAGGACTTCATGCATGTGCCCAAACCCCTGCAGGGACCTCATAATGAGGAGGCTAGGGCCCCGTTCCAGGATATTGATCTTGAATGGCGTCTGGGAAGAGCCATATACCAAGACCGAGTGGTAATTGTTAGGGCCGGACAGCCAACCAGAAGACACTCTGCTGTTGTCAAGTGCCAAGGGAGCTGATGGCAGTCTTAGGAGACTCCCAAATCCTAATTTGTATTTATGAAGAGATTGAAGTAAATTGTTCAGCCTGGAAACTGCAGAGATGGACAGCATGTAGAGGACTACTGCCTCTGTTCGTTTTTTTCTTCTTCATGGACTAGGCCGGCCCAACACCCTGATCCATCTCCACATGGGATGTCCTGTTCCAGAAGAAGAACTTTGGATGAGGCCTAGTATCCTGCTGCTTTGCTTTTCTTTTCTTTCTTTTTTTTTCTTTTTATATATTTTTTTTTTATTTCTTTATGTTTTGTCAAGTTTATTTTTGCTTCAGGTTTTTCACTCATTCATATATAGCGCTACACTTTATTTATATGTTTTTTGTTGCCATTTATCCAATTTGGTATGTTAGCTGCTGGATTACTAGAGTAGCGCGGAATTACTTACTTTGTTGCTTTGCTAATATGGAGGGGCTCCTCCTTCAAGAGACTCTTTTCTTGCATGTGTACAAAGTTTTTCTCCCGCCAGCAGGATAGTAACTTCCTGCTAGCAGAAAATACAGATAGATAGGAAATTAGCTTTAGGATGTTATTTCTCTATTTCTGTTTGCAGGTATCTATTTATGGACGGCTGTCCCTCTGCTTAGGATTGACTCTGTATTTTCTACAGTTTGCTGGGAGGGCCTTTCCTCTAGGGGGAGGTGTTCCATCTAACTCTCTCTGAGCCACAGTTAAGCTGAGTCTTAATTGGGTCAGGGTTTCTTGAATTTTAGGGCTGGATGACTCATCCTGGCAGCCCTCTGGTGCCTCCCCCTGGTCTGGAAGGCTGCAGAACCTTCTAGAATTAGAGGGGTTAGGAGTAGCTGCCTTGCATATTTATAAGGCCTTGGCAAATCAACAGTAGTGGACTGGAAGGGGGCAGAGCTTACCTCATAAATAGACATGGGCCATGCCAGCAGGGCAGTGGGGTGGAAAATGGAGATACAATGTTGAGGAGGCTGTCGGTGGCCCTCAGGGGTACCCCCTAGTCTGGGGGGGGTGTCCTGTCTTGGGCCAGGACTCGGGTGCTGGAAGAATCCTAGTAAAACACACAGGGGGAGGTCTTTCTGGAGGCACGGGAGCAAGAGAGGACAGAGTGAGCAGTACTACACTGTTGGGGACTAACATAGGGGGGAGACTGCCACATGTAGCCAGTCTCCCTCGAAGACAGCGGTGTGCTTAAGTCTTCAGCCCTCTCCCTGGGAGATCTCAAGAGAGTCAGCTAGGGCCCAGATAGGCTGAGGAAGAGTCAGTCGGGCGACTGAGGAAGAGTCAGTCAAGCAGACTGGTGTAGAGAGGCAGCCAGGAGGGCTGTGAAAGGGGCAGATGCAACCAGGAGGGCTGGCAGAGCCTGAAGGAGTGGCGCTGGGATCAGTGGCCTCAAGGGAAGCTGTTTCACTTTAATTGTGCTACTTTTAAGGGACTTTGAGTTCCTGCCTGTTATGGGCTGCTACTGAACTGACAAGGGGCCTGTCAGTTCCACTAAGAGTGAACCAGCAAGAGCTGTACAGAGGAAGAGATTAACAAAGTGTGTACAGGTGGAAAGCTAAAGAAGCTGTATATAGGAAGCTGTATATAAGGGACTGTAAATAGGAAGTTGTCCTTGAAGATCTTGTTCAAGTCAAGTGGGCATCCCATAACCTCCCATCAGTGCCGGCCCGTCCATAAGGGGCACCGTCCCCCTAATCCATGCGCCTGGCCCCTAATCCACCAGCAGGGCACCGTACGCATGGATTTCAATGGGGTTTTCTTTTAAGCACATGATTAGAGCCTGAGGCTCTAATTGGCTTCAAAAAAGGGTGGGCTCAGGGCGCAGGGCACTGCACCCTAAGCACATCCAGTTGTGCGACAAAGGGGATAATTATTCGCTATTGTCTGCCTGATTCTCCTCCTGGCCAATCAAGAAGCGTGTTGTGAGACCCAATTGGCCAGGGAGTCAATCGGGTCTCAGGACCCACTTCCTGTTCAGCCTGGAGGAGAAGCAACGGCCCCGGCTCTTCCTTCTGTCTCCTAAGGTAAGGCCTCTGATAGCGGCCTCCCATCTGTCTCCTGTATGGCGTGGGGTGGGATCGCCCCCTCCTGTCCATCTGTCGCGCAGGGGGTGTCGCGGGAGGGGGTGGCGTTAGTTTGCAGCCCCCCCAAAATATTGAGCACCAGCCGCCACTGCCTTCCATCCCTATCCAAATTATTAATCTCCTAAATGAACAACAAAAACAAAGCTATGTACTATTCTCTGACTCTGGCTGACTGTGAAGATTCGGTGTGCCTGGCTATGTGGGAGTGGGAGATCCCTGTCATCTGCAGCTCCTATGTGGGGTGTGCTACATAGGAAAGCAGCGGGATTGGCAGGATCACCAGAGATTTCACACAAAAGAAGCAATACAAAGAGAATAGAGTACATTCTCATACAAGTACATGGTACAGCAGGCACATATCAGGAATATGAAATGTTGGGGTAACAAACTCTTTAAAAAGAAAACTCATAAAGCCACCACATCTAAGAATTGGTAAGCTGCAATATAATACATGTTTGCTTTTGGATTTAATACAGCTTTAACAGATGAGAGTTGGCAAAATAAGCATTTGTTTTAATGGGTCTAATTATGCAACGTTTCCATTAAACTCTATCAGAATCATTTTAAAAAGTTTGCAATCCATTAATGGGATGTTAAGTAGCCACTGACGCTTTGGAGAATTCCGGTAAGGGAGATGTCAGAGGAGCACTTTCTGATAATTACCAAATCACACAGTTGAAATTTTTAATCAGTATGTTGCAAGTGTGAGCTATACGGCCCTGACAAATGAAATGAATAAGTATACATCCGGTCCATTTGACAGGGCCATGGAACAAACCATAGCACTGCATAATGCAGCATTCCTCCTAGGTGCCATAAGACCTTATAGATCTCGTCTTCTACACCAAGCTGATACTTTGCATCCTGTCAGCATTGTAAAAACAATGTGATCACTGTGCTTATCATTAAAGCTGTACTTCAGATACACATTAATGCAGCTCTGTATTCATTAATACATCATTAGATGTATTTTTCAAATACAAGCACTGTAAGTACCTGAATTTGACCTGATATCAGCCTCTTGCAGTCCCTGTACAGCAGATCTCAGACTAGAAGTTGTCACTTACCTTTCGCAATCCCGCACTACCAGGCTCCCTCTTTGTCTCTGCTGTTGGTGCTTCTGGGCTGTGTCTCTGATTACGTCATAGTGGCATGTTTCTTAAAGGTGTCGCCATACCTCCCAACTGGGAATGAGGAACACCAGTTAGAAAAGTATGTAGCAGACATCCCAAGTCTCCCGAGAGGTGCAGGAGCCTCCCGCATTTCGGCTCCCGGACACCCGCAAGTGCTGCCCGATATACCGGCTGCGGGCTGATCTTGGATGGTCCCCTAGTTCACATCGGGGATGGTCGGTGCAGCAGGAGGGACAGCTGTGAACACCGATCTCCCTGTATAGCCGACATCCACTTCTCCTTCTCTCCCTCCCGCGGCTGTCGGCTAAAAAGCTATAGAGGGAGATCGGTGATTACAGCTGTCCCTCCTGCTGCACCGTACAGGGTTGATTAAAAAAAAATGCAAAAAATATTAAAAAGTGAAATTGTAAACAAATATTATAAAAAATTTAATTCTAAAAAAATATATAAAATAAACTACTGACACCACCCCCCCTGCCCTACCAACACTGTCCACTGCCCCAACCCCTTCCTCCCAAAAAGCATTAAAAAAAAAAAAAAAAATATATATATATATATATATATATATATATATATATATATATATATATATATATATATATATATATATATATATATATATATAATTGTAAAAAAAAACAATATGTAAAAATAAAAACTACTGAAAACTACTGACACTATCACCGCCACATACTCCCCACCCCTTCCCCAGAAGCACTGTGAAAAAAAAAATGTAAAAAATTATTTAAAGAAAATAATAAACAACAAAACTGTAAAAAAAAAAAAAATAGAGAAAATAATAAAAACAAAAAAACTACTGACACACTGCTCTACTGACACTGTCCACTACCCCCACCCCCAATCATTGTGAAAAACAAAAAATAAAAAAATGAATTGTAAAAAATAATTAAAAAAATAAAATTGTAAATAAATAATAATAATAATACAAATATAGAACTACTGACACCATCCTGCACATACTACTCACCTACATACACTCCACACTGTATATTCTCTATTTAACATTACTACATTCTGTATGTAAGTCATCTCAGACTCTATGAAACCACACCCCATTTTTTTTTTAACAGAAAAAAGTTTTATTAAACAATAAGACAGTACAAATTTAGAAGGAGTCATACATAGGAATATTAATAATTACAGATACAGAGTTTCCCAATAATATACTTTCGTTTCTTTATATGGGTGGTTGGTTCTGAATGTAACCTCCTATCTCGTAACCAAGGGACCTATGAGAACTACATACGCTGATACAGGTGGGGTAGCCACAAAATCACTCACATGAAAACCGAAGCAAAGAGGGGTCGGGAGGTCCCCTCCTGGGTGTTATTATTTCGTCCCCGGTTCTCCATCAGAGAGAAGGAGGAGATGGAAGGGGAAATGTGGAGAACTGGGCAGGGGTAAGAGGGGATGTGGGGGGGAACCACACCCCATTTAAGCCACACCCAATATGTAGCACGGTTTAAGCCACGCCCACCTCCCTGAAATGAGTTTTTGCAGGTTGGGATATCTGATTTAGGCATAGGACAAACCCTCTGCAACGCTACCATTAACCTTCTGCTGACTGTAAAACTTATATATACGGCAGCAAGTCAACTCTGCTGTGCAGGATCATGTACAGTGCCTTGAAAAAGTATTCCTGCCCCTTGAAATTTTCCACATTTTGTCATGTTACAACCAAAAATGTAAATGTATTATATTGGGATTTTATGTGATAGACCAACACAAAGTGGCACATAATTGTGAAGTGGAAGGAAAATGATAAATGATGTTTAAAATTGTTTACAAATAAATATGTGAAAAGTGTGGTGTGCATTTGTATTCAGCCCCCCTGAGTCAATACTTTGTAGAACCACCTTTCACTGCAATTACAGCTGCAAGTCTTTTTGGGGATGTCTCTACCAGCTTTGCACATCTAGAGAGTGACATTTTTGGCCATTCTTCTTTGCAAAATAGTTCAAGCTCTGTCAGATTGGATGGAGAGAGCCTGTGAACAGCAATTTGTAAGTCTTGCCACAGATTCACAATTGGATTTTGGTCTGGACTTTGACTGGGCCATTCTAACACATAAATATGCTTTGATCTAAACCACTCCATTGTAGCTCTGACTGAATGTTTAGGGTTGTTGTCCTGCTGGAAGGTGAACCTCCACACCAGTCTCAAGGCTTTTGCAGACACTAACAGGTTTTCCTCTAATGCCGCGTACACACGATCGGACTTTACGGCATACTTGGTCCGGCGTACCGGATTTCGTCGGACAATTCGATCGTGTGTGGGCTCCAGCGGACTTTGTTTTCTCAAAAGTTTGACGGACTTAAGTTTGAAACATGTTTTAAATCTGTCCGATGGACAAAAAACGACGCTAGGGCAGCTATTGGCTACTGGCTATGAACTTCCTTGTTTTAGTCCGGTCATACGTCATCACGTACGAATCCGTCGGACTTTGGTTGATCGTGTGTAGGCAAGTCCGTTCATTGGGAAAGTCCGTCGAAAAGTCAGCCAAAGTTTGCCGTAAAATCCGCTTGTGTGTACCCGGCATAAGATTGCCCTGTATTTGGCTCCATCCATCTTCCCATCAACTTTGACCAGCTTCCCTGTCCCCACTGAAGAAACGCATCTCCACATTATGATGCTGCCACCACCATGTTTTTCACGGTGGGGATGGTGTTTTCAGGGTGATGTGCAGTGTTAGTTTTCCGCCACACACAGAGTTTTGCTTTTAGCCCAAAAAGTTGAATTTTGGTCTCATCTGACCAGAGCACCTTCTTCTACATGTTTGCTGTGTCCCCCACATGGCTTCCCGCAAACTGCAAACAGGACTTCTTATGGCTTTCTTTCAACAATGGCTTTCTTCTTGCCACTCTTCCATAAAGGCCAGATTTGTGGAGTGCACGACTAATAGTTGTCCTGTGGACAGATTCTCCCACCTGAGCTGTGGATCTCTGCAGCTCCTCCAGAGTTACCATGGGCCTCTTGGCTGCTTCTCTGATTAATGCTCTCCTTGCCCGGCCAGTCAGTTTAGGTGGACGGCCATGTCTTGGTAGGTTTGCAGTTGTGCCATACTCTTTCATTTTTCAGATGATGGATTGAACAGTGCTCCGTGAGATGTTCAAAGCTTAGGATATTTTTTTTGTAACCTAACCCTGCTTTAAACTTCTCCACAACTTTATCCCTGACCTGTCTGGCCTTCATGATGCTGTTTGTTCACTAAGGTTCTCTAACCAATCTCTGAGGGCTTCACAGAACAGCTGTATTTATACTGAGATTAAACTAAATTTACTAATTAGGTGACTTCTGAAGGCAATTGGTTCCACTAGATTTTGGTTAGGGGTATCAGAGTAAAGAGCGCTGAAAACAAATGCACACCACACATTTTTTTTACATATTTATTTGTAAAAAAAAAATGAAAACCATTTAACATTTTCCTTCCACTTCACAATTATGTGCCACTTTGTGTTGGTCTATCACTAAGATAGAACATGAAAGACACATAGCGGAGGAGAGCAAAAAAAATCCCAAGAAATTCTTTAAGTATGTAAACAGTAAAAAAGGGAGGACAGACCATATTGGCCCCATAAAGAATGAGGAAGGACATCTGGTTACAAAGGATGGGGAGATGGCAAAGGTATTGAATTTATTCTTCTCCTCAGTATTCACGAGTGAATCGGGGGGCTTCAGTAACCAAAACTGCAGTGTTTATCCTCATGACACAACACAGGAAGCACCTCCATGGTTAACAGAGGACAGAATTAAAATTAGACTTGAGAAACTTAACATTAATAAATCACCGGGACCAGATGGCTTGCATCCGAGGGTACTTAGGGAACTCAGTCAGGTGACTGCCAGACCATTGTTCCTAATTTTTATAGACAGTCTATTGACTGGAATGGTACCAGCTGATTGGAGAAAAGCCAATGTAGCACCAATATTTAAAAAGGGCCCAAAAAACATCCCTGGGAATTACAGACCAGTTAGCCTAACATCAATAGTATGTAAACTCTTGGAGGGGATGATAAGGGACTATATACAAGATTTTAGTAATAAGAACGATATCATTAGCAGTAATCAGCATGGATTCATGAAGAATCGTTCTTGCCAAACCAATCTATTAACCTTCTATGAGGAGGTGAGTTGCCATCTAGATAAAGGAAGGCCCGTAGACGTGGTGTATCTGGATTTTGCAAAAGCATTTGACACAGTTCCCCATAAACGTTTACTGTACAAAATAAGGTCCGTTGGCATGGACCATAGGGTGAGTACATGGATTGAAAACTGGCTACAAGGGCGAGTTCAGAGGGTGGTGATAAATGGGGAGTACTCAGAATGGTCAGGGGTGGGTAGTGGGGTTCCCCAGGGTTCTGTGCTGGGACCAATCCTATTTAATTTGTTTATAAACGACCTGGAGGATGGGATAAACAGTTCAATCTCTGTATTTGCAGACGATACTAAGCTAAGCAGGGCAATAACTTCTCCGCAGGATGTGGAAACCTTGCAAAAAGACCTGAACAAATTAATGGGGTGGGCGACTACATGGCAAATGAGGTTCAATGTAGAAAAATGTAAAATAATGCATTTGGGTGGCAAAAATATGAATGCAATCTATACACTGGGGGGGAGAACCTCTGGGGGAATCTAGGATGGAAAAGGACCTGGGGGTCCTAGTGGATGATAGGCTCAGCAATGGCATGCAATGCCAAGCTGCTGCTAATAAAGCAAACAGAATATTGGCATGCATTAAAAGGGGGATCAACTCCAGAGATAAAACGATAATTCTCCCGCTCTACAAGACTCTGGTCCGGCCGCACCTGGAGTATGCTGTCCAGTTCTGGGCACCAGTCCTCAGGAAGGATGTACTGGAAATGGAGCGAGTACAAAGAAGGGCAACAAAGCTAATAAAGGGTCTGGAGGATTTTAGTTATGAGGAAAGGTTGCGAGCGCTGAACTTCTTCTCTCTGGAGAAGAGACGCTTGAGAGGGGATATGATTTCAATTTACAAATACTGTACTGGTGACCCCACAATAGGGATAAAACTTTTTCGCAGAAGAGTGTTTAATAAGACTCGTGGCCACTCATTACAATTAGAAGAAAAGAGGTTTAACCTTAAACTACGTAGAGGGTTCTTTACTGTAAGAGCGGCAAGGATGTGGAATTCCCTTCCACAGGCGGTGGTCTCAGCAGGGAGCATTGATAGCTTCAAGAAACTATTAGATAATCACCTGATTGACCGCAACATACAGGGATATGTAATGTAATACTGACACATAATCACACACATAGGTTGGACTTGATGGACTTGTGTCTTTTTTCAACCTCACCTACTATGTAACTATGTAACATAAAATCCCCAAAAAATACATTTACTTTTTTTTTTTGTTTTGTAGCATGACAAAATGTGGAAAATTTCAAGGGGTATGAATACTTTTTCAAGGCACTGCACCTAGTACGTGATCCTCCACTTCCGGGCCTAGGGCATGCATGCTCGCCACCAGCAACCCGCTCCTGCATCGACTATACACAGCGGGAGCTGATCTGATCTGTGGGTACTGTGGACTCGATGTCTACCGGCACCCGCTAATCAGCTCCCACATGCGCGGGAGTGATGTGATTGCGGCTCCGGCCAGTCACACAGTCCAGAAGGAAGACGGGTGAAGATGGAAGCCATGTGGGTGGTGACAGCTCGCCACTGGAAGGGCTTAGATTTAAGGTAAGTTTCACATTACGGCTTTACTTTGCAGGTTTAAAAAAAAAAAAAAATTGTCGGTGGCTTACTACCACTTTAAAGGAGTTGCATCCACGAGTTGCAATTCTTCCCCTTCCCTTAGAGCTTCTTTCCCATGTGCTTGTTTCCTGCCTATTCTTTCGTTTCATTCGAGCTTGGCTCTGTGTTTCGATTCACTTGTCTGCTGCCTGCCCTGACCCTTGCAGGGAGTGTGTTGGACCACTGCAGAGAGACTTATGCTTCCATATAAAGAGCAGGGGTTCCAGTCTGCATGCTGGCAGGGAACAGGGTTTCCTACTAAGGATGTGGCTGCTTTAGAAAACAAAATAACCTGTAAGATTTTGAACACCTTTTGTTTTGATGCTCCTGGAGGGTATTTAGCTGATTTAAAGTGGAACTAAACCCTCCTATCCCTTACAACCAAGGGAGATGTTCTTATGGGGCGTACACACGGTCGGACTTTTCGGCTGCAAAAGTCCGACAGCCCGTCCGATAATCTTTCAACGGACTTTTGGCGGACTTGCGGCGGACTTTCTAACGAACGGACTTGCCTACATACGATCACACAAAAGTCAGACGGATTCGTACATGATGACGTACACCGGACTAAAATAAGGAAGTTGATAGCCAATAGCTGCCCCAGCGTCAGTTTTTGTCTGTCGGACTAGCATACAGACGAGCGGATTTCTGGGTCCAGCGGAGTTGCGACGTAAAGATTTGAAGCAAGTTCCAAATCTAAAGTCCGTCAGATTTGCGACTGGAAAAGTCAGCTGAAAGTCCAGGGAAGCCCACACACGATCGGATTGTCCGCCGGATTTGGTCCGTCGGCGTCCGTCAGACTTTTGTAGCCGAAAAGTCAGACCGTGTGTACGCCCCATTAGCCTCTGTTCAATCTGCAGTTGTCAATGCTGTCAATTAGGATACCTAGTGTCTATGTCCCGATTATGGAGATTTACTGTCACTTCCTGTCTTGCAGACAGAACATGAAATGAGAGGCAACCTCCCCATAATTGTGGGAAATCTCAATTGTGTTACCACTGAAACAGACGTCCTCATTAGAAGATGGTGAAAACTGAGAAAAAGTTTAGAATTTCCATCCAACTTTGCAAACGGGGCAAAGACTTTACATATGAAGAACAACCCAGAGGAACCAATCAGAAATCACCGTTTCGAGGATATGACTCCAGTAGACTGAAAGCTGATTTTTACTTTATTTTTCCTTTGGGTTACTGCACTTTCCATTGCTCATTGTACTGATATTATTATATAATCCAGAATACAGATTGGTTCAGCCCCAGTGTATAATACATTGCATGAAGGTGATTTATTTATGTGATGTATTATGCAATGTATAAACCCCATCAATCAAGAGGCTAGGGACGCATTTTCCTCTTCAAGAATAAAAACATTCATCAGTGTGATGACTTGAATCATCCATTCTGGTCATCGGATCTAATCTGCTCCTTAAAATTGTTCCACGGTTGGTTTAACTTCAAAGTAAAGAGGAGGCATAATTGTATGTAAAGTATAGTTTATTTAAAGAGAAAGACACACAAGACAATCAAACATTTAAATGATTGTTTGTGATGCTGGTAGTATACAAAGTCCTGCTGGAAATGTCAAATTTGCAGATACTTGCGTTCCTAGCGCATGTAGGCAAGGTTCACATTTGTCCAATGAGTTAACACATGCAGGATAGTGCTTGTTGCGTTGCAGTGGCCCCCATTCACACTCAGCATGAGCATATACAAGCTATTTAGAGGCTCTTTTTTGCGTATTTGTACATGCGGTCTTACACCCGAATTGTAGTACAGGAGCAGAATACTTTGTTTTTGGTCCCAAAGACACAACACTCACATGGCCCATTGAGAATAATGGAATTCTTCATTTTAAGTGTTGTTGTGCTTATTGAATTGTGCAACAAAAGGCTCATAGGTGATTGGGGGCTAAATGTGTGTTGAATTAAGGCAGCCTATTTATTCTGAATAGGCAACCAAAGCAACCTGATGCAGTTAAAACCACACCTGACCCTTTTTGGGAGTGCAACACAAGACTATACTGCAACACAGGAGCATTGTCTTGGTGCATTGGCATACAAAACATGAGTTACCATGAGTGTTACCGCAACGTGATAGTGTGCACCCGGCCTAATCTAATGCCCCGTACACACAATCGGACTTTCCGACAACAAAATCGTGGAGTTTTGTTCAAAGGTTGTTGGCTCCAACTTGTCTTGCATACACACGGTCACACAAATGTTGGCCAACAATTATGAACGTGGGAACGCACAAGACGTACGGCGAGCCGATAAAAAGGAAGTTCAATAGTCATGTGATATCTCCATTATGAACGCTAGTTTTACAAGACCGAGCGCTTCCAGCTCGTACTTGATTCCGAGCATGAACTTTTGTGCGATGGCCTTGTGTACACACGATCGGAAAGTTCGACAACAAAGTTTTGCTGGCGGAAAATTTAAGAACCTGCTAGCCA
This sequence comes from Aquarana catesbeiana, assembly GCF_042186555.1. Taxonomy (NCBI): domain Eukaryota; kingdom Metazoa; phylum Chordata; class Amphibia; order Anura; family Ranidae; genus Aquarana; species Aquarana catesbeiana. The sequence continues at coordinate 53,080,120 of NC_133330.1, read as the reverse complement.
ACATTTGTTGGCGGAAAGTCCAACAACAAATGTTCGGTGGAGCATACACATGGTTGGACTTTCAGCCAACAAGCTCACCTCCAACATTTCCCGTCGGAAAGTCTGATCGTGTGTATGCGGCATTATACTACCAGAAAAGACAACCGATGGTGAAAACGATTGTGTTCACAAGCACATATCGTTGTTTTAACTATTGGATACAGTCAAGCCCCTCTATGCCACTGCACATATTCAAAAAATAATTTTGGGCCTGAAGATTAGTTAATCCCCCCCATATATATATATATATATATATATATATATATATATATATATATATACACATACATACACACACACACACACACACACACACACACACACACTCTGTATATACTCTATATAAATGCCACATCCAAATATTTTTAAAGCCAAAAGAGAAATGTGAGATACGGACAAGGGAAGAATCCCCCACCGGGCCCCTATATAAGAACTTTATTGGCACATCATGGGACCAACATAAATAAAATTAATGTTTTATTACAATCCAATTAAAATGTGAACAATACATAAAAATCAGGGCAAAACATGCCCACCGAATAAATGTATAGATTGCATATACCCTCTACTGGATCGGTACACTGTTGGCCTAAACCTATTGCACAAGCATAACAGTATTACAGTATATATGATACAAATAGGTTGCCCCAAACCTGGCCCCCACACTCTACCCTCTACCCCACTACCCCCCCCCCCCGGCACTCATTTGATCGATCGGGAAGGCGGTAATCCACTCTCACTACCCCCCGGCGCTCCATCAATCGGAAAGGTGAACTACCTACCTCCTTTTGAACTATCCCCTCGGCACTCAACCTTATGGTGCGGTAGAGGTGTGGGGAGGAGGATAATGATGAGGTGTTGCCAAGGCCCTTGCTTCTCCTCCCAGGCCAAACAGGAAGCGGGTCCTGAGAACCGATTAGCCGGGAGTCCTAAGACTCCCTGGCCAATCAGGTCTCAGGATCCACTTCCTGATTGGCCGGGAGGAGAAGCAGGAAGACATTAGCAAATATTAATTCGCTAATGTCACACAAGTGGGTGGGTATCGGGGTGCAGTGCCCTGCGTCCCGAGCCCACTCTTTTTTGAAGCCAATTAGAAATTGAAATCCATGCGTCCGGTGGCATGGATTAGGGGGGGCGGCACCCCTGAGCTCCTAATGAGTGGGCCGCCACTGCCCCACACCATTACACCACCAGCCTGAACTGCTGAAACAAGTCAGGATGGATCCATGCTTTCATGGTGTTTACACCAAATTCTGACCCTACCATCTGAATGTGGCAGCTGAAATGAAGACTCATCAGACCAGGCAATTCTATTGTCCAATTTTGGTGAGCCTGTGCAAATTTTAACCTCAGTTTCCTGTTCTTAGCTGACATGAGTGGCACCCGTTGTGGTCTTCTGCTGCTGTAGCCCATCTGCTTTAAGGTTTGATGTATTGTGCATTCAAAGATGGTATTCTGCGTATGTTGGTTGTAACGAGTGGTTATTTGAGTTACTGTTGCCTTTCTATCATGTTGAACCGGTCTGCTCATTGTCCTCTGACCTCTGACATACACAAGCCATTTTCGTCCACACACCTGCTGCTTACTGGATATTTTCTCTTTTTTGACCATTCTCTGTAATCCCTAGAGATGGTTGTGCGTGAATACCCCAGTAGATCAGCAGTTTTTGAAATATTCAGACCAGCCGGTCTGGCACCAACAACCATGCCACATTCAAAGTCACTTAAATCCCCTTTCTTCCCCATTCTGATGCCATGTTATTGGCTGATTAGTAATTTGTCTTACCAAGCAATTGAACAGGTGTACCTAATAAAGTTGCCGGTGAGTATATATATATATATATATATATATATATATATATATATATATATATACACAGTATCTCACAAACGTGAGTACACCCCTCACATTTTTGTAAATATTTTATTATATCTTTTCATGTGACAACACTGAAGAAATGTTCTACAATGTAAAGTAGTGAGTGTACAGCTTGTATAACAGTGTAAATTTGCTGTCCCCTCAAAATAACTCAACAAAAGTGAGTACACCCCTAAGTGAAAATGTCCAAATTGGGCCCAATTAGCCATTTTCCCTCCCCGGGGTCATGTGACTCGTTAGTGTTACAAGGTCTCAGGTGTGAATAGGGAGCAGGTGTGTTAAATTTGGTGTTATCGCTCTCACTCTCTCATAGTGGTCACCAGGGCTGGACTGGGACAAAAATGTGGCCCTGGACTTCATCCAGACTGGCCCAGGGCACAACACATCAGGGTACAGTGCACATCAGGGCACGGTACAGAGCCCAGCACATCAGGGCACAGCACATCGGGGTATAGCACATCAGGACATAGCACATCAGGGTACAGGACATCAGGGTACAGAGCCAAGCACATCAGGGCACAGTACATCAGGGTACAGGACATCGGGGTACAGGGGCATATCAGGGCACAGTACATCAGGGTACAGGACACAGCACATCAGGGTATAGCACATCAGGACATAGCACATCAGGGTACAGGGCATCAGGGCACAGGTCACAGTACATCAGGGCACAGCACATCAGGGCACAAGACATTGAGGCACAGGACATGAGGGTACAGGACATCGGGGCACAGCACATCAGGGCACATCAGGGCATAGGACATCAGGGCACATCGAGGCACATAGCACATGAGGGCACATAGCACATCAGGGCACGGGGCACATGAGGGCACATAGCACATCAGGGCACATAGCACATCAGGCCACATAGCACATCAGGCCACATAGCACATCAGGCCACATCGGGGCACATCAGGGCACATCAGGGCACATCGGGGCACATAGCACATCGGGGCACATCAGGGCACATAGCACATCAGAGCACATAGCACATCAGGGAACGGGATAAATCAGGGCAAATAGCACATCAGGGAACGGGGCACATCAGGGAACGGGGCACATCAGGGCGCAGGGCACATTAGGGAACGGGGCACATCAGGGCACAGGGCACATCAGGGCACATAGCACATCAGGGCACATAGCACATCAGCTCACGGGGCACATCAGGGCACATAGCACATCAGGGCACATAGCACATCAGGGAACAGGACACATCAGGGCACATAGCACATCAGCGCATGGGGCACATCAGGGCACATAGCACATCAGGGCACATCAGGGCACATAGCACATCAGCGCATGGGGCACATCAGGGCACATGGCATATCAGGGCACATAGCACATCAGGGCACATAGCACATCAGGGCACATCGGGCACATCGGGCACATCAGGGCACATCAGGGCACATCAGGGCACATAGCACATCAGGGCACATAGCACATCAGGGCACATCGGGCACATCAGGGCACATCAGGGCACATCAGGGCACATAGCACATCAGGGCACATCAGGGCACATAGCACATCAGGGCACATAGAACATCAGCGCACGGGGCACATCAGGGCATGGGGCACATGGCACATCAGGGCACATAGCACATCAGGGCACATCAGGGCACATAGCACATCAGGGCACATAGCACATCAGGGCACATAGGGGCACATCAGGGCACATCAGGGCACAGGGCACATCAGGGCACATCAGGGGGCACATTATGGGGCACATTATGGGATCGTTTACTAGCCTGGCCAGCATTCAGGAAGCGTCTGTCTGTAGTAAGTTCTCTCTCTCATGTCATGCAGCGATGCTCGCTCCCCGGCGGCCCCTCCTCTCTTCTCGTCTATCCCCATTGGCTTGTGACATCATATGGGATAGACGAGAAGAGAGGAGGGGCCGCCGGCGAGCGAGCAGAGCTGCATGACATGAACTTACTACAGACAGACGCTTCCTGCGCTACTCTGCATTCTGGCTCTCGATCTACCTGTCAGGCGCCAGCTGTCGGTGATTGACGGGTAGATCACCCTGGACCTCCGAGGCAATAGGAGGCTGCTGAAACCTGCCCACTGAGCCATCGGCCCACTGGGAAACTCCCGGTAATCCCGATGGCCAGTCCATCCCTGCTGGTCACTGGAAGTTCAACATGGCACCTCATGGCAAAGAACTCTCTGAGGATCTGAAAAAAAGAATTGTTGCTCTACATAAAGATGGCCTAGGCTATAAGAAGATTACCAAGACCCTGAAACTGAGCTGCAGCACGGTGGCCAAGACCATACAGCAGTTTAACAGGACAGGTTCTACTCAGAAAAGGCATCGCCATGGTCTACCAAAGTAGTTGAGTGCACGTGCTTAGCGTCATATCCAGTGGTTATCTTTGGGAAATAGACGTATGAGTGCTGCCAGCATTGCTGCAGAGGTTGAAGGGGTGGGGGGGTCAGCATGTCAGTGCTGAGACCATACACCGCACACTGCATCAAATTGGTCTGCATGGCTGCCGTCCCAGAAGGAAGCCTCTTCTAAAGATGATGCACAAGAAAGCCCACAAACAGTTTGCTCAAGACAAGCAGACTAAGGTCATGGATTACTTGACTACTGTATAACAGAGGTTCCTTGCTTACCACCTTTCTCCAACCACCCCTTTGCTGCATACCCCAACCTTCTACCCCAAGAATTGAGACCACAACCATCTGGAGTAAAATATTGGCCGTAGCAGCCAATAATCTTTATTAAAACATAAACCAATAATAATAATAATTTAACTCAACATAACATAATCTTATAAACACCTGAAATATCCTTTTTCTACAACTCCCGTTGGTCTTTGCAGGGAAAAACCCACCAAACTTAACACTCAAAACACACTCAGGCACTGCAGTACTATACTAAAATTAGGCCTCCAGCTGACAAGCTAGCTCGGAGACAAACAACCAATAGCCCGCAGTGCACCAATAACATATTCAAGCTAAAACCCTTGTTAGCTGAAATCTCACCAACGGGCCTCATACTAGCGATGGGTCCCGATCTCTTCCATATCTGGGGTTTAATCCCTCACCCGCAAAGACCAACATCACGCCACTGCCACGACTATATCTATCCCATACGATAAAAACAACTTAAACCTTTGAATTACCCACATACCACCTGTTGAGGGAGGGAGGGTGGGACGCTTGTTCCTCTCCACAAACTGAGCTGGGGCGGGATCTTCCCTCAGCTAAGTTAACTTTTGCTCCACCCCAACACCACCTATACCCAATCACACCCTCTCTTACATATCTAACTCTTCCAACAAGTTCCCCTATTAACCCTGTCATGCCCGCCCTCTGCCTATTTCTCTGCTTTTTGCTCCGGGCTTACTTGACTACTGTATAACAGAGGTTCCTTGCTTACCACCTTTCTCCAACCACCCCTTTGCTGCATACCCCAACCTTCTACCCCAAGAATTGAGACCACAACCATCTGGAGTAAAATATTGGCCGTAGCAGCCAATAATCTTTATTAAAACATAAACCAATAATAATAATAATTTAACTCAACATAACATAATCTTATAAACACCTGAAATATCCTTTTTCTATAACTCCCGTTGGTCTTTGCAGGGAAAAACCCACCAAACTTAACACTCAAAACACACTCAGGCACTGCGGTACTATACTAAAATTAGGCCTCCAGCTGACAAGCTAGCTCGGAGACAAACAACCAATAGCCCGCAGTGCACCAATAACATATTCAAGCTAAAACCCTTGTTAGCTGAAATCTCACCAACGGGCCTCATACTAGCGATGGGTCCCGATCTCTTCCATATCTGGGGTTTAATCCCTCACCCGCAAAGACCAACATCACGCCACAGCACACACCAGGGTAACACCTTACCCTTGTGTGCCCTGCCACACCCTCAAGGCTCGCTGGATCCCATCCTGCAGACCCAAAGCCCCTAAATCTATCCCCACATCATTCAGGTGTACCCCATCTCTCCTTAAATATCTCCAGGTATCAACCTCCAATTCCAGATGCCGAATGGCTATACCTCCATTTCTCACTACAAAACCGCTAATCTCTTTATTAACCTTCTTCCTAGCCCGGTTGATCTTATCGACCGACCTGGCCAGTCTCCACGTGGTACGCGCCACGATATCCGACCACACAATAATCATGTGTGGAAAAGACATCCTGAGCTGCCAAAAATCGAACTTGATGTCTCTCACCAAATCCAACATTGACCTTAACCCCAGATCGTTACCCCCTACGTGCAACAATAACACATCCGGCGCTCTGTCCAGGCGTGCAAATTTGTTCACTTCTGACACTGTCCTTCCCCACAGCATGCCCGGCACACCAAACCACCTGAGACACACTTCCTGCCTGGAAAACCCCAGCTGTCTCCCATCCCTTCTTGCATCTCCTCTCCTGGCCCCCCAACAAACATACGAGTGGCCCACTATCCACACAAGGCATTGCTGTCGACCTGCAAGAAAAAAACACAAACAAAAAAAAGCCCCCAGATACATCAATAACTCCCAACGAATAATCAACAAGCAACACACATCTCAACATGCCCGCATTAAATCTTACCAGATTAACATTATTTGCATTCCATTTATTCAGTTTTTTTTTTTTTTTTTTTTAAACAGACAGTAAATGCGGGCGAACATATGACCTAAATCGCCTAGATTCCCATCTTCCAATCCTCTTTACCGCTGCCTCATCCAGACCCCACCGAACTGCTTCCGTAGCGGCCCCTATCCTAAATGAATGGGATGAAAACCTTTCACCCTCTAAACCTAATGCCCCCAAACATTTTTTGAAAATTGCAATAAATTGAAATCGTGATAAAAACGACCCATCCTGGTGTATCAACAATGGCGCCTCACCCCCCGGGCGAATTGCTAAAAACTCCCTTACCACTTGTACTGGGCACAGGGGAGAACCTGGCAACGAAAAAACTTGCACAGTCTTTCCCCTGCCCCGCTGATCGGTTTTTGACCTTCTAACTAATATGGACAACCTGTCAACCCCACATTGAACGTCAGCCTCTCCCAACCCCCCTTTTTCTTTTTTGGAGGGACTAACCAACTCACTGATCCTAAATGCCCCAAAAAACGCTAATGTGAATGCCGCCTTGAACAACAACACCTCGTACCCTGTTGAGCAAAGCGCGTCCAAACATCCGACAATCTGCCCCAACAACTGGAACGAAACAGGCCGCCTGGAGTCCCTCCCCGGCTTAGCCCGTCTGTAACCCTTCAGAGCCTGCCTCACCCAAAAATCTTTTGTCAGGTCCGGTAAACCTTGAAACTTTAACCAAAACGCCAGACCTGCCAACTTCTTCTCTATCCCAGACACCAACACCCCATCCTCTAAATTCCTGGAAACGAAATATAAAACTAACAACCTGAGATCCCGGTCTTCATGTTCCTCCTGCACCTGTCTCAGCAGAGACACCCATTCCTGCCATACTCTGTTGTATGCAGCCCACGTTGTATCGCTCACCGACCGTTTTATCCATTCTGCTAGTCCTCCAAGGCAATCCTCCACAGCCAGTCCGGACACGGGACCCCTTCTCGCTCTGCCCCCGGCGCCAACTCCCGGAATCTGTCCCACTGAAAGCGAGACAATGCGTCAGCCACTACATTTTCCACTACCGGGAGGTGCACAGCATATATAAACACATTTAGCTGTAGGCATCTCAAAACCAGGTGTCTAAGTAACCTAATCACCGGCGGTGACGCTGCCGATACCTTATTAATCACCTGCACCACTCCCAAGTTGTCACCATGAAACCTAACTTTTAAATTCCTAAACAACTCACCCCATAACTCTACTGCTAACACCACCGGGAACAGTTCCAACAGGAGCATGTTCTTCAGCAGACCTGCCTCCCTCCACGACTGTGGCCATGGCCCCGCGCTCCACTTGCCCCGAAAAAAGGCTCCGAAACCTGCTGCACCCGCCGCATCTGTAAACAACTCCAGATCAAAGTTGCTCACTGGCCCTGACATCCACAGCGCCCTGCCGTTGAACTTAGCCAGGAACGTGTGCCAAACCTTCAGGTCATCCCTGTGAGCTTTCAACAAACGAATATAGTGCCTTGGCGAATCCACCCCCGACGTACTTGCAGACAGCCGTCTGCAAAATACTCTCCCCATAGGCAAAATTCGACACGCAAAGTTCAACTTACCTAATAATGATTGCAACTCCCGTAATTGAACTTTCCGCCGCCCGCTGATCACCCGAATTTCCGCCTGCAACGCTGTCAACTTATCCTCAGGTAGCCTACACTCCATTGCCGTGGTGTCCAGAATGATACCCAAGAAGCTCAACTCCGTTGTTGGACCCTCCGTCTTCTCGGGAGCTAGAGGGATGCCAAACTTCTCTGCCATATGCTCCAACGTCGCCAACAAGACCGAACAGATTTCCGATCCCGGGGGGCCCACGCAGAGAAAATCATCCAAGTAGTGGATGATGGAGTTCAATCCCGCGACGTCCCGCACCACCCATTCAATGAACGAACTAAACTTTTCAAACAGCGCGCAGGATATCGAACACCCCATAGGCAAACAACGATCAACGTAGTATTCGTCCTGCCAATAACAACCCAAGAAACGAAAACTCTCTGGATGTACCGGCAATAAACGGAAAGCCGACTCTATGTCCGCTTTTGCCAACAGCGCCCCTTGCCCATACTTCCGAACCCAAAATACTGCCGCGTCAAAGGACGTGTACGATACCGCACACTCCTCCGGGTTAATGGCATCGTTCACCGACCCCCCTTTCGGGTATGACAAGTGATGTATCAGCCTAAACTTATTAGGCTCCTTCTTTGGCACCACACCTAACGGGGACACCACCAAATCCGGAATTGGTAACTCTGCAAAGGGACCACTCATGCGGCCCAAACTAACTTCCTTCTGCAACTTCTCACTAACCACACTCCCATGTAGCAACGCTGACTTCAAATTGCGAGCCATCGGGGGTGTGTCAACCAAACGAGACGGGATTCTAAAACCCTCCGAAAACCCCCGAGCCAACAACCCCGCCGCCGCCCTGTCTGGGTACCTATCGAGGAAGGGCTCCATCCTTCCCACTTTCACCGGAGTTGTCCCCTTTACTAACAGACTCGCCGGCACGGCCCTTTCCTTGTTTAAAACATTGCGACACCGGGTGTCCCCCCCCACAACCAGAGCATTCATGCTTGTATTTGCACGACCCCCCAAATCTACAGGACCCCTCATTAAATTGCCAACAAACCCCCTTTTTTCTTGTGGCCGATTGTCCGGAGTTGGCTGATCCACCGGCCCCTCCCTGAAAAAACGAACCCGTCGGCCTAGCCGAAGTCATGAGGCGCATCCACAGGCTAATGTCCTTATGGTCCCACCTCAATGATGGGCGGATGGCCCTCCGCTGTCGGAATTGCTCATCATACCGCAGCCATGCCGTGCCCCCGTAGACTCTATACGCTTCTCCCACGGCGTCCAGGTAGCAAAACAATGCCGAGCAGTGCTCCGGATTCTTCTCCCCTATCACACTTGCCATTATAGCAAAAGCCTGCAGCCAATTCGTAAATGTCCTGGGTATGAGCCTATACCGTCTTTTCTCCTCATCCTCTTTCTTATTATCCTCCGGCTTAACTCTATCCAAATTAAACTTTTCCAGGGGTAAAAGCGCAAAAATTTCCACGTACTCCCCTTTCCAAATTTTTTCCCTCACTTCCGGCTTCAAGTGTGCTCCGAGCGGCCCCTCAAAGCACACATACACCTCACATTTTGCAGCATCTGCTAACCGTACTAAATCTTGTTTCTTTGACCCCTCCCCTGTAGCCCCTTCCGTCGTCTTAGGAACCTCCGCCTGCGTAGCCACCTCCACGACTTCTGTCGCCGGCGCCGCTCGCTCAGCACTAAGCCCAGTAGAACTCCCCGTGTCTGTGACCAAGCCCTCCCTCATCCCCTGTCCTTCCCCAGGGTCAACCCATGCCGCCGCCGGAGACTGACTCCCGCTTGGCCCTGGCTCGAACCTTTTTAATAAGTCCTTCAAACCCCTTACAAAACCTTGAAGCCCCGCATCCGCCGATGCGCGGTCAGAAACCTGCGCGGCCGGATTGACAGGCACGGTCGTGCCTGACCGCCCCGCTGAAACCTGCCCCCCCCCACTACCCCCCGCCCCACCATCATACCCCACATTACATGCAGCATTACAGGTCTTCTTACCCTGATGCCTGGGAGGGATTCCACCAGCCGAAGGTCCCGTCTCCACCGCCACCGACTCTCCTTGCTGCCCATCGCTGTCCGACTGCGACAGCTCTCCTTCGGATCTGTCCGCACCCCTCTCCTCACCGATCATCGATGGCCCTCCAGCAGCTTCATCACTGGATGCCGAGGATCTGCAATGTACTCCACTCCTCCTCCGCGCTCTGGATCCGCCCCCCGATTTTTGGCCAGCCTTTTTTGGCCTGCCGACCTCCTCCCTGCAATGCCGCCCACAGCCACTGCCAGTGTCCTTCTCCCGCCTGTCTCTCCTCGTGGGGCCACCGACCACTGCACCCGAGTGCCCGGCTGCCGCAGCATAGTTCCTCCTCCGCTGAAGCCCCGCCCCTGCCGTGGTTCGGCCCAGGGCCTGGCTTTCTTGTCCTGCTATGTCTTCCCCAGCATCCGAACTAGGACTGCTGGCTCTCCTCTCTGCCGTGTCCTTGTCACTTCCCTGGCCGGCCCCCTGCTTATGCCCCCCCCTCCCCAACTCCTGCACCACTGTGCGCTTCACGGGCGGCCTTGCAACCGGCCGACCCGCCCTGCCCTGCTGTCCATAAGTATTCGCTCGTGGGGAATGGGAGACGCTGGCTATTACCCTGTGAGGCAGCGCCGCCGCACTCTTCACGGGCGGCCCTGCGACTGCCTGACCCGCCTTGTCCCGCTGATCCTCTGTCCTGGGAGACCTAGTGGAAGGGGGATCCTCTGTGCTGCCACCCCCCCCCGTTCCGCGTCGCCAAACGCTTTGCGGGAGGCCCAGAAACCAGCCGTCCCGCACTACCCCTCTGCCTCTGAGACCTCACAGGTAAGGGGCCAGGGGCGTCTGGTGAATAGCGAGTAGGCGGCCTGGATCGCCTACCGCTCGCTGGTGCGCTCAGTACTGAAGGGGCCGCTGAGGCTGACTCACCCAGCGCCGCAGCTAACCGACCCTCCAGCCATCCAGGGCCCCTGGACGCCGCCTCGGCCTTCAAACGGGCAAATAGGTCCTCCACTGCTGCCATGCTGCACACGCTTGTTCCTCTCCATAAACTGAGCTGGGGCGGGATCTTCCCTCAGCTAAGTTAACTTTTGCTCCACCCCAACACCACCTATACCCAATCACACCCTCTCTTACATATCTAACTCTTCCAACAAGTTCCCCTATTAACCCTGTCATGCCCGCCCTCTGCCTATTTCTCTGCTTTTTGCTCCGGGCTTACTGGAACCATGTCCTGTGGTCTGATGAGGCCAAGATAAACTTATTTGGTTCAGATGGTGTCAAGCATGTGCGGTGGCAACCAGGTGAGGCGTACAAAGACAAATGTGTCTTGCCTACAGTCAAGCATGGTGGTGGGAGTGTCATGGTTTGGGGCTGCATGAGTGCAATGAACTGGGGAGCTACAGTTTATTGAGGGAACCATGAATGCCAACATGTACTCTGACATACTGAAGCAGAGCATGATCCCCTCCCTTCGGAGACTGGGCCACAGGGCAGTATTCCAACATGTGAATGACCCCAAACACACCTCCAAGACGACCACTGCCTTGCTCAAAAAGCTGAGGGTAAAGATGATGCACTGATCAAGCATGTCTCCAGACCTAAACCCTATTGAGCATCTGTGGGGCATCCTCAAACGGAAGGTGGAGGAGCGCAAGGTCTCTAACATCCACCAGCTCTATGATGTTGTCATGGAGGAGTGGAAGAGGACTCCAGTGGCAACCTGTAAAGCTCTGGTGGACTCCATGCCCAGGGTTGAGGGTTAAGGCAGTGCTGGAAAATAATGGTGGCCGCACAAAATATTGAAATTTTGTGCCCAATTAGGACATTTTCACTTAGGGGTGTTCTCACATTTGTTGCCAGCGGTTTAGACATTAATGGCTGTTGAGTTATTTTGAGGGGACAGCAAAATGTGAGGGGTGTACTCACTTTTGTGAGATACTGTGTATATATATATATATATATATATATATATATATATACATATACATATACATATACATACACACATATATACAGGGCTTTTTTTCTTAGAGAATAGGTGCAGGAACTCTCCCTTTCTGAGTCACCTTTCTCCGCCCCTACCCACCTATGAGCACCATTCCTTGGTTTCACCCCCTACCCATCTCCCAGTACTGCCTTTTTTTAGAGAATACAGAACCAAGTATCATTTTGTAATTTGTATGGAATTGTTATGGAATTTGGGAATGATAACAAGAAAAGCACTAAAATAGATCCCCTGCAGCCAGTAACAATAGAGACCCCCCCCCCAGCAACAATAGATTCCCCTATCAACAATGGACCACCTGCAACAAAATTTCCCCCAAGCAACAATAGGCTCTTGGCATCAACAACAGATCTCTCACAGCCAACAACAATAGACCCCTCCCTCAACAGTAGATCTCTCCCAGCAACAATTGACCCCCAGCAATATAAGACCCCCCTAAGCAACAATAGATCCCTCACCAGAAACAGTAGACCTCCTCAGCAACAATAGACCCCTAGTGCTAGAGGTGCCGGAACTGCATTCCCCCGCGTTCCCGCTGAAAAAAAGCCCTGTATATATATATATATTTATATCTATATCTAAAAGAAAAGACCCTGGAGAATAAAATATTGGTAGTTTCAAGGATAGGATATTAGCACGGTCTATCAAAATGTTTAATTAAAAAATACACTAAAGTTAATTTTAGGGCACACAAATGTAATATAATACCCAATTGTTATTGTAAAATATAAAAGATGAGGATGAGCCAAGAAAAAATATATCAAACATGTCAATCCTCAAAATTGTTTGCGCTCTTGAAATGAGAAATAAAATAAAAATGCGGTTCCCAAGATTGTCTATAAGCAATGCTTTAAAAGCCCTTGCAGGTCATCAGTTTAAATCTAATCATGGGTAATGACCCTAGAATTATCGCTACCAATCAGGTGGGTGCTATGATAAGTAACGTGTAGTGCAATCAACGTTTTCATATGTAGATCCCTGATGTATCACCTGCCTTCCACTGATGCTAATGGAGCTGAGTTTGCTCTCCATTAGCTTCTTCCCCAGCCACAGAGGCCAGTAAAAGTGACAGCTCATTGCTTCTCTGTTCATTCTAGCTAAGGGAGATTAGTTAATGGGTGTTTGTGAGCCTCCCTCCCCTTAACCCAGTTACAACCGCCATGCGGGTCTCAGGCCAACAGGTGGGACAGCGGAGAACATGGAAGGGTATTGCCCCAGTTGGGAGATGTGGAAGTGATCTGGCAGCCGTACAGCCACCAGATCGCTCCCACCTGACAGACAACAGTCAGTTTATCATATTTATACACACTATGTGTAAAACCCCCCACACTGCTGCCAATGTATTACAAAAAAAGGTCAGTGAACACAAAAAATATATTTTAGTTATAGGTAGAGTCTGGTGGACTGAATCAGCCCCTGGCTTCTAATATCTCTTGGATACTCCAGTCGCAAGATCTCTCAGCCATAATAGCCAATTCTGCTCTGTCTACCTGGTAGTTTTCAGTGTTCCCATCCATCTTTGCATCTTTCAATTACTTCTAATGCAATAAATAAAAAATCCAACAAGTAGTTTGAGGCCTCTTTATAGTGGGTCCATTTGATATCGATAAGTATCATGGAAAATTCCTATGATGCTTAGCACCATCTAGTGGCCAAATGCACTATTTTCCTTTTTAATCAAAAAAAAAAACAAAAAAACAAAAAAAAAAAAACATTCGACCAGCAGAAGAAATAGCATAATAAAATTAGTTTTTTTACCCCTTTTGCACAGAACAAATGTACATGCACTTTCACTGGGCGAATTGCTATGCAATTTTATTTTTATAAATACACTTATTAAAGGTAGGTAGTTTACACCTGGCTGATCTCATTTATATGTTGATCTGAAAAAAGAATTAGATACTATACATTACATTTAAAAAAAACAACAGCCCCCTTTAAACTCATTTATTTTATTGTATTAGCACTTTACAAATATCGCAGTGTGCGTTTTCTCTCATCTGTGAAGGCGTGCAGAGATGACATTTCTGGAAATCTGTAAATGGCCTGTGTTGAAGACATATTTAATGTTTGCATGCATGACATATACAAAGGTTAGATGATTTGCCCTACAGTTTAATTCACATTTTTTTCCTCGTCCTTCCGCTGTGTGGTGATTCTTAGTAATGACATCCATATGTGGCGGTAAAGGCAACGAACGTCTGGTTCTCTCGCACACCAGAAGCTGTGAATTGGGGTCATGTAGGTTGAGTAAATATGTGATTTGTTACAATTCAGTAGAAAGCAGTGGAAAGACACCGACATTTCTGCTGACTTGAATAAATAATTTTCCCAGGTTTTATTCCATTATATAACCCTATAGCAGCGAGAAGTGTCAGTTCACCTGCTACCATTTAGTGTATATGTGTACAAGGATAGCTGGTGTCAAGGTGTTGATAGGGTTAAATAAATGATTGATATATATATATATATATATATATATATATATATATAATACACATATACCCACACACACATGCGCGCGCGCACACGCTGTTTATATTGATGGTAATGGCATTCCAGGGTCCTTCCAACCTTTTAAATCCACATAAAGAATAATACCATTTTAAAAATTCAACCAGTTGAGCAATGATCTTCATGACTATGGACAGTGGCAGTGGCACTTAGGGGTTGATTTACTAAAGGCAAACAGGCTGTTCACTTTGCAAGGAAATTTTCATTTTGCAAGGTAATTTTCCTTAGTGAATGTGGTGAAATGTCACTATGTAAATAATACCCAATCACATGCAAAGGAAAAAAGAGCATTTGTGCTTATATGCTAATGGATAATAGAAGTCAGCAGAGCATCACCTCATTCACTAAGCTCTGGGGATAATTTTCTTGCAAAGTGCAAAGTCGATTGCAAAGTGAACATTTAATTTGTCTTTAGTAAATTTGCCCCTAAATCTTAATTTCCCAGTCCAGGCATTTAAAAACAGTTCCTTAGCAGTAGTGGAGAATAAAAAGGCACTTGTCTCTGCAATATTCAAATGCTATCCTATGCAGCAATTCCATTTGGCCACTAGATGTCCTCAGTACCAGCCCACAATCACTCAACATGGAAAACTGAGGATATACTGTGAGTACAGGGTGTCATAGACGTACCTCCTGAGGGGCATTAGGAAAGGGCCTGGGGAGGGGGGATGTAGAGCACAGGTAGTGTGGGTAGGTAACTACAGGCATACCCCACTTTTAAGTACGCAATGGTGTTTATTTACTAAAGCTAGAAAGTGCAAAATCAGGCTCACTACGGCATAGAAACCAATGAGCTTCTAACCCCAGCTTGTTCAATTAATCTCTGGTAATAAAACCTGGAAGCTCATTGGTTTCTATGCAGAGGTGAGCCTGATTTTGCACTTTCTAGCTTTAGTAAATAAACCTCATTGTGTACTTAAAAGTGGGGTATGCCTGTATATGCTCACTTTGCCCCTCCATCCTTATTGACATTCCACGTACTGCACATTTGTGTAATCAGCATGCTGCTACCACTGTTGTTTCCATTATATGGAAGCCCCTATATCTCCCATAACTATTCTGCAGAAGGATAATAGCACAGCAGCTGTAAAAAGAGACTGCCATAGAGAACCTACTGTAGCAGAAAACACACCACCTTCCAGCTGCAAGTGGTAAATATAAACTATATATATGGCATATTTCACATTTACTTGATAAAAAAAGGAGAAGGTATATATTTTAAATTTTTTTCTTTTTCAACTTCATGAAGAAAAAAAAAAGAAAAAAAAAACATGAAATGCAAAACAATGGAACTCTGTAGCTAAATTTATAGATAAGAAGAACAGCAGTGCGCAATCTGAGTGTAGTATTTTAAAATTAAAAAGAAAAACTGCGCTGCAGAGCAAAAAAGGTCAAAGGTAAAAGCTGCACACAAAATACACGAATATCTATGTATACCATGAAAAATAAAAAATAAAGTGCGCTAATTATATGAAAATACACACATAGATGTGAATACATGTAGGTAGTAGTAAAAACCACAATCTACTGAGAGCAAGTAAATGACTCCATGAGTGGTAAAAATATATAAGTGCAAAACATAAAAACTCAAATAAAAAGAAGAAACAAAAAATGTGTACATGTGAAATACAATGATATTAATAGCATGAAAATCTGAAAATCAAACAAACTCAGTCCATGGGTTCAAATATAAAAAGTTCATCAGTGAAAAAAAGCTTCCATCCACTATACAGCTCAGCAGCAACTAATCCCCCTATGAGTGGATTGACAAGGGAGAGAGATGTGCAGGATGGTGCAAATCCACTGGCGGTGACTCCAATAAGTAAGAAAGTGATAAAGGTGGACTCTTACCCTCCGTGTTGGACCCCCTCCTTGGCAGGGTCTATCAGGCATGCAGATTTTTGCCCTCTGCAGGGACCATGTAATGAGAAGATCTCCCCAGCAGCTGTTAGTGTAGTATTTTAAAAGATTTATTGTGGTGAAAAGACAAATGGCAACCCACATTGTGACAGTTAAAATCAGGCTCATCACAATGTAAGGGCTTTGGATGGGCAGCCTCACAACAACAGGGAACCTCAGACCAATAGGAGTATTGGGTTGATGGATACACTGCAGGACCAAGAGAACACACCGGGGGCACCAAACTAAGTGCAGCTTTAATAGTACTAAGAAATACTTGTAAATGAATAACTCCTAATAAAGTGGCCGGTGAGTGTATATAAATAACATTGATTTTATTGTTACAATGGCACTTGAAAGTCAGTGGGATATATTAGCCAACAAGTAAACGTGTTGTCCCTGAAGCTGACTTGTTGAAAGCAAAAAAATTGGGAATCGCAGTTTGGTGTGTATAGGGCTGCGTATCCGCAGACCGGTTAGGGTGCTCATGCTGACCCGTGTCCACAGCCAAATGAGCCTACAATGGCCACGTGAGCATCAGAACTGGACCATAGAGCAATGGAAGAAGGTGGCCTGGTCTGATCAATCATGCTTTCTTTTACATCATGTGGATGGCCAGCATACTTACAAACAGTTCCTAATTTGCCGGGACAGTCCTGAAAATCCGACCCATGTCCCGCTTTTTTATTGTCCTGGCAGAAGTCCCAAAAATTGGCTCCGGTCCGCTCTGTCACCCCCCCACCTCCTCCTGGAAGTACTGCGGATTGGTCAGTGGGGGGCATGGCCAGCTGAGATGATGCACCCATTAGCATAGCGCCGCAGTCATGACCTACACATGGAAAAAGCCACCGCCGTGGGACAGGACTCAGGGAGACAGGCAGCGGACCACTGTGCTGTGTATATCTATTCTCCAGCGAGAAAGGAGCGGGCGACGGGTGGGGCGTGAGCACCACTGCTGCTCTAATCCTGCCCTTTGCCATGCTGCATGTATGTTGGAGACGCCATTGGGGTAGGAGCTGCTGGGAGCGGTAAAAGGCTGTTTTTACAGCCCGCGGATGGTGAGTGGAACTCGGCTGGCTAGCAGGTCCAGGTATGTGCTGCCTTCTCCCCATAGACTGTTCCTAAACCCTGACCTGGCTGTGGTGTTGCTCTATAAATAGAGAGCAAAGGATCACAGTGGCACTTGCATACATGTCAACACTGCTGATGTACACTGCCCTACAACCTGCTGACCTCCATACACTGCCCTGCAAACTGCTGAACTCCATACACTGCCCTGCAAACTGCTGACCTCCATACACTGCCCTGCAAACTGCTGACCTCCAAACACTGCCCTAAAACCTGCTGACCTCCGTACACTGCCCTGCAAACTGCTGACCTCCGTACACTGCCCTGCAAACTGCTGACCTCCGTACACTGCCCTAAAACCTGCTTACCTCCATACACTGCCCTGCAAACTGCTGACCTCCATACACTGCCCTGCAAACTGCTGACCTCCGTACACTGCCCTAAAACCTGCTTACCTCCATACACTGCCCTGCAAACTGCTGACCTCCGTACACTGCTTTGCAACCTGCTGACCTCCATACACTGCCCTGCAACCTGCTGACCTCTGTACACTGTCCTGCAAACTTCTGACCTCCATACACTGCCCTGCAACCTGCTGACCTCCGTACACTGCCCTGCAAACTGCCAACCTCCGTACACTGCCCTGCAAACTGATGACCTCCGTACACTGCCCTGCAAATTGCTGACCTCCATACACTGCCCTGCAACCTGCTGACCTCCGTACACTGCCCTGCAAACTGCTGACCTCCGTACACTGCCTTGCAAACTGCTGACCTCCATACACTGCCCTAAAACCTGCTGACCTTCGTACACTGCCCTGCAAACTGCTGACCTCCGTACACTGCCCTGCAAACTGCTGACCTCCATACACTGCCCTAAAACCTGCTGACCTCCATACACTGCCCTGCAAACTGCTGACCTCCGTACACTGCCCTGCAAACTGCTGACTTCCATACACTGCCCTGCAACCTGCTGACCTCCATACACTGCCCTAAAACCTGCTGACCTTTCTCGCCTTACTCCTCTGTCTCGTTCTCTCCCTATCTCTCTCTCCCTCTCTGTTTCTCCCTTTCTCTCTCCTTCCCTCCCTATCTATTTCTTTCTCTCTCCCTCTCTTTCTCCCTTTCTTTCTCCTTCCATCCCTCTCTACCTTCTCCCTCCATCCCTCTTTCATATCGGAGTCTAACCACACCCCTTTAAGCCACGCCCAATAGTCAGTTTAAACCACACCCACTTTTTGCCATTTTTTTTTTTTCTCCCCACCTACACTTACCTGGGGAAGAAATGGCACCAGGATATACTATGGGAAGAAGGCAAGATGGCGGAGGCAGTGTGATGCTTTGGCCAATGTTCTGCTGGGAAACCTTATGTCCTGCCATTCATATGGATGTTTCTTTGACATGTACCACCTACCTACACATTGTTGCTGACCAAGTACATCCCTTCATAGAAGCTTTATTCCCTGAGGGCCGTGGCCCCTTTCAGCAGGACAATGTGCCCTGCCACACTGCAAAAATGGTTCAAGAATAGTTTGAGGAACACAGCAACAAGTCTGAGGTGTTGACTTCAAATTCTCCAGATCTCAATAGAATTGAGCATCTGTGGGATGTGCTGGTAAAACAGCTTAAAGGTCTTAAAGGATCTGCTACTGACGGATTGATGCCAGATACCACAGTTTACCTTCAGAGTTCTAGGGGAATCCATGCCTCGAAGGGTCAGGGCTGTTTTGGTGGCAAAAGGGGAACCTACTCATTATTAGGTGGGTGGTCATAAAGTTATGGTTGATCTCTGTATATATTAATTTAATGGTTAGTTGCCCTTTAGTATTGGACGGTTTGTCTCTTAGTGTTTTTTTGCTTACATGACAGAATTCAAATATAACATGCTTTTTCTGCAGGGAATAGCTGAAATTCTACCCTTAAAGATATAAAGTAAAAGGATCTGAGTTCTCCCTAATCCCAAGGCAATATACAAAGTCATCTAGTGTCATCTACTTTCATTGCACCATGACCTGAGGTCAGTTATTGGAATAGTGTATAATAAGATGGATCACTCGGTACTGTTAAGTTCAGGTCACTGAAGAACCAAATGTGAGAATGTTGCTATAAGTTAAGAAGAAATCTGACAAATCCTGTGGACGTGTGGTTTGCAGTTTAAACTTAGATTGTTCTGTCACCTATGAATAGTTTCTGAGTGACTGACCTGCGGTAAGTACCCAGCTAGTGAAGGCACCAGAAAGTCAAACCCTTATATGTGTTCCAGTTCAGTGACCCAAAACGTCAAGGGATGAAAATACAAATACTTGTTTCCTAAGAACTGATTACAATTTTTATACCGTGTACACAAGAGCAGAATTTTCGTCGGAAAAATCTTGGATGGTTTTTCCGACGGAATTCCGCTCAAGCTTGCCCTGCATACACACGGTCACACAAAGGTTCTCTGAACTTTCGACCGTCAAGAATGCGGTGACGTACAACACGAGCCGAGCCGAGAAAATGAAGTTCAATGCTTCCGAGCATGCATCGAATTGTTTATGAGCATGCGTAGGAATTTTGTGCGTCGGAATTGCAGACGATCGGAATTTCAAATCGGAACTTTTTCTGACCGAAAAATTGAGAACATGCTCTTAATCTTTTGCTGGCTGGAATTCCGCCAGCAAAAGACCGATGGAGCATACACACGGTCGCATTTTCCGACCATAAGCTCTCATCGGAGTTTTGCTGGCAGCATTTCCGATCGTGTGTACGCTGCATTAGATTGGAGATTTCACATGGAGGATGTGGTCATCAAAAAGTTTGATTTTAAATTGACTTACATGAACTATTACAGGTGAATAGAAAGGAGAGAAATTGGGACTTTAAATGAGACGTGTAACCCACAGATGGTAAAATTAAGGCACAATGGCACGCAGGTTTATTCAAGAAGGCGCACATAAGAAAACATAGAACATTGAAGATATGAAGAGTATTAAAGATATTGTAAAGCCTCATGGTTTTTCACCTTAATGTATTCTATGCATTAAGGTATAAAACCTTCTGTGCTTCAGCTGCCACCCCAGACACCCCCCTTTTTATTCTTACCCAAACCCAATCGTTCCAGCGACGAGCACGAGCCCAGCGACTCCAGCCGCTGTCTCGGGTCCTCATTGGATAGACTGAGCCGGGGGCGGGGCCGAGTCTTGCTGTCTGTGTCAATGGACGCTGCAGCGGGACTTGAGAGCACACCCGCGTGGGTACCCCCATGGAAAGCGGCTCTCCGTGGGGGCACCCCATGAAGAGGAGGAGCCAGGAACGCCACCAGGGCACACCAGAAAAGAAGGATCAGGGCTGCTCTGTGCAAAACCCTTGCACAGAGCAGGTAAATATGACATGTTTGTTATTTAAAATTAAAAAACAAACCTTTACAATCATGTTAGGAGTATATTATACATAGCATACATATTATTGACATCAATTTGTAGATTCATGATTGCACAAAATTCCATAAAGTTCATATATATGATCTGGATATAAATGCATGATTGTGTAAAAAACGGCATTTTAAAAGCTTGACGAGTTTTGTGGATGGAGTTCCACTTCCTCAGGTGCTATGGTCGCTATGATGCTAAGTCGAAGAAGGTTAAGAATAACCTTATAAGAATACGAAGGGACATCAATTTTACTTGGGTTACAACGTCGCATGACCGCACAATTGTCAGTCAGTTAAAGCAATGCAGCGCAGTATCACAAAAAATGGCCTGGTCATAAGGGGGGTAAAAGGTTCAGGAGCTGAAGGGGTTAGGATTGAAGTCAAAACTAAAGGGGCATTTTTTTTCATACATAATGGCACACATGTATTTTGCTTTTTGACTTGACACATGAATTCTTTTTTTTTTTTACTCACTTTTAGTCACTTAATTTGGTGCTCTGGTAGGGGGAGGGGCTCCCATGCAGGAGCAATGGAGTCCAGTTGGTTGGGTCCAGTAATTTCACTGTTAGTGTCCGCAGCATTCTACTTCTTGTATCAACGCCGCTCTGCAGACTGCAAGGTGGACAAGATGGAGGGAGGAGGTGGGTGGAGCCAACACTCGGCAGGGGCAGAGTCCTGCAGTCAGTGTGAGTGACTGTATGGACAAGATGGAGGAGGTGCTGCCGGTGGGAGGGGCCAATACACTCATGGGCGGCGTGGAGGAGGAAGATTGCTGTCCTCTGCCACACAGTGCCAGACTGCAGAAACAACTGCCTATCAGCCCGGGAAAGACAGATACACTTAGGCAGGCTCCTCCGCTCCAGGCAGCTCCTGTCACGGTTACGTCGGCTCTGAGTCCGACGTGACTGACTCAATGACGTCACTCATTGCTAGACGCCAGGCGGCCCAGGCGCTAGCAACGAGTGCAGGGTTGCCAAGCCAATGGCGCAGCTCCACCCACCTCCAGGCTCCTCTTGGTCCGTCCTGCGTAATTACACATTAGAGTCTCTCTCTCTGCGCCGCTGATGAGACAGAGAGAGAGACTTGGGTAGAGCAGCGCTGCAGCCAAGTGAGGACCAGTGTGAGTCACCGCTGTTTCATCTGATCTAGCTGAAGATATATGAAGATATTTAAAACATAAACGGGTGGGACCCGCGGAGCCCCCTATTGGGCGGGGCCCATGGGCATGTGCCCAGTCACGCCCAATGGTAAGTCCGGCCCTGGGGGGGGGGGGATTGGTGTCCATATTGTGGTTCACAGTAATGCTTGCAGAAGCTTCCAAATTTGTCTTGTAATCCCAATGGATGTGGATGGAAATCCAAATGTGGTCTATAGAATGCCCAGCAAGAAATGAGAGATTGCAGGTAGATATTTCATATGTATTATTTGCAGACAGTAGATGAAGCTCTAGGGTAGCATGGTACTAGGCTAACTTTAAAGCCTAAGTGCAACCAAAATAAAAAAAAATGAAAAAATCAACACAATGGACATAACTTACAGTTAGCAGGATGTGTCCATTGTGCTGATGCCTCCTCCATTAGTTTAAATCGTCTTCCTCAGATACTCCCACCCCCCCGCTACCATAAACTTCCGGTGTGGTGGAGGTTAATAGAACTAACAGGCTGTCATAGGCTCTCATTAAGAACCCAACTGCTTACCAGAGGCGTAACTAGAACCCTCAGGGCCCCGGTGCAAGAAACCATGATGGGTTCCGCCTATCAGTGCCACCTATTATCGCTCATCAATGCTGCCTATCAGTGCCCATCATTGACAACTATCAGTGCTCATCAATGCCGCCTATCAGTGCTCATCAATGCCACCTATCAGTGCCCATCATTGTCACCTATCAGTGCTCATCAATGCCGCCTATCAGTGCCCATCAGTGCAGCCTATGAATGCTGCCTATCAGTGCTCTTCAATGCCGTCTACTAGTGCAGCCTATCAGTGCCGCCTATAAGTGCTCATCAATGCCACCTATCAGTGCCAACCATTGTCACCTATCAGTGCTCATCAATGCCGCCTATCAGTGCCAATCAGTGCAGCCTATGAGTGCTGCCTATCAGTGCTCATCAATGCCACCTACCAGTGCAGCTTATCAGTGCCACCTATTAGTGCTCATCAATGCCACCTATCAGTGCCACCTATCATTGCTCAATGCCACCTACCTGTGCAGCTTATCAGTGCTGCCTATTAGTGCCCATCAGTGCCACCTATCAGTGCTTATCATCAGTGTCCATCAATGCTGCCTATCAGCGCTCAATGCCCATCAGTGCCGCCTATCAGTGCTCATCAATGGCACCTTTCAGTGCCACCTATCAGTGCTCATCAATGCTGCCTATTAGTGCCACCTATCATTGCTGCCTACCAGTGCAGCTTATCAGTGCTGTTTATCAGCGTCTCCTCATCAGTGGACATCAATACTGCCTATTAGAGCTAAATGCCCATCAGTGCCACCTATTAGTGCTCATCAATCCCACCTACCAGTGTTCATGAATCATGTCTCCTCAGCACAGCTCTAAACTGAGAGCGTCTCTCTCATACAGCTCAGAGCCGGTGTTCTATCGCATACTGCCTCCCGTCCTCCCTCCTCCTTCCATCCTCTCTTGCACGGGATGGGAGAGGAGACAGCCGGTCTGCTCATTCTCCCCCTGACTCTCTCCTCCTGTGTGTGCTCTGCAGGAAGTCAAGCGTGAAGCTAACAAGCTCACACTTCCCGCGGTAAACAGAGGGGAGCGGCGGGGGGGAGAATGAGCAGACCGGCTGTCTCCTCTCCCATCCTGTGCAAGAGGACGGAGGGAGAAGGGAGGATGGGAGGCAGTATGCGATAGAACACCGGCTCTGAGCTGTATGACAGATGCTCTCAGCTCAGCCGTGCGACTAACAACCCGGCTGGGGCCCTCCCGACAGTGGCGGAATGCTAGGGCCTGATCGCAAGTGCAACCCTTTTTGCCCAAATGTTCCATTTATAGAAGCCGTACTACTGTACAGCTTCTATTAATGAAACGTGATCTCTGAATGGAGGAGGTGGACCTTTCAATCATCAATCATCCTCCATTCTTAGATCCTGTTTCATTCATAGATTCTGTAATATTATGAATGGTGCAGTTGGGCAGAATGGGCAGGCGTAGTCGGGTTCTTTTGATGAGAGTCTGTGGCAGCCTGTTTTATTAACCACAGGAAGAGTATGGGCAGGGGTGGGGGGAATGGATGGAGGAGGATTTCATAGTTACATTGTAGGTGAGGTTGAAAAAAGACACAAGTCCATCAAGTCCAACCTATATGTGTGATTATACGTCAGTATTACATTGTATATCCCTGTATGTTGCGGTTGTTCAGGTGCTTATCTAACAGTTTCTTGAAACTATCAATGCTCCCCACTGAGACCACCGCCTGTGAAAGGGAATTCCACATCCACATCATTGCCGCTCTTACAGTAAAGAACCCTCTACGTAGTTTAAGGCTAAACCTTTTTTCTTCTAATTTTATTGAGTGGCCATGAGTCTTGTTAAACTCTCTTCTGCGAAAAAGTTTTATCCCTATTGTGGGGTCACGAGTACAGTATTTGTATATTGAAATCATATCCCCTCTCAAGCGTCTCTTCTCCAGAGAGAATAAGTTCAGTGTTCGCAACCTTTCCTCATAACTAATATCCTCCAGACCCTTTATTAGCTTTGTTGCCCTTCTTTGCACTCGCTCCATTTCCAGTACATCCCTCCTGAATACCAGTGCCCAGAACTGGATAGCATACTCTAGGTGCGGCCGGACCAGAGTCTTGTAGAGCGGGAGAATTATCGTTTTATCTCTGGAGTTGATCCCCTTTTTAATGCATGCCAATATTCTGTTTGCTTTGTTAGCAGCAGCTTGGCATTGCATGCCATTGTTGAGCCTGTCATCTACTAGGACCCCCAGGTCCTTTTCCATCCTAGATTCCCCCAGAGGTTCTCCCCCCAGTGTATAGATTGCATTCATATTTTTGCCACCCAAATGCATTATTTTACATTTTCAACATTTAAACTAACAGAGGAGGCATCAGCACATGGGACACATCCTACTGACTGTAAGTTATGTCCCTTGTGCTGATTTTTCAGTCAGCTAGCTGCATTTAGAATTTGAAGGGAACCTGTACTGTGGTATATATGCTCAAAAAAGACAGGCTGAAGTTAAAAGACTAGTCACTAGTATTGCCTGCTATAGTACTGCAGCTGATCTTCTCCCCATTACTAACTGACGGGTTGATTTACTAAAGGCAAAAAGACTGTGCACTTTGCAGTTGCTCCAGAGCTTAGCAAATGAGCAGAAGCTCTGCTGATCATACAATCATGTGCAAGCAAAATTTCTATTTTTAACAATACCAGTTTTTGTTGCAATATACAGCTTTAATCCAGAGATTTGCCCCGTGGTAAATTTTTTCTGCTTCTAGATGTCCTCAGCCTGATGATATGCATGATTCAACCTACATCCTACGAGTCCAAGTCATACTGGACCAGCCCCTGCCCCAGCTTGTGACGGAAAAGGAAAAGAACAGTGATGAGCTCATCTTTCTATCCTTCTCCTCCTCCAATTAGCATGCTTCCTGCCAGCACATGAACTGATTGGCTCCTTGAGCTTCATCTTCCTCTCACACTCCAGTCTTGCTGTACAGGGACTACAAGAGGTTGATATCAGGTCAAATTCAGATTTTTACACTACTTTCATGAAAAATAAATGTAAAGAATTACATAGCTGTGTCTAGGGATGGGCTGAACACCCCCCCGTTCGGTTCGCATCCAGAACATGCGAACGGACCAAAAGTTTGCGCGAACATTCGAACACAGTTAAAGTCAATGGGACTCGAATGTGAGAAATCAAAAGTGCGAATTTTAAAGGCTAATGTGCAAGTTATTGTCCTAAAAAGGGTTTGGGGACCTGGGTCCTGCCCCAGGGGACATGCATAAATGGAAAAGAAAGTTTTAAAAACTGACGTTTTTTCGGGAGCAGTGATTTTAATGATGCTTAAAGTGAAAAAATAAAAGTGAAATATTCCTTTAAATATCGTACCTGGGGGGTGTCTATAGTATGACTGTAAAGTGGCGCGTGTTTCCCGTGCTTAGAACAGTCCCTGCACAAAATGACATTTCTAAAGGAAAAAAAGTAATTTAAAACTGCTTGAGGCTTTAATGTAATATCGGTCCCAGCAATATGGATGAAAATCAGTGAGAGAAACGGCATGGGTACCCCCACCCCCCCAGTCCATTACCCAAATTAAAAAAGAAAAGGCGTTGGGCCCCCAGGCCCTATATACTCAACAGCAGTATACAGGTGGTGAAAACAAGACAGGGACTGTAGGTTTGTTCTTATGTAGAATCTGTTTGTAATTTGGAACAGGTACATTTTGTACACTATACAACTATACACTCTGTGGAAAATTGGGCCTTAGGTGTTGGTGGTACCAGAACACTGTAAGCCCTCACAGTTACTCTTGCTGGGTGCTGGAACGGGCCCTGCTGTGAAATATTATATCAAAATTTGTAATTGCATGCCCCTTAGGGTTGCCACCTTTTAGGGTTACCAAACCCGAACACTTTAGCAGCACATGGTAAAAAAAAAATTTTTTGTAGTACATTAAATTCATTACCTCTGTACAATGTAATGAACGGCATTTTTTTATGTTGTATACATATAGTTTTGTGATTAAATAACATTTCTGGAGGGTATGATGGGGGTAGTATGTACAGGAGAGGAGTGCGATGGGTATGATGGGGGCAGTATGTACAGGAGAGGAGTGAGGAAGGTATGATGGGGCAGTATGTATGGGAGAGGAGTGCGGGGGGATGATGGGGCAGTATGTACAGGAGAGGAGTGCGGAGGGGATGATGGGGCAGTATGTACAGGAGAGGAGTGCGGAGGGGATGATGGGGCAGTATGTATGTTAGGGAAATAATTCACCGTCTCAGGCCGTCCTCGGGCATCAAGGCAATATTTATTGCATATGCAAGAGAAATGAATTACACGTTCATGCAGCCATCATCATTTCTAAGGAAAATACTGTGGTACATGTCTTTTATAAGCCCTGGACACCCCCCTTTCCTGTCTTAAAACATGCCCAGTCTCATGTATTTTCAACTTTATTCTGGACACAACAGGAAAGGTGGAAGTGTCTGTTACAGACTGTTATCTTCATATAACAATGGTTACAGGATACTGACTTGAAAACTCCCCAAGTCAACACAAAAATACAGGATATATTCAAAACTGCACATCTAAGCATATTATATTGCTGAGTATATATATATTGCTGACTCCATATTATCACTATAGCTTATTTCTAGGCCATGATAAACAAAATGGTGTCTTTCATAACTGACATTTAAAGTATAATTTCTCTAACATCTCCCCCCTTTTATACTCATAATGTCAATACTTCAAATATCCAGGTTATTTTATTTTACCAGGTATTATCATTTAGACAGATGAGTCCTTAGCGAGAGTTGTAAATTCATCATCAGGTTCCGAGTATAGTTCCGTGTCGCTCTGGAGGAGCATAGTTTTTGTTAAAGATGTGTCAATCAGTCTTTGAAGAATTCCCCTAATACAGGGAATGCAGCAACATCCACATAATGTAAGAACTGCGGCTGCCATGACAATAGAGATAAGCAAACTTTTTGCAAGATCACCCCATTTACCAAACCATTTTTCGAAAAGTCCTGTCAGGGGGTTCTCTACACCAGAGTTCTCAGCCAATTCTTCAGATAGCATTTGTAGGCCTTGTAAGGCTTTGGTGATACTTCCATCAGGTGCCGTATTGTTTGGAATAAAAGTGCAGCAGAAGGTGCCGAACATTTTGCATACCCCGCCCCTTTCTGCCAGCAACATATCCAACGCTATACGATTCTGCCACGCTGTCAAAGAGGTGGCGTCCAATTGTGCTGCTATACCTTTGATAGCATCTCTGGTGTAATTCACAAACCTCTGCTGGTTGTAGTAGATGTAGTTTATCCAGTCGACGTTCTTGTTGGGCTGGACCCATATGAAGAGTGAGGTGAGTCCTGCTGTTATTTGATTCTGCGCTTTAAATTCATCTGGAACTCCTCGTGGAACACCTATTTCGTCTATATACACTCGGTTGTCAAATGAGCCTTGTGGTGTTTCTCTCTTAATTCGTTTAAAAAAGTATTTACCTGGTAATTTCATTGATTTATCACTATATAAACTATATAAAAGGGAAGCAGCAATCGGGTAAGGGCACAACTACCCCCCCCATCTGGGTGGCAGTCTGGGCCTTAGTCTCTTATCTCCACACAGCCACCAAACATCAGCCAATTGCCGTTTCTGTTCCTGAAACCATTTTAGTTGGTACTTAATGTCTGTAGTAAGGATTGTAGTTGCACAGTATTCAGGGGATAGGGTGCCAACATTTGTACCATTACTGTCATTGTTAGAAAAACAAGTAAAATTTCCTGGTAATGCTTGTACTGATGGGGGTATACTTTGCATTTTAGTCTTAGGGTAACTCTTTTTCTCATTTGCACATTCCGACCCAGTAATATTTTCTGAAAACATTCTTATTATACAAGTCAAGTCAGTTTCCTCTTCAGGGAGAGGAATGGTGGCTAATTGTGGTCTTGGATTTGCACAAGAAATACAATCACCTAACCCTTTAGATTGGGTTGTGTATCTGACCCACTCTATCCACTCATTTTTGTCTCCAAATCCTGTTTCTATACTTAATTGTTCTTTATAGATAAAATCTGTTTTGACCAAAGAGGGATTAAGTTTAAACTGTGTTGGTTCTGGGGCTGGGGTGATCTGACCAGGGGTTACAACCTTAATAGTAATTCTCCCTAGTAGATCACCCTGACTTGCCCTATATACTCCTAGTCCATAAACTCCAGCATCTGATACCTGTGGGTTTTTTATTGTTATTGAAATGGGATTACACTTCCCACGTATAGTACGGTACTGGCAGCTCCCAGTCCACCCCCGGCGGCTATATATTTATATACGTTCTACCTGATCCTTCCTCTGTTCAGGGATCACGGCAGAACTAGCAAGCCATCCGTCATCATCGGATGACCACCATACATCAGCCCATGTACTGCATTCTGGAGTAGAGCATAGATATTTGCCATCAAAGACATACCTTTGATGCCCAATGTCTATGACCTGACTGAGATCAAATCGTATGGTGGTGGTCTTACCCTGTGTAACAGTTATGGTGGCACCGTCTGGTCCCTTCGTCATCTGTCTTTCCCCCCTTTGACCCATTATGCTCAACATCGGGATAAGGTCAAGAAGCACATAAATTCCCACAACTATGCCCACTATTATCAATATGGCAAAAAGTATTCTCCCCCTCCATGTCTTGGTAAAATACCCTGGCTCGAACAAAAGTCTCTCTCTGGGTCTTCCCTCCACCCCTATGAGTCCATATTGCACCATGTTCTTCCTCTGTTGTGTGGTAGTTAATTCTCAATCAGTTTTTTACTCAAATAGTGTGTCTTCTTGCAGTGGGTGAGATGTATCCAAGGTATCCGTTCCACGATTTTTACTGCAGTAGGGGTAGACAACAATACTTGATAGGGTCCTTCCCACCTGGGGTCAGACCAAGTCTTTCTCTTTATTATTTTTATCCAGATCCAATCTCCAGGTTGTACAAGATCTTCCTGCTCTGATTTAGTCTCTTGACCTGTAAGAGAATTTGGGCATAGGAGTTCTTTAGTTGTTAGCAACTTCCTCATATAATTTGCCAGTTCATAGTCCATTTCCTCGTCATCTCGAGTAAATGCTCTAAGTTGTGGAATATAATAAGGTTTACCATACAGCATTTCATACGGTGTTAGTCCTTTAGCAGTAGGGGTAATTCTTGTACTCAACAATGCCATTGGCAAACACTGAACCCAATTTTTTCCTGTCTCCTTTATCAATTTTCTTAGTTTACTCTTTAAGGTACCATTGTGTCTCTCCACTGTGCCCGCAGATTGTGGGTGGTAGACACAGTGGTTCTTTAGGTCAATATTGTACCATTTACCAATTTGTTGTATCGTTCGGTTTACAAAATCGGAGCCGTTGTCACTGTAAATCACAGAGGGGATTCCTTGACGTGGAATCACCTCTTTGATTAGTACTTTGGCCACTGACTGCCCATCTGGGTGTGTCATAGGAAAAGCTTCCACCCATTTCGTAAACATGTCAACAATAATCAGACAGAACTTTTTATTCTCACATTTGTTCAATTCAATAAAATCCATGCATATCGTGTGAAATGGATAAGGGGGTTGTGGGAAATGGCCCCTTAAGGGTCTTAGAGCACCTTGAGCATGGTATCTGTTACAAAGCGGACATGTGAGGCAAAAATTTCAAGAATAGTTCGTAAACCCTTGTTGATCACCTGCACCATCCCTCCTTTTGAGATATGGGCTTGCCCATGACTCAATAATGCAGCATATCTAAAAAGTGATGTAGGTAAGATGGGTTTACCTTCTGTACTTGTGTATATACCATTGACCAGCGTTGCCCCTTTAGATAACCACTTTTGTTTTTCACCTGCCGGTGATGTTTTCTGCATTTCTGATAACCATGTTTTATCAATAGCTTTCCGTACCCCATCATTTTCTTGGGGACCTGTATAGTATATGTGTGTTTTTTGCGGTCCTGTAGCAGCTTCCCTTGTGGTCTTGTCTGCTAGTGCATTCCCTAGAGTAATTGGATCTGTTCCCTTTCTGTGTGCTGTACATTTACAAATAGCCACTTGTGTTGGTTTCTGTACATTTTCTAGAAGGGCAAGGATAAGATCTCTATGTGACATTGGTTTACCTGTGGACGTAATCATACCCCTATTTTTCCATTGCTGGGCAAATATGTGTATAGTAGAAAAAGCGTATTAACTGTCTGTATAAATATTTATTTTCTTCCCTTCCCCTAGACTACAGGCCCTGGATAGGGCAATAATTTCAGCTTGTTGTGCGGAGTATGAACTGGGAAGGGGTCTGGCTTCAATGACCTGGTCATGTGTTACTACAGCGTATGCCGTTTGATTTACCCCTTTATCTTCCTTTTTACAAGACCCATCAACAAAAAAGGTAATGTCAGCATCGAGAAAGGGAATATCAGTGAGATCCTTCCTAGGGAGTACCCGTTCATCAATTTGTGCTATACAATCATGTGGATCCCCATCACTAGGTGTTGGTAACAGTGTGGCTGGGTTCAATGTTTTACACTTCTCGATTGTAATGTGAGGCTGTCCCAAAAGAGTAGTCATACATGATAGATGCCTGGCAGGAGATAAATAGGAGATTTTGTCTTGCAGTAAGATTACTGAAATGGCATGTGGGACTTTAAGTACCAGGGGGTGGAACAGTACTATCAGTGCAGAGGACTGTATGGCCAATGAGGCTGCTACTACAGCTTGTACACAGTGGGGCAAACTCCGGGCTACTGGATCTAATTTAGTGGAATAGAATGCAATTGGTTTGTGCTTGTCCCCATAAACTTGTTTAAGAACAGAAGTCATGTACCCTTCCTTACAATCTACAGTCTGAAAAAAGGTTTTACTGTAATTCGGAAGGCTAAGTACAGCGGAACCTACAATGAGGTGCTTTATCTTTGTAAATGCATCCTCTGCTTGCACATTCCACTGAATGGAATCTTTTGCAGCCATTAGTGAACCATAGATGAGATCAGAAAGAGGCGTCACCTCCGTAGCATAATTTGCTATCCATGCTCTACAGAAATTTGCCATGCCAAGAAATGACATCATTTCTTTTTTGGTATGTGGTTTGGGGGCTTGAAGGATGGCCTCTTTTCGGATCTCATTAAAATGTCTACCTTCTTGAGATAAAATATAACCCAGGTATTTCACCTTTTCTTTCCACAGTTGCAATTTGTCTTTGCTGACCTTGTGACCTTGGTCTGCGAGGAAATGCATGAGAGCCAAGGTGTCAATTTTACATTGTTGCTCTGTAGGAGCCGCTACCAGAATGTCATCCACATACAAGAGAATTTGGTTCCCACTGGGAGGTACAAACCGAGACAAATTATTGGACATTTCTTGTGAGAATATAGTTGGACTTTCACAATATCCCTGGGGTAACCTGGTGTATGTGTATTTTTTTTTTTGTACGTAAATGCAAACCAGAACTGACTATCTTTGTGTAAGGGAATGGAAAAGAAAGCATTACTGATATCGATGACAGAAAATACCTTATTCTCTGGGTGGAGGTCTTCAGGAGGACATGCGGGTCTGGGACCACCGGGGCCCTCGGTAATACGGCCCTATTGACCGCCTGTAAATCCTGCACGAGTCTCCACCCATCTTCCCCTCCCTTCTGCTTCCTAACTGGGAACAAGGGCGTATTGCATGGTGAATCTGGGCATTCAATGATGACACCTTTTGCTAATAATTCCTTTATCAAGGGATCTACACCCTCTTCAGCGTCTTTCCTCAGTGGATATTGTTTTTGGTGAGGCCTCATTGTACTCTTAGGGGTTATTTGGACTTCACTGGCTGTTTTAATTAGGCCCACGTCCGTCTTTCCTCTTGACCACAAGATATCGGGGACGTCTTTTAGGGCATTCTCCTTCTCTTGGGTCAAAAGTGTCAGTCACTGTCTTTTGTCACAAATTTTAATCATGTGAGTTCTGGGTATACACTTAACAAACCACGTCAATTTGTACCTCCAAATCCCTCTAGATTTTAGTTCCTCGTCTGTCAATTGGACCCAGTCCGTGATAAGTTCTCCTAGCTCATGCCATGATACCTTGGGGTTCCGGGTGACCGAAACATGAGGTACAGTATCCTGCCTGTATATTTGCAGAATAGGCTGTGGTAGGAGACAAGTAGCCACGCTATTTCCTTCCTTATCACAGTACAAGTATTTTAAGAGAACTTCAGTGTTAGTGAGACTCATTAACTGTTTCTCATAGGACTTATCGGGCCCAGAGGTCTTTTTGTAATACATGGTGCAATAGAGGTTTGTCTGGACCTTATACCTTTTCCTCTCAGGCTCTTCTTCAATTATTTCTGTCAGGGTTTTGGGTATATTTAAGCCCTCAGTTTGCAAATCCAGGCTGTACCAGTATCGGGGCTCATTATCCACGGCTGTGATTTGTTTTTCACACAGCCGATGGGCTTTGAGACCTCCCTCCACTGGTACGACAGAAATATCAAGAGCGTGCAACATGTCTCTACCCAACAAATTAACAGGACATTTAGTTGAAATTACAATTTTACACTGAGCCTTTTTACCTGTCTGTGGATCTTCCACAGTAAGGCCTTCGGACACGGTCTCCTGGTGCATCAACCCATTTGCAGATTTCACATATACTACACCTTTTTTCTTTACCCCTGGGGGCATATCCAGTGGGTGTATTAGGGTCCTACAAGCCCCAGTGTCACAAAGAAATGTTACCCGTCTACCCTTCACAACCAAGGTTATTTCTGGTTTGACTTCAGCATGCAAACAAGTTTCAACAGCGCATACATCCAAAATTTCAGATTCTTTCTCATCATTTTCTTCTGTATCTCTCTCTGCAGACATACCAACATCTAGTGATGCTTCTTCCTCTCTGTTTGACCTACATTCTTTTGCCAAGTGACCTCTTTTACCACACAGGAAACACTCCCCTCTCTTCTTTTTCCCCTCATAATCTTGAATGCGGGGCCTTGTTCAAGTGTTTCCCATCCTTCTGTTCTCCTTCTCAATGACATACACATTATTACCTTCATCTACCATAAGCACTTTCCCTTTCTTTACTCTCTTTTTTGATTGGAAGTGCCGCTCAGCATGCCTCGCATACTCAATCAGCTCCTGAAGTCTGCAGATCCTATGGTTGATCATGTGTTTGGTAACAAAACTTGATATAGGGGGAAGCAGCCCCTTCAAGATTGCATTCTTTAACTGTTGTTCATATGGGCTATCGTTTACTTTATTTACTGGGACTTCTATTCCAGAGTGATTATTGAAAATCTCCCTCATCCTAACAATTAAATTGTCCACTGTTTCCTCTTCTCCCTGCACACACTGATTTATAATGGACCAGTCGGCTCGACGTATCCATCTATTCTCTATCCTTGCTATAAGAGCATTTCTCCTGTTTTCCAGTGCTGCATCATCATGAGGCAACACAACTCCCTGATTGTTTAATCCACTCCAATCTCCCACTACATGATGCCAGTCGGGACCCAGGATCTGTCTGATGACCTGCTCTATTTCCCTCCCATTGAGATGATAGCTAGCAATCATTCCCATGATACCATCTCTGAATTGAGCTATGTTGACCTTGGGATGTGGTATCCCTTCAGTAGCTTTTTTAACATCCTCAGGGGTCCAGGGACGATAGACCATCATAGTGTTGGGGACTACTATACCTCCTACATTTTGTCCTGCCCTAGGGTTGGGAACTTCAATTAGTGGAAATTCTTCCTCTCCACATTCTGTTTGTTCCCCTGCTGTGGGGGTTATCAATTTGTTCACCAGGTCCCCAAGAAATTTTGTAACCGTTGCTGTAAGGGGCGTCCCTTGTGGACTCCTCTGGACAGCAAGGGTCATCTTGAGAGGGGGTTTAGCTACAGCCATAGGAGAATTGGTTGCATCTGCGGGTGACCCAGGTGACCACGGAGGAACAACAAACAGTGGAGAGTCAGGTTGCATGGTAAAAGGGTTATTTGTCGATAGTCGGGAGGTCAATGGGGGTGACTTATTGCATGCCTCTGTCCCATATGGTGGTGGGGACTGCAGGTCTGCAATAGGATATAGGGAATTGGGAGCGGGTATTGAAGTCAGAGGGGGAGCAGCAACTGTCAGTGAGGTTGGAGAGGTCTCCAAAGTATGTGCGGGGGCTGTCGGGTGCATTTGGTTTGTTACGTTTTGTTCAGTCAATACTTGCTGAACTAAACTTCGGAGGATGGTCATATTATTGTCCTCCTCTTTGTCCAAAAACATAGTCTTTTTATGGTTTTCTGAATTTAACCTACGGTTAGCCTCCTCAAGCCATTTCTTTGCCTGGGGAAGGCCTAATTTCTTCTGTTTCCTTATT
The DNA here is from genome assembly GCF_042186555.1 of Aquarana catesbeiana. NCBI lineage: Eukaryota > Metazoa > Chordata > Amphibia > Anura > Ranidae > Aquarana > Aquarana catesbeiana. The sequence goes on along the minus strand of NC_133330.1, from coordinate 53,045,042 downwards.
TTCGTGCCGGCATCATTTTTAAGCTTTCTACACAGTTTTACACAACAATCCTTATTTAAAGATGCATCAAAATCATACTTTGTTTTCCACATTTTAAGAAATTTCACATTCTCTTTGTCTAGACTACACATATACTTAGCATCCTCATTCATACCAACAGATTTTCCATGGATCATACCCATTTTGTTTATCGTGCACACGGAGCTCTTTTTTTGTTAATGTCTTCTCACAATGACACAACACACGCACACAGTATCTTATCCCTTGCAGTCACTCACAGACTTTCTAGTCGTGACATATCACTTCTAGATTACTGATCTTGTGTATTGCTAAAAAACTGGTGTCCTAGAGAATTACAGAATTACGAGGAGACTGAATTCTCCCGACTGTTCTTTCATCCTATTAAAACATTTAATATTTCAGTCCTTGATCCAAGGGTATTTATGTGCCTGCTCAGGATTAATACAACATATGAGGCTGGCATGAACACTGCGGTCCGCCAAATGTCCTCTGTTTGTTACCTGGAAATCTATCAGGCCACACCCTTGTATCAACGGAGGGGGGGGGTTCTTTATCTGGAAGTATTTTTGATCCAAGGGTATTTATATGCCTAGAAATCTATCAGGCCACACCCTTGTATCAACAGGGGGTTCTTTAGGTTTTGATCTAGGAGTATTTATGTGTCCCCAAGGGATTTTCTGCAGTTTACAAGGCTGTCTGGATCTAAGATCCAATCGACAAATTTCCTTTATCTGCACCCGGATATTAGTATGGGACCATACCCCTATATCAAATGACTATTAACTAGAAGAATCAAACAAGAACACACAAGAGAGAACACCCGCAGTGCTCGACTGCCGCCAGGTCGCCCTGAGCGCGTCTTCCCAAAACGCGGGCTAGTCACTAGGTCTGCCCATCCAGGATGGCCACAGACGGATCTATACGGGGAATACGTGACTACTTATTTCCCCTCAACAAGAGTAAGCAGATAGGACAGAAACAGATAAACATTCGATCAAAACACACAAGAGAGAACACCCGCAGTGCTCGACTGCCGCCAGGTCGCCCTGAGCGCGTCTTCCCAAAACGCGGGCTAGTCACTAGGTCTGCCCATCCAGGATGGCCACAGACGGATCTATACGGGGAATACGTGACCACTTATTTCCCCTCAACAAGAGTAAGCAGATAGGACAGAAACAGATAAACATTCGATCAAAACACACAAGAGAGAACACCCGCAGTGCTCGACTGCCGCCAGGTCGCCCTGAGCGCGTCTTCCCAAAACGCGGGCTAGTCACTAGGTCTGCCCATCCAGGATGGCCACAGACGGATCTATACGGGGAATACGGGACCACTTATTTCCCCTCAACAAGAGTAAAGCAGATAGGACAGAAACAGATAAACATTCAATCAATCTCTATATTGTATGTATATATTCAAATCCCTTATTCATCAAATTCCTAATCAAGTCTAACACAAAAGGTTAATAATAAAATAAAAATAAAAATCTTACCTTGTCCCGAGAGCGGTCTCTTGTGCTGATCCGGTAAGTCGCTGCCCGGGAGGCACTAGTTCAGCGGACCGGCCTCTTTTTAACATCTAATTTGAGATGGAGGACTTACAGTTTTGCCGTACGGTCATCGGTCACTGTTGGCCAGTGCGTCTCGGGGAATTGGACTCCCGGCTCGAAAGACCAAATTGTTAGGGAAATAATTCACCGTCTCAGACCGTCCTCGGGCATCAAGGTAATATTTATTGCATATGCAAGAGAAATGAATTACACGTTCATGCAGCCATCATCATTTCTAAGGAAAATACTGTGGTACATGTCTTTTATAAGCCCTGGACACCCCCTTTCCTGTCTTAAAACATGCCCAGTCTCATGTATTTTCAACTTTATTCTGGACACAACAGGAAAGGTGGAAGTGTCTGTTACAGACTGTTATCTTCATATAACAATGGTTACAGGATACTGACTTGAAAACTCCCCAAGTCAACACAAAAATACAGGATATATTCAAAACTGCACATCTAAGCATATTATATTGCTGAGTATATATATATTGCTGACTCCATATTATCACTATAGCTTATTTCTAGGCCATGATAAACAAAATGGCGTCTTTCATAACTAACATTTAAAGTATAATTTCTCTAACAATGTACAGGAGAGGAGTGCGGAGGGGATGATGGGGCAGTATGTATGGGAGAGGAGTGCGGAGGGGATGATGGGGCAGTATGTACAGGAGAGGAGTGCGGAGGGTATGACGGGGGCAGTATGTACAGGAGAGGTGTGCGGAGGGTATGACAGGGGCAGTATGTACAGGAGAGGAGTGCGGAGGGTATGACAGGGGCAGTATGTACAGGAGAGGAGTGCGGAGGGTATGACGGGGGCAGTATGTACAGGAGAGGAGTGCGGAGGGTATGGCAAAGGCAGTATGTACAGGAGAGGAGTGCGGAGGGTATGACAGGTGCAGTATGTACAGGAGAGGAGTGCGGAGGGTATGACAGGGGCAGTATGTACAGGAGAGGAGTGCGGAGGGTATGACAGGGGCAGTATGTAGAGGAGAGGAGTGCGGAGGGTATGACAGGGGCAGTATGTACAGGAGAGGAGTGCGGAGGGTATGACGGGGGCAGTATGTACAGGAGAGGAGTGCGGAGGGTATGACAGGGGCAGTATGTACAGGAGAGGAGTGCGGAGGGTATGACAGGGGCAGTATGTACAGGAGAGGAGTGCGGAGGGTATGACAGGGGCAGTATGTACAGGAGAGGAGTGCGGAGGGTATGACAGGGGCAGTATGTACAGGAGAGGAGTGCGGAGGGTATGACAGGGGCAGTATGGGGAGGGATTACTTGCAGTGTCTGTGGGGTGACCAGGGAATGATGTCCCTCAGCTGGGTTTGTAAGAAGCAGCTCGGAGTGATGTCTGTATAAAGTGATCTGGGGGTGATACAATCTGGGGGGAGTTGGAGGCTGAGAAGTGGTCAGATAGTAATGTATATAATAAAAATAGCTATTGTGGTCATCTACTAAAATATACAACAATAATACTCAATGAAAACAATCTGTTATAAGATGCTCCCCCCTAGCACTCTGCATGTCCAGATGATGAAAAGGTAATTGATGACCATTCATATAACCTCGTATTACCCAGACTCTGAGTCTGGACAATCAGAGGTGTAGACTCACCACATACACACAGGGTTAAGTGACTAAATGACATCACATAATCTGGACAGAGGATGGGGGAAGTTTGTATACATAGATAAGTTTGCTGCTTGGGAGATACTGTGAGTTGCTTGGGCTGTGATCATCGGGCTGCAGACTCCCCTCCCCCCCACACACTCACTCACTGTCTCTTCAGATTCTCAGTATCTTTTTATATCTTCAATGCAAAAGAAATCCTCCTGGAACTTTGCACCCTAGGAAACTTTCCTTACTAAACAAAAAACGTCAGCTCACCTCCTAGGGAGCAGCGACCAGCCCGACAGCAGCTCCAGTGATCTCCTCAGCTCCGCCCCCCTCTTCTCTCAGAACACGGCACTAGTGATTGGAGAGGGGGGATCAGAGATAACAGAGACTGCAGGAGCCTGGAGGGGGGAGACAGAAGGGAGCTTCAGATTCCCAACACACACATCAGAACAGTGTGTGTATTTAGCGAGAAGAAATGACACTGCCACTGTGACTGTCTCAACAGTGGCAAGTGTGCTAATGAAGCTCCCCCTCTGCCAGAATAGTCTGTCCGGGTTTCAGGCAGTCTGAAAACCGGACAGATGATTCAGAACCCGGACTGTCCGGGTGAATCCCGTACAGGTGGCAACCCTAATGCCCCTGTTGAACAGGGGCAGAAAAATTGGGCCTTTGGTGGTGGTGTGGTGGTGGTGCCACAACACTGTAAGCCCTCACAGTTACTCTTGGTGGGCACAGGAACGGGCCCTGCTGTGAAATAGTAGATCAAAAATTGTAATAACACGCCCCTGTTAAACAGGGGCAGAAAAATTGGGTCTTAGGCAGTGGTGGTGGACCCCTCACAGATACTCTTGTTGAGCGCAGGAATGAGCCCTACTGCAAAATATTACAGCAAAAATTGTAATTACACGCCCCTGTTAAACAGGGGCAGAAAAACTGGGCCTTAGGCAGTGGTGGTGGACCCCTCACAGATACTCTTGTTGAGCGCAGGAACGAGCCCTGCTGCAAAATATTACAGCAAAAATTGTAATTACATGCCCCTGTTAAACAGGGGAAGAAAAATTGGGCCTTAGCCACTGGTGGTGGTGCCACGACACTTCAACCCCTCACAGATACTCTTGTTGAGTGCAGAAATGAGCCCTGCTGCAAAATATTACAGCAAAAATTGTAATTACACGCCCCTGTTAAATACGGGCAGAAAAATTGTGCCTTAGGCAGTGGTGGTGGTGCCACAACACTGCAACCCCTCACTGATACTCTTGTTGAGCGCAGGAACGAGCCCTGCTGTAAAATATTACAGCAAAATTGTAATTACATGCCCCTGTTAAACAGGGGCAGAAAAATTGGGCCTTTGCCACTGGTGGTGGTACCCAGAACCAAAAATGTTCTTAGAAGCTATCAACATGAACATTGAGGAGGAATAGGAGAGTCACTCAGCATAACAGGATAGTCACTCAGCATCAGCATAGGCAGTCTTCAAGGGATCTCACATTCATAAAAAAATTAGTCAGTTACATCAGCATCAGGTGCTTGGTAGCTGGTGATCCAAGACTGATTCATTTTTATGAAGGTGAGCCGATCAACCGAGTCGGTGGACAGGCGCACTCTGTGATCAGTTACAAAGCCTCCAGCGACACTGAATGTGCGTTCCGAAAGACCGCTGGATGCAGGACAGGCCAGTAGCTCAATTGCATACTGTGCAAGCTCTGGCCAGTGATCCATCCTCAAGACCCAGTAACCCAGTGGATTTTCGGTTGGAAAGGTCTCCAAGTCTGATCTTGCCCCTAGGTATTCCTGCACAATGTACAACAGACGCTGGCAATGGTTGCAGGAACCGATCAGACCTTGGGACTGTGGACTAAAAAATTGTCTGAACGCATCGGTCAGACGGCCACCTTCTCCACCGCTCCTTCTGTGACTGACTGAAGCCTCACCAACACGAGGAGGACCAGGAAATTGTAACCTCCCAAGTTCTGGAAACTTTCTACAAGGCCTCCCAAAGATGTTTCATCTTCTGCTCCCCCTTGCGATGGCTGGATAAGTTCCGCCACCTTACCCTTGTAACGTGGATCAAGAAGGGTTGCCAGCCAGTACTGATCCCTCTCCTTGATACCACGAATCGAGGGTCCTTTCGCAGGCTTTGCAGGATCAGGAAGGCCATGCAGCGTAGGTTTGCTGAGGCATTCAGTCCAGAGTCCTCTGGGTCACTAAGGACGACCTGATCCGCAGCCACCTCCTGCCAGCCACGTACAAGTCCATGGGTTTCTGGGGCCTAAAAACGATCCCTTGAAGACTGCTGCTGATGCTGAGTGCCAGGCTCCACCTCCATGCTGACACAATCCTCCTCCTCCTCCTCCTCTTCCTGTGTGATAGGCAGGCTTGCAGGAATACTGTCTGGATAAAGGGGGCCTTGAGAGGTAAGGAAGTCCCCCTCTTCCTTCCTCTGTTCTGCCTCAAGTGCCCTGTCCATTATTCCATGCAGCGTGTGCTCCAACAGGTAGACAAGAGGGACAGTATCACTGATGCATGTACTGTCACTGCTCACCATCCTCATGGCCTCCTCAAATGGTGACAGGACAGTGCATGCATCCTTGATCATGAGCCACTGGCGTGGCGAAAAAAAGCCACGCTCCTCTGACCCTGTCCTGGTGCCATACTCACACAGGCAGTCATTGATGGCCCTTTGCTGCGTGTGCAGCCGCTGCAGGATTGCCAACGTTGAGTTCCACCTGGTGGGCATGTCACAGATGAGGCGGTTCTTGGGCAAGTTGCAATCCTTTTGGAGGTCAGCCAGTCGAGCACTTGCATTATATGCCCACAGACTTTCCTGGCCTGCCTCAGGAGATCCTGTAAGCCCAGGTACCTGCCCAAGAACCGCTGCACCACCAAATTAAGGGCGGAGGGCGGAGAGGAGGTTGGTGCCATTGTCGCAAACCACCATTCCTGGCTGAAGCTGGCATGGCGTCAACCACCTCTGAGCCTGCCCCTGCAAAGCTGCCAGAATCTCTGCCCCAGTGTGGCTCCTGTCCCCTAAGCAGACCAACTCAAGCACCACATGGCATCTTTTTGCCTGAGTACTTGCGTAGCCCCTAGAACGCCTATGGAACACCGCTAGTTCCGAGGACAAATCTGAACAGGAAGAGGCCATAGAGGAAGAAGAAAAGGAGGGGGTGGAGGAGAGAGGTGTGGCGGAACAAGCTCCAACAATACTGCACCCTGTCCTGCATCCTTCCCAGATACCAGCAGGGTTACCCAGTGCGCCATGAAAGAAAGGTAACGTCCCTGTCCATGCCTGCTGGACCATGAGTCAACGGTAATATGCACCTTATTACTGACCGCCCTGTCCAACGAGGCCAAGACATTGCCTTCCGCATGTCGGTAGAGAGCCAGAATGGCCTTCTGAGAAAAAAATTGGTTTTTGGGAACCTGCCACTGAGGTACCGCACATTCCACAAATTCTCGAAAGGCGGCAGAGTCTACCAGCTGAAAAGGTAGCAGTTGGAGTGCTAGCAATTTAGCCAAACTAGCATTCAGCCGCTGAGCATGTGGATGGCTGGGACCGAATTTCTTTCCCCGGTTTAGCAACTGGGGTAGGGAAATTTGCCTGCTACAATTGGATGTTGGTGTACCACTAGCAGATTGCCCTCAAGTGCTTGGGACACCTAATTCTACACCTTCATTCCTCTCAGTGCAGGTCTCTGAGAGGACTGAAGTTATAGTGGGATTGGAGATCCCAGCTGATGAGGAGCAAGGAGAGGTCCGCCTTGTTCTTTGGTGTGGGTCTTTTAAGTACTGTTGCCAATGGACTGCACGGGACACGACATATGTCTGGTCAAGCATGTGGTGCCCAAGCGGCTACTGTTTTGGCCACATTTGATACGCTTCAGACATATGTTGCAAATAGAAACGGTGCGATCTGCTGCACATGTCTCAAAAAAGGCCCACATCAAAGAACTTTGGGAAAAACGTGCAGAGTCAGCAGCGCCCTTTGCATGCGGAGCTCTGCGGTGTGATGCAGTCGGTTGCCTGCCCTTAAGCTGGCCCCTGGAGGGCATCCTGCCTCGTTGGAGATGTGTCTCCTCCTCTCTTTTATCTGGCACTAACGTGGAGTCAGTGACCCCATCATCCCCTCCCTCCTCGCCACTGGAGCAAACCTGGCAGTATGCTGCAGCTGGGGGAACAGGACTGCCAGTTTCTTGTCCTTCTTGGGCACCCCCTCTCTCTGGGCTCATGTTACTGCCTTCATCCTCAACCTGGGTACCATCATCAGAGCCTTCAAAATGCTGCGCATCCTCCAGCAGCATGTTCCCCACACCTTGGTCGAACAGTTCGGGGGACTCCTCAGGGCAAGATGGTGGGGCTAGGGAAGGAGTGACTGATGACATTGAGCCGATGGAAGAGGCCGCTTTGGCAGCTGCATTGGCAGACAAAGTACCCTGCGCCTGGGTGACAGAGGATGAGGAGGATGAGGACGGCTTGGTCATCCACTCTACCAACTCTTCTGCATGTTGTGGCTCAACACGGCCAGCTGCTGAAAAAAAGGACAAGCGTGCCCCACGGCCACGTGCTGAAGATGCACCGTGTCCACGACCAGCACTGTTGGCTGTAGACACAGAGCCTGCTTGCTCTCTTTTAGAGGCCTGTGAGCATCTGCCTCTCCTTGGTGGCCTTCCAAACATACTGTACAATTAGATTAGCAAAACAACGCCTGAAGTTTACTAAAAACAGTACGCCAGGAAAGGCCTACAGTCAGGTATAGGCTTGACTAGACTATATATATATATATATATACAAGCCTGTATATACAGTATATTAAATGAACTGCAGCTCAATGAGTTACCTGCCTGAAAGTGTCTTTGAACACATACTCCAGGAATGGCCTACTGTCAGGTATAGGCTTGGCTGGACTACAATGCAGCGGATATATATTTTATGAACTGCACCTCACTGAGTCACCTGCCTGAAAGTGTCTTTGAACACGTACTCCAGGAATGACCTACAGTCAGGTATAGGCTTGGCTAGACTATATTAGTAGGAATGGGTGGAAGGCGCGTGATCAGACGCTTACATCAGGAAATGTATGGTTTATTTATGTAAAAGAATACAGACATATAGTCATATAGATATAAAATCATACAAATACTACATAATATTATATAAAAAAAAGGAAAAACAGGTAACAAAATAAGTACTAGGAAGTTAAAATTGGGGTGTGCCCATATTGAGGCAGGTATTTAAGAAAGGCTGACGCGTTTCGAGGAAAACCTCTTCATCAGAGCCAGGAGAACTGGAGCACAGTCTGTATGGGCCGGTAGGCCGACATGTGTACATGGGGAGAGGTGGTGTTGCTAGTAGGAGGATGTGTCCTGTGATGGACAATTGATTATTCCAAGTTCCATACCCAGGTGTTCTAGATGGGGTATAAATAAGAACAATATATACCGTACACTACAGACTGGAGACGTAAGATAAGTTTACATTAAAAAATGCATTCATAAAATGAAAAAAGTATATAATATAAATATATTAGAAATAAAAATTACCATATCAGTACAAAAAATTAATGATAGGTAGTGGGATTTTGAAGCACAGAACATGAGATTGTAGTCTAAATACATACAAATGAAAAAATCTACGCATACATAAGTGTACACACACATACTCGTGTACACTTACATGCATATACATACACGTGCATAATACAAACGCATGTAAATGCATAAAAAAAAACAAAAAAAAACCAAAAAAAAAACCTATATGCATATGAGGGGGGGGGGAGGGGGGCGATGGTAAATGAAGTAAAAAGTGCACTGAGACACATTGAGAGATATTGTCTCTCCGCATGGTAAAACCGGTTGTGCTTTTGTCCAAAGGACATGCGCATGCGTGTAAAAACTCTGCCAGCACGTAAAACGCTATGCTGGAACAGATATGTGGGGGTATGCCCCTGTTCACTGAAAGCACAAATGGGGGCACAAAGATGGCCATGTGGTTTGTGCAAAAACAGAAATGTGTTCATTCAAATGGAAATCCACAAAAATATATACAAAAATGCATATATCAAATGTACATAAAAATCTAAAACGCATATGCATATATATACATAGATAAAGAAACAATATGCACAAAATAAATATATGTATATATTCACATAAATCTGTACACATATATATACACATACACACATATGCACACCTATATATATATATACATGCACACATATACATGTCCACATGCATACACACACATGTGGAGACCACCCCTACACAGCATGTATTGTGCCTATGTAGAACCAGTGTCATGGCGGTAGGGTGGGAATGTGTAGTTTGTGCAACGCAATAGTGGAGAGTGGCGGGAGTGGATACGTTAGGGGGATAATCTGGTGTTGGTAACCAAATATTGGAGGTGGCAGACAGGTGGGCTGATGGCTAGACTATATATATATATATATATATATATATATATATATATATATATATACACATACAAGCCTGTATATATATATATATATATATATATATATATATGAAATACACTGCAGCTAACTGAATCAACTTGCTGCCTGAAGTAGATTAGAAATAGTACAGCGGGAACGGTCTGCAGTGAGATCTAGCTAAACTGGATATATACATAGATATATATATATCTATATATATCTATATATATATATATATATATATATATATATATATCTATATATATATATATATATATATATATATATATATATATATATATATATAGATATATATATATTATATATATAGCAGTCTGACTATATACAGTGGGGACGGAAAGTATTCAGACCCCCTTATTTGTCACTCTTTGTTTTATTGCAGCCATTTGCTAAAATCATTTAAGTTCATTTTTTCCTCATTAATGTACACACAGCACCCAATATTGACAGAAAAACACAGAATTGTTGACATTTTTGCAGTTTTATTAAAAAAGAATAACTGAAATTTCACATGGTCCTAAGTATTCAGACCCTTTGCTGTGACACTCATATATTTAACTCAGGTGTTGTCCATTTATTCTGATCATCCTTGGGATGGTTCTACACCTTCATTTGAGTCCAGCTGTGTTTGATTATACTGATTGGACTTGATTAGGAAAGCCACACGCCCATCTATATAAGACCTTACAGCTCACAGTGCATGTCAGAGCAAATGAGAATCATGAGGTCAAAGGAACTACCTGAAGAGCTCAGAGACAGAATTGTGGCAAGGCACAGATCTGGCCAAGGTTACAAAAAAATTTCTGCTGCACTTAAGCTTCCTAAGAGCACAGTGGCCTCCATAATCCTTAAATGGAAGACGTTTGGGACAACCAGAACCCTTCGTAGAGCTGGCCGTCCTTCCAAACTGAGCTATCGGGGGAGGAGAGCCTTGGTGAGAGAGGTAAAGAAGAACCCAAAGATCACTGTAGCTGAGCTCAAGAGATGCAGTCGGGAGATGGGAGAAAGTTGTAGAAAGTCAACCATTACTGCAGATCTCCACCAGTCGGGGCTTTATGGCAGAGTGGCCAGATGGAAGCCTCTCCTCAGCGCAAGACATATGAAAGCCGGCATGGAGTTTGCTAAAAAACACCTGAAGGACTCCAAGATGGTGAGAAATAAGATTCTTTGGTCTGATGAGACCAAGATAGAACTTTTTGGCCTTAATTCTAAGCGGTATGTGTGGAGAAAACCAGGCACTGCTTATCACCTGTCCAATACAGTCCCAACAGTGAAGCATGGTAGTGGCAGCATCATGTTGTGGGGTGTTTTTGAGCTGCAAGGACAGGACGACTGGTTGCAATCGAGGGAAACATGAAAGTGGCCAAGTACATGAATATCCTGGACAAAAACCTTCTCCAGAGTGCTCAGGAACTCAGACTGGGCCGAAGGTTTACCTTCCAACAAGACAATGACCTTAAGCACACAGCTAAAATAATGAAGGAGTGGCTTCACAACAACTCAGTGACTGTTCGTGAATGGCCCAGCCAGAGCCCTGACTTAAACCCAATTGGGCATCTCTGGAGAGACCTAAAAATGGCTGTCCACCAACGTTTACCATCCAACCTGACAGAACTGGAGAGGATCTGCAAGGAGGAATGGCAGAGGATCCCCAAATCCAGGTGTGAAAAACTTGTTGCATCTTTCCCAAAAAGACTCATGGTTGTTTTAGATCAAAAGGGTGCTTCTACTAAATACTTAGCAAAGGGTCTGAATACTTAGGACCATGTGATATTTCAGTTATTCTTTTTTAATAAATCTGCAAAAATGTCAACAATTCTGTGTTTTTCTGTCAATATGGGGTGCTGTGTGTACATTAATGAGGAAAAAAAATGAACTTAAATGATTTTAGCAGATGGCTGCAATATAACAAAGAGTGAAAAATGTAAGGGGGTCTGACTACTTTCTGTCCCCACTGTATATATATATATATATATATGAAATACACTGCAGCTAACTGAATCAACTGCCTGCCTGAAGTAGATTAGAAATAGTACAGCAGGAACGGTCTGCAGTGAGATCTAGCTAAACTGGATCAACTGCCTTCCTGACGTAGATTAGAAATAGTACAGCAGGAACGGTCTGCAGTGAGATCTATATAACTGGATAAACTGCCTGCTCAAAGTAAATGAAATGACACACTCTCTCTCTATCTATCTCTCTATAACACCAGCAACACACTACACAGGGCCGATGTGCGGGCGGCCTTATATAGTGTGGGGTGTGTACTTAACCCCCTGAGCCATAATCGGCCAAAGGCACCCTGCCTTTGGCCAATTGTGGCTCTGTTTGCTTACGGCGCTGTGATTGGCTAAAGCCTGCAGGTAATAGTGCATGCTTGGCCAATCATCAGCCGGCAAACCACTGGGATGACGCAGTGCATTATGAGCCGTGATGCGCCGCTCGAATTTGGCGCGAACGGCCCATAATGTTCGATCTTCGGCGAACGATCGAACAGCCGATGTTCGAGTGGAACTCATGTTCCACTCGAACAGTCAGCCCATCCCTAGCTGTGTCTTTTACATACACTGTTAATCACCTGCTGCCTGCTAACAATATATTTGCTGCTAGTGGGTGGCACAGCCAGGCACCTTGACGTACTGGTTTAGAGACGCACATGTGCGCGCCCCCTGCTGACTTGCGCTGTGATTGGACACACGTTTATTAGCAGGTTACAGCCAATCATTTTAACTGTATTCCTGCTGATCGGTTGTGGCCAATCACAGCACAGATCTATGTGTTTGTAAACACAGGCTCTGGTTGGATTTCTCCCTGCTGTTTAAAACTGAAAGCAAGGAAAGAATCAGAAATGTGAGTCTGGCCGGGTTCACATATGTGTGGCTGCGGTTTCCAGGCTGGGGTCCGGTGCGTTTGTGTTCCCCGGTTCAGGTGTGATTTGGGTCTGAATTTTTCCTGAATTCGCACCTGAACCGGACCCAAAAATTCACAGGACCTATTTGGAAACCGCACTGCGGCCGTCCCAGACCTGTGTGAACCGGCTCCATTGAGAGCCGGTCACATTCACATGTCATGCGAAATTCGCACATATGTGAACCAAGCCTAAAAGCAGTACACATACACTTGCATACACTTGTAAGGCACACAGTTAACCCCTTGACTGCCATGCACCTGTCACCCAGCCTGTGCAATTAGTGCAGTGTCAGTGAATGGTATTAGCAGTGATCACGGTATTAGTGTCAGTAGCGAAATCAGAGTCAGTTATGCCCTGTACACACGACCGGACTTTCCAGCAGACTAGGTCCGACAGTCTTCCCGACGGACTATCGGCAAACTTCCGACGGACTTTCCAAACGAACAGACTCGCGCACACACGACCAGACTTTCCAGCAGAATAAGTCCGAGAGTCTTCCCGATGGAGTTACGGCGGACTTCCGAATGAACGGGCTTGCCCAACACACGGACTAAAGTCCATTCATTTTGAACGTGATGAGGTATGACAGGACTAGAAAAGGAAGTCAATCTCGCCACTTTTATCGGTGAGATTAACACCTTGCGAGCCCCGTCGTAGAGTATGCCAGGCCCTCGGGTCTGGTATGGATTTTAAGGGGAACCCCCTACGCCGGAAAAACGGCGTGAGGGTCCCCCCAAAATCCATACCAGACCCTTATCCGAGCATGCAGCCCGGCCGGTCAGGAAAGGGAGTGGGGACGAGCGAGCGCCCCCCCCTTCTGAACCATACCAGGCCGCATGCCCTCAACATGGGGGGTGGGTGCTTTGGGGACAGGGCGTACCCTGTGGCCCCCCACCCCACAGCACCTTGTCCCCATGTTGATGAGGACAAGGGCCTCTTCCCGACAATCCTGGCCGTTGGTTGTTGGGGTCTGCGGGTGGGGGGCTTATCGGAATCCAGGAGCCCCCTTTAATAAGGGGGCCCCCGATCCTGGCCCCCCGCCCTATGTGAATGAGTATGGGGTACATCGTACCCCTACCCATTCACCTAGGGAAAAAAGTGTCAATAAAAAAAACACACTAGACAGGTTTTTTCTATCAAATCTTTTTTATTGATTTTTCAAATTATACAGTATTCGTTATAAACATTATACAAACATGAACAAGCCGTTAATACGTATATTATCCCATATTACAATAGAAAAAGAGTGAAAATATCAAACCCTTACACAACCCCCTTTTAACCACCCCCCTCCCACCCCTCTCCCAAACACCCTCAAAACCCACCCCCCTCCCCCACAGTTGCTTTCCAATAAATAGTAATATCTTAAATTTAACAAAACTTGTTACCTAACCATGTACATACTACTTAATACAATTTCCCTCAAGACTCTATTCCTAGCTACTAATGGTCCTGCCAGCACTAAAAATTTATATATTCCTACCCTGGCACAACAAACCCCAAATCTTTGAGAATTTCCTATAACTTCCCCTTCTAATGTAAATTGTCCTCTCTGTTCTGACCAGTGAGTTCATTGTGCTAACCCATTCTTCAGGAGTAGGGGGCACTGCTGATAACCATGCTTTCGCGATCAATTTCCTCGCCTGGTATAGACCCCGCACAATTGCTATACCTATGTGGTCTTCCCCCGTATTCTTGCTAATTAGACCCAGCACACACGCCTTAGCCTTGTATTCCACTCTTATCCCAAATCTAGCTTCTATAATGTTTAGGATCTCAGTCCAATACCTAGCTAATTTCAGACATCTCCACATTAAATGTATAAGGTCGCCCGTCTCCAAACACCTGGGGCATTTGTCGTCTGGTCTTCGACCAAATCTATGCAGCTTCTTGGGGGTATAGTAGGCTCTGTGTACCAGCAAGAGGTGCGACGCCCGCTGCGACGGGGAAAGGGACACCAGTGGACCGAGCTCCAATATTCTCTCCCACTGATCATCGCTCAGCTCCCCCACATCGGCCCCCCACCCCTCCCTTGCACGCGAGAGTGGTGCCGAGCTAATTGCCCTTACCGTTAGCTGGTCGTAAATCCCTGATATTAACCCTTTAAGACTAGGTACCCTCACCACCTTACTAAGCAGAGGTGCACTACACCAATCCAGTGCTTTGAACTTAAATTGCTTCTCTAGTGCATGTCTAATCTGGAGGTAGAAATAGAATGTTTCTTTAGGAATTCCAAACTCCCGTCTCAGGTCCGCAAAAGATTTTAATATATTGCCATCAAATATTTGCTTCAGCCTATTTATGCCCGCCCTTTCCCAGATCCTGTTTACTCCTATAGTATTCAGTTCTTGTAGCTGCCTATTCTGCCAAATAGGTGAAAACTCCGTAGGCCCCCTATAGCCCATTTCGATCTTCACTGACCGCCAAACTTTTGTAACCAATTTATATGTTGGAAGTGCACTTCCTAATGTTCCGGCTTCCAGTGCCCCTATCAGGGAGTTATGCGGATTCCCTGATAGCATAATTTTTGCGCAGGTATTCACCTCTCCCCCGCACTCACACCCCCCCAGATGCTGCAGCTGGGCCGCCAGAAAGTACCTATATGGGTGGGGCACCGCCAATCCCCCCTCCCTGTTAGGACGCTGCAAGGTCTGAAGACTGATCCTAGCCTGACCCTTCTTCCAAAGTAACTCACGAAAGATGGAATTTATTTTTATAAACCATTCCCTCCCAATCCAAACCGGTGAGTTATGTAAAATATACATTAATTGTGGCATCCAGATCATCTTAATCAAGTTTACGCGCCCTGCCATAGATAGAGGGAGCCGGCACCAGATATCTTTTTTCCTTTTAAACTTTTCCAACAGCGGAACTAGATTGTCTGGTATTAATTGGGGTATTAGTTATTACTATACCCAAATATTTGAAGTTCTCCACCACCCTAAGACGAGGTATTTCCTGCGGAAGGGAACCAGTAGTCGAGTCAAGCGGGAGAATTGTAGATTTCTCCCAGTTGACTATTAACCCCGAGATCATTCCAAACCCCTCCACCAACTGCATTGCCCTAACTAATGACGGCCCCATATCCCCCAGAAACAATAGCACATCGTCAGCATAAAGTGCAATTCTCTCCTCACCCCCCTCTCTTTTATAACCCTGCAGGCCTGGGGAACTTCTTATTACCTCCGCGAACGGCTCCATTGCCAGGGCGAACAACAGGGGCGACAAAGGACACCCCTGCCTAGTCCCCCTCTCAAGGGAGATCCGCTCTGAATATGTATTATTTATTTTTAATCTAGCACTGGGGTGGTGATATAGTATCTTAAGCCACTTTATGAACCGAGGGCCAAACCCAAATTTTCCCAGTACCCACCATAAATAACCCCACTCCAGGGAGTCAAATGCCCTGGCGATATCCAAGGACAAGACAACCCTGGAGCCAGCATTCTCTACCGGCGTCTGGAGATTCAGAAAGGTTCTTCTTATGTTTTTACTGGTGGACCTATTCTGCATAAACCCAGACTGGTCCGGGTGTATCAGACCAGCTATACATTTATTGAGCCTGGTAGCCAAGACCTTTGCCAGGATCTTGGCATTCGTGCCCAACAACGAGATCGGTCTATATGATGATGTTTCTAATTGATTTTTCCCCTCTTTCTGGATCAATACTATAGTAGCCTCAGACATTGATAAAGGTAAACTCTCAGCTGCAGCTGACCAATTATATGCCTTCAGAAGTTCCGGGGCCAACACCTCCCCAAATTGTTTGTAAACCTCAACTGGCAGTCCATCGGGACCTGGGGACTTTTGGCTCTGCATATTCTTTATTGCTTGCACAATTTCTTCCAGTGTTATCGGTACTTCCAGACTGTTCATATCTGCGTCCGAGAGCACCGGCAAGACAGTACCTCCCAAGAATTCCTCCATCTCTACTTGCTCAGGAGAGTGGCGTTTCTTATATAGATCACTATAGAATTCTACAAATGTATCGGTAATTATCCCCGGATCTGATGAGATATCCCCCTTCTTTGTTTTAATCATGGGAATTATTGAAGAGGGAGAGTTGGTTTTGGCCAGCATAGCCAGCGTCCGACCCACTCTTTCCCCCTCGTCAAAATTCCTTTGCCTCTGAAAAACCTTCCTATTCTCTGCTCTTCTAATTTCTTCATTTTTATATTCTTGTTGCTTCAATACCCATAGGTCCCGGTTTTCCATAGTCGGGTCTAGCACATACTTTCTTTCTGATTCCCGAACCTCTTCCCTAATACTCTCTCCCCTTGCCCTTGTTTGCTTCTTTAACTTAGATATCTGTTGGATCAAAAGGCCTCTGAGGAACGCTTTCAAAGAGTCCCACATCACACCCCCCGATACAGTACCTGTATTAAAGTCAATAAATTCTCTCAGTCTTACATTAATTTCGTCCCTATTCCCTATCAATTCCAGCCATGTTGGATTTAATGACCACATTCTTGGGCCACCATTATCCCGCATGGTTATTGTCAATATCAGTGGCGAATGGTCGGACACTCCCCTTGGGCGATATTCAATTCTGTGGATTAGGGGTTGGATTTCTTTATTACCTATGGCCATATCAATACGGGAGAGCGTTCGGTGGGTCCCTGAGAAGCAAGAGTATTGCTGACTAGTGGGATTACGAGCCCTCCAAATATCACACCACCCTACCTCCTCAAGGAACTGTGCCAGCCTTCCCTCCGACCCTCTACTTCGACTAACCCCTGGCGGGAATCTGTCGATCCTACTATCAAGAACGGTATTAAAATCCCCAACTATCACCACTGGGACCTCTCTCTTATCCTCCAGGAACCCTAATAACAAGAACAAGACCTCCATTTTAAAAGGTGGGGGAATGTACACATTTACTATAACAAAAGGCCTTCCCTCAATTGAACAATACAGAAAAATAAAACATCCCAATTTATCAATACTGACATCCCTGCAGGAAAACATCAGACCCTTTCTAATCAGAATACTCACTCCCCTTGAGTAGGAGGAGTACACTGAGTGATATTGTAACTGAAATGTTTTATTTCTAATTAATAACTTAGTCTCGTCAGTTAGATGGCTTTCCTGCAGGCATATCACCTCAGTAGCACACGATTCTAGTTCCTGGAACACAGTAGCTTTTTTCATAGGCTCGCTCATACCTCTGATGTTCCAAGAACTTATCCCAAATGATCTAGGTTGCATTCAAAATATACTTCAACAAAGAGCTATACCAATTATGCAAGTACCGGGGTAAATCCATCCTTCTACTCACTGCCCAAGAGATTGCCAATCACTTCAAAGACAAGATCAATGCAATTCGTGAGGACATCTCCACTGTGCGTACATCTTCCCCACCCATCATACCTTGCCCAGCAGCACATTCAACCCTCTCCTCTTTTGAATTGGCTACTACGGAAGAGGTTACAAAAATTTTCTCGAATGCCCACCTAACCAATTGTCCCTTGGATCCTGTTCCCTCACAACTACTACGGTCACCCTCTTCTTCTATCCTATGCTCCCTCACCCACATCTTCAATCTCTCCCTTTCTAGTGGCATTTTCCCCTCCCCTCTAAAACATGCACAGATCACTCCCATTCTTAAAAAGCCCTCACTGGACCCTACCGACCTGAACAACTTAAGACCCATCTCATTACTCCCATTCACCTCTAAACTTCTAGAACGCTTAGTCTACAACCGTCTTAGCTCCTACCTCAATGAAAATAACCTTCTTGACCCCTTACAGTCTGGCTTTCGCTCGCAGCACTCCACGGAAACTACCTTACTAAAACTCACTAACGATTTACTAACTGCTAAAACCAACAGCCAGTACTCCATACTCCTACTGCTTGACCTCTCTGCGGCCTTTGATACTGTTGACCACCCGCTCCTTCTCAATAAACTACATTCCCTTGGCCTCCGAGATTCTGCTCTATCCTGGTTCTCTGGCTATTTATCACAGCGCTCCTTCAGTGTCACCTACAACTCTGTCTCCTCCTCTCCATTGCCCCTTTCTGTGGGGGTCCCCCAAGGCTCGGTTCTTGGACCCCTTCTCTTCTCTATCTACACCACCTCCCTTGGTCACCTAATAACTGCCCACGGCTTCCAATACCACTTATACGCTGATGACACCCAAATCTATCTGTCTACTCCTCACCTCACTCCTTCAGTCTCCTCTCGCATTACTAACTTACTAACTGACATATCAGCATGGATGTCGCACCACTTCCTTCAACTAAATCTCTCTAAAACTGAGCTATTAATATTCCCCCCCGCCCGTGCCCCCCTCCATGACTTTTCCATCAAAATCAACAATGCAACCATCAGTCCCTCCCCTCACGCCAGGGTACTAGGTGTAATCCTAGACTCCGACTTGTCATTTCAGCCTCAAATCCAATCATTGTCAAAAGTTTGTAGAATTCACCTCCGTAACATCTCTAAAATTCGCCCTTTTTTAACAAATGAAACCACCAAGCTCCTCATTCACTCCCTTGTTATCTCTCGCCTTGACTATTGCAACTCCCTTCTCATTGGCCTACCGCTCCATAGGCTATCCCCTCTTCAGTCTATCATGAATGCTGCTGCCAGACTTATCCACCTTACCAACCGCTCAGTGTCTGCCAACCCTCTACTTCAATCCCTACACTGGCTCCCAATCACCCAGCGAATTAAATTCAAAATTCTAACCACAACATACAAAGCCATTCACAACTCTGCCCCAAGCTACATCACTAATCTTGTCTCCAAATATCGACACCCAAATCGTCCTCTCCGCTCTTCTCAAGACCTCCTGCTTTCAAGCTCTCTCATCTCCTCCTCCCATGCTCGTCTCCAGGATTTCTCCAGAGCCTCTCCCATCCTCTGGAACTCGCTACCTCCATCTATCCGGCTATCCCCTACTCTTGCTACCTTCAGGCAATCCCTGAAAACTCATCTCTTCAGGAAAGCCTATCACGTCTCCAACTAATCTCCTACCACTTCCACCAGCTCATTCCCCACAGTTACAACCTTTTGTACCACCTGCCCCATCCTATTAGATTGTAAGCTCTTCTGAGCAGGGCCCTCTTAATCCTATTGTATTGTATTGTATTATATTATAACTGTATTGTCTCCCTTTTATATTGTAAAGCGCTGCGTAAACTGTTGGCGCTATATAAATCCTGAATAATAATAATAATAATAAAATACTAATAAAGTTGATAAGTCAAAGCCATACGCATATACTGTTTTAACCCGGCACTTTTTTGAAAAGGGTTACAAAGAAGAAATCTCCAGCATCCAAACTGATAATACCAATTCACCACATGTGCCCTTATTCCCCCTGGCCTTTTGGCCTTCTGTTTCAAATCAGTAATACCCCCTCTTACCACACTCAGTGCTATTATTATGGGGAGGGGCCCAGGTGGGTCCAGAGGAAAATTACCCCCACACCCCCCACCCCTCCCATCCTAAAGTGAGTTTCTCATTATATTAAATCTCTTAACATTTAAATAGTTATAAACAAAATTTTTTAACCATGTGCTGTATATTTTAAACGTAATTAAAACAACTGTGCTATCTCCTAATTTAAATAATCCCTTCTGCCCCCTCCCTTGCCTCACTCGGCGTGCCCTAGGAGCCTTCCTTGTGACCATTCTTCTCCCCTCATCCCACCTCATCCACCCCCCCTCTCCCCATACTCCCCCCTCCTCCCCCCTCCCCCCCAATAAACCCATTGACCCAAGGTTTACAAAAAACCCCATCACCATTCTAAACAATACTCTCAACCCACAAATCGTCCACCCATCCCTCCCTCTCCCGACCCCTGCTGCTGCAAAAAAAAAACAAAAAAAACAAAAAACAAAAAACAAAAAAAAACAAAAAAACACCGTCAGTTGTCCATATGCGACTTCAACTTTATAAGTTCTTTTTATTCTCTTCAAACCAGTCCGTGACTCCTTTAACAGTTTCAAAAAAACGGATAGATCCTAGGGTCTCTATGCGCAGCCGTGCAGGATACAATAATGCATATGGAATGTTATGGTTCCGTAATGTGCGCTTGATATCCAAAAAACCTGCTCTTCTTCTTTGTAGATCTGGGGAATAATCTGGGTATATCGCTATTTTAGCTCCATTAAAAAAAATGTCTCCTTTCTCTCTAGACCTTTGCATTAAATTCAGCTTATCTTTATAACAAAAAAATCTCAGAATCATTGGTCTCGGGCGATCTCCTGAGTATGCTGATCTAGACGGCACTCTGTGGGCTCGCTCAATAGAAAAAAACTGTGAAAACGCCTCAGCCCCAAACACCTCTTTAAGCCACTTTTCCATAAATTCTTCAGGGCGGGAACCCTCACTTTTCTCAGGGAGACCCATCACTCTTACGTTTTGTCTTCGGGACCTGTTCTCCCATTCGTCCATTTTAAGGCTGTTAGCGTCTAGCTGTGCTTGCATTTTTTTAAGCTCATGCCTCATTGGGGTTACGATATCTTCTACTTGGCTAACCCTTTCCTCCACCGTTTTAACTCTCTGCACTGTTTTCTGAAGCTCTTGTTTAATACTGCAAAACTCCTCACTCAAAGCTTTCAGCTCTTCCCACATCCCACTTATCGAGCTCCTGCATGCATTTACGGCACATAGTACCACTTTTAAGGTGGGTTCTTGATCACAGGCTACGGCTGCGGTGGGGCTGCTATCTCCTGCTCTTCCGGGCTGCTCCCTCTCCGGACTTTTTTTATTCGTTACTCTAGTACTGGCTGTTTGGTTATCCGGCCCTTTCCCCAGACTCCTTCTATCCCCCAGGCCCCCAGCTAAGGATTTTCCCGCGGTCGGCTGATTATTTTTGGCTGGAGACTGCGTAGCGCTATGTGCAAATTTTTCCAGCTTCGCAGCAACTGTTAATGCAGATGCATTTTGAGACCCCTTTTCCTTTTCTTTAGCTGCCCGGGTAGCTTGAACAGGCATATTTTCTTGGGGCTGCTGTAGCTGATCTTCCCCCTTCCTCTTGGTCATAGCCAGCTAAGATACTTTAAGCACCCTATAGCCCACCAGTCTAACGAATCCTCCAATCAGTCCTTCCTCACTTTAGCAGACCGCTATTTATATAACAAAGGATAGGTCCCAGGCCTGCTGCTTTACTACACAGTCTCTGTAATATATACTTATATAATCAGAATCTTTACCTCTCTCCCTTTAGCGTCTGGGGAGTCTGCAGGGCTTCAGCAGGGCTTCTGAGGGCTATTTGTCGTTGTTTCTACTTCCTCAGCCTCCCGCTGTGTCGGCAAAGTGCCACAAGTACAGCGGCGGCGTTCGTTCCCAAGTCTCTGCTCCGCTCAGCTGATCTTCCCAGCCTCCTCTCTTGCCGCTGATCGATGTACCAAGCCTCCCGCAGCTACGGCGTGGCGTCGCTAAGCAACCCGGCGACGCCACAAACACGGATCCCGAACTCCGCTTAACTCAGCCGCACGGCAGGGAGAAATAACAGCTGATCTTCCCCAGCCTTCTCTCAACCTTCTCTCTTGCCTCCCCAGCCAATCAGCATGCCATCCCACAGTATTCAGTCAATGGGAGCCTCTAAGAGTCAAAGGCAGGGACCCGGAGCTCACAAGGCTTTCACACGGCTGGGCAGACCCATTCGGACAGCAGCGCTAGTGCAGCATCAGGGCTGGGAGAGAGCTCTCACACACTGCTCACACCTGCATCCGGTCACGCCCCCCCTCTGGATGACACTAGACAGGTTTTTAAAGTAATTTATTAGGCAGCTCTGGAGGTCTTCTTCTGACTTCGGGGGTCTCTTCCGACTTCTCCGCTCTCTCCGGCCTCTTCTCCCGATGTCCGGTTCTTCTCCCGCTCTCCGGCCTCTTCTCCCGGTGTGGTCGGTTCTTCTCCCGCTCTCCGGCCTCTTCTCCGCTCTCCGATTCTTCTGCCGGACTCCTCTGCTATCTTCTGCTCTCTTACCGCTCTCTTGCTAGCGGTGGCCCGGTCTTCTCCATCATCTTCTTCCCTCTTTTCTTCTTCCGATGTTGACACGACGCTCTCCCCCACTATAATGCTGTGTTCACGGTTCGCAACGACTTATATAGGCATGGAGCGTGGTCACCGGGTGGTGAAAACCTCCCCTTATGACGGAACAGTCCCAGCATGCCCCGGGACTGTGACATCATAAGGAGCGGGGTCACCGGGTGACATCACCCGGTGACCCCGCCCCATGCCTATATAAGTCGTTGCGCACCGTAAACACAGCATTACAGCGGGAGAAAGCGTCGTGTCAACATCGGAAGAAGAGAAGAGGGAAGAAGACGATGGAATAGACCGGGCCACCGCTAGCAAGAGAGCGGCAAAAGAGCAGAAGATAGCGGAGGAGCCCGGCAGTAGAACCGGAGAGCGGGAGAAGAACCAGACACCAGGAGAAGAGGCCGGAGAGCGGGAAAAGAACTGGACACCGGGAGAAGAGGCCGGAGAGAGCGGAGAAGTCGAAAGAGACCCCCGAAGTCAGAAGAAGACCCCCCGGAGCTGCCTAATAAATTACTTTTTATTGACACTTTTTCCCCCAGGTGAATGGGTAGGGGTACGATGTACCCCATACTCATTCATATAGGGCGGGGGGGCCGGGATCTGGGGACCCCCTTATTAAAGGGGGCTCCTGGATTCTGATAAGCCCCCCCGCCCACAGACCCCGACAACCAACGGCTAGGGTTGTCGGGAAGAGGTCTTTGTCCTCATCAACATGGGGACAAGGTGCTTTGGGGTGGGGGGCACCGCAGGGCGTCCCCCCTTCCCCAAAGCACCCACCCCCCTATGTTGAGGGCATGCGGCCTGGTACGGTTCAGGAGGGGGGGGCGCTCGCTCGTCCCCACCCCCTTTCCTGACCGGCCGGGCTGCGTGCTCGGATAAGGGTCTGGTATGGATTTTGGGGGGACCCCCATGCCGGTTTTTCGGCGTAGGGGTTCCCCTTAAAACCCATACCAGACCTAAGGGACATTGTCGCCTCTTTCTCACGCTTGCTGCAATAGGAAATTGTGTTTTTCCTATTGCAGCGAGCGCGAGATGTATAGTACCCTGTCGTCGAAATCCTATCGCGCTGGAAACATTCTCGCGGGCAAGTGCTGTAGCTGCCCTTGCGTCGTATTTGGTCTGTCAGACCAGCATACAGATGAACTGGCTTCCTGATAGGAACTGGGTCCGGCGGAGTTCCAGCGGGAAGATTTGAAACATGTTTCAAATCTAAAGTCTGTCGGCTTTTCAAACGAAAAGATCCGTCTGAAGTCCGATGAAGCCCACACATGGTTGGATTGTCCGACGGATTCGGTCCGTCGGACCAGTCCAGTCGAAAAGTCCGCTTGTATGTACAGGGCATTAGTCAGTTAGTGTCCCTCCCAGTCAATGTCCGTTAGCGCCACAATGCCCGCCACACTATAAGTAACTGATCACCGCCATTACTAGTATAGTGTCTACAGGGATCAGTATCTTGATCACCATCAGAACTATACTAGTGTCCCCAAAAAAGCAGCCTCGATCACTGCCAGCACTTGCAGCGTGTGACAGAATACATTTTGGCCTAAATTTATGAAGAAATTTGTTTATATTGTACATGTTTTATAACAGAAAGTAGAAAATATTGTTTTGTTTTTTAAAAAATGTCGGTCTTATTTTATTTATATAATGAAAAATAAAAAACCCAGTGGTGATAAAATACCAACAAGAAAGCTTTATTTGCGTGAAAAAAATGACAAAAATTTAATTTTGTGTACAGTATTGCATGACCGAGCAATTGCCAATTAAAGTAGAGCAGTGCTGAAAAGCAAAAAATGGCCTGGTCATGAAGGGGGTAAAACCTTCCAGAGGTCAAGTGGCTAAGTATAACAATAAATAAAAACATGAATATGTGACTGTACCAAGGTCTCAAGCCTTCTCCAGCCTAATGAGAACCTTCAAGGCCAAAGATAGCTGAAATCCTTCTGTATGTGGTGGGTTGTGAGGCATAGTGGGTGCAAGATGGATAAAGTTATTGGGCGCCAAACACTTTTTGGATGTAAAAGAGGTTTTATTTCTCTTAACAGTTCTTTTTATATTTTGAGGGGGAAAGAGGGTTAGGGCCAGGACACCCTTAAGCAGTTGCAATTTCAGTGGGCAGACTCCGAGACTTCAATAGGAAGACAGTCATACAGGGAAAGGCCCCAGCAAGGCACCACATCTGCACGTGCAAGATTGCTGTCTCCTATGGCAACAATCTTTAACAGTTCCTAACACAAGTTCAGCGGGTTACGGGGTTCAGCGGGTTACCCGTACCTGTCGGCAAGGTTCCCTTTGCTTCACTACAACTTCTACTTGTAGCTCTTCAGCCTCTTTAGGTCCTGGTCTCTCACTCGACCTTCTGATTCACTGACTCTGAATCCCTGGAGCTCCTCAAAGCTTTGCGGTGGTATCTTCCTCAAGCGTCACCTACGCTTCCCTGCTGGGTCCCTAGCTTGGCACTCCAGATACTTCTCAAGCCATTCAAGCCATTCAAGAAAATCCCTGCCCATTGGCTGAGATACCCCATATACCCATAACCTGACCCTGGGTTGCCCTTCTCGTATCTAGTACCAAGTACCCGGCCACCTAGCGGTAGAAGAGAAAAGTGCAACAAGGTCAAACTAAGGGAGAAATCAATGGATCTCTAGCAATTTACCAGGGTAACTACTCCTGACAAGTAAATTTGTGAGGAGCTCCCTGACTAAACCCCAGGGTGCTACATGACTTTTTAAATTCTATACTGGTTACATTGAAAGCAAAAATAAAAATTAAGTACAGCACTACTTTTAGAAAGAAAGTGAAAAAGCAGCCAACACACCTATAGACTCAAGGCAGAAAAAAACAAAAGAAACAAAAGTGTGGCGCAGATTTGGTGCGACTAAAATTCTGTGAATACCATCTGGCCATGCATCACCCCCTTTGAACTCTGTTGATGTTTTCTTCACTATTTTTCTACACATTTTTTTATGGACTTTTAAAGTTTTATATTTTTTACGTTTGGTGTCTGGCTCATGGAACCAGCACAGGTTTCTACTAATCACTGGTACATCTGATGATTAAGCATTATTGTGTATTTACTTTATATGTGATCAACACTGATTAATTATTTGACACTATCCATTTTATGATCATACATTTTTTGGTAGTATTCACTATTTCTATATGTCTTCATTGTAATACACACGGCTGTGGATGTGATATATAGCGCCACACTTTTGTTTCTTTTATACTGGTTACATTAACATATGTCTCAGTAAAAAAAAATCCTTTAAATCCATTCTATTGGTTGGCTGCTATCTTCTGCATATGCTTCTGGATATTTTCTGTGTACAATTAGGACTCGTTATTTACTAAAATTAACTAAGGCCGTAACCTAATTAAATCCAGACTTGATACAAGATCATTCATCTGTTTGTCCGTGTTCCTGTTTACTGCCGCTGAATGTTTTTTGTGAGCGATGTAAATTAACATTTATTAGAGATAAGGATTCTTATTTGTGTGAGGGAAGCAGTACTATATTCTAGGTCAAGGTGACCGAGGTCATATGCTACAAACCTGCTGACAGAATCAGTCTTCAGGGAGTAATCTTTATCTCTCCCGGTGTAGCCACTGAATAGACTGTCTGCTCTAGGCTGCAGTTCAAAACCAGATCAATGGTTTCCATCATATCTAGACATGCACTGCTATTGTAATGGTGGGAAGCCAATTCAGTGCAAAAAAGGAGAAACTATTTTTAAATAGACTCGTCTTTATCCAAAGATCCTTGAGGTGAACCTGTACTACATAAAGCTATGTCAAAAAGCTTGCCAAAATGAATAAATACAGAATAATAGAAAGGCTGAAGTACTTATCTTTCCTGGAGAAAATGTTGCTTTATACTCCCTTCAGTGCTGTCCACATGACGGAAGACCTCGGCACTCACATGATCTCTGCTGAAGGTTGCCAATTAGAATTCTAGATCAGATCCCCAAGTTCCCAGGCTTTCTCGTACCTGATATGGCATAGCTCCCAACTGTCCCTGATTTCGAGGGACTGCCCCTGATTTGGAACAAAGTCCCTCTGTCCCTCTTTCCTAGTCATTTGTCCCTCATTTTAGTCTGATCTATATAGTTGTATATAAAATGCACTTTCTATCAGTGGCAGCTGGTGCTCAAATTTTTTTTGAGGGGGCGCAAACTGAAAAAAAAACATCAATTGCAGCCTCACTGTGCCCATCAAACGCAACTACTGTGCCCATCAATTTCTGCCACTGTGCCCATTAAATGCAGCCACTGTGCCCATCAAACGCAGCCACTGTGCTATCAAACGCAGCCACTGTACCATCAAACGCAGCCACTGTACCCATAAATTGCCACCACTGTGCCCATTAAACGCAGGCAATGTGCCCATCAAACGCAGCCACTGTGCCATCAAGCGCAGCCACTGTAACCATCAATTTGCCGCCAGTTTGCCCCATCAATTGCCACCAGTTTGCCCCATCAAATGCTGCCAGTTTGCCTCATCAAATACTGCCAGTTTCCCCCCTGCCCAGCACTTACCTGTCTCGGGTCAGCGCATTCCTCCACGCTCCCTCCGAATGCTCGATGTCTTCTCCCGTCCTCTTCTGCTATGATTGGACGCCCGATAGGCATCCAATCACAGTGCCTGTCGCTTCAGCCAATCAGGTGATAGGTAACCAGACCTGGTGCACCTGATTGGCTGAGAGGCGGGTCAGTGTTAGGGAAGCGATTTATTTGATTCCCTAACACAGCACTGTGTAAGCAGAGTCTCTAATCATGACACCACAGAAAAGTGCTGCCCTTTAGCAGATACACAGCAGTGCCATTAATTGTTAATGACACCCTCATGCATTAGCTGAGATGTGCGTATTCACAGGCACCAAAATTGAGGGTGCTGTGGCACCATGTTATTTTGAAGAAGGGTTCCACCTCCAATTTGCTTACCTTTGCAGAACAGGCTGTAACGTTATATAGTATTGTTCCACTTTAAATGTCGAGGTTGATGGGAACGTGGAATAAAGTATTACCGATAATAATACATAAAAGAATTTTATGTTCTCTGACAACATCCCGTCATTAGTAGAGATCCATTAGTATTATTGTTATAAGGTCCTCAAGTGTAATAGTCTAGCCTGGAGCTTATTGTAACAAATTAGAACAATTATAGACACTCATTAAGTCATTTTTAAAACTAGTAAGAGAAGCTGATTTGGAACTGCAGAATTCATTTTGGTTTGTAGAGTTTTCTTTTGTCCCCCCATGTCCTCCTCCGGGTCCCCCTGTGTCCCTCCTGGGTCTCCGGCTCCTCCTTCGGTCCCCCCATATCCTCATTCGGTCCCATGTTCCCAGCTTCACAGGATCCACCTGCATGAGAAGAGGCATCCCAACCACCCCAACCCTCAACCCCTATCCCTCCGACTACTCTGCCCTCACTTACCCCTATCCCCCCCTCCCACCCGTCCTCACTTACCTTACCCCTACCCTGGTCCTCTCTCTTCCTCTGATCCTTTTCAGTCCTTTTCTCCTCTCTTCTCCTCTTCCAATCTGCTCTTATCGCCGTAATTTGTCTAGAAATCCTTTCTTCCCCTCTCCTTCCTTCCCTTTCTACTTTCTTCTCTTTGTGCAATCTGCTCTTCTTTTCTCCTCTGCTCTTTCCTCTTTCTGTTCTTTTCTCTTTTCCTATCCTCCTCCGCTATCATCTCCTTTAAATGTATGAGGTAGACAGCATTCTCCTCTCTCCTACATTGCGCCTTCCTCTGCCTGTCCCTCTATTCCTCTGCTGCCAGGCCCCTCAGATGAATGATGTGGGCAGTTTTCTCCTCTCTCCTACATTGCCCCTTCATTTTTCTGTCCTTTTCTCTTTTCCTCTCCTCCTCTGCTGCCATCTCCTTTAAATGTATGAGGTAGGCAGCCCTCTCCTCTCTCATACATTGCCCGTTCTTCTGCCTGCCCTTTCTCCACCTTTACTGCCAGGATCCTCAGACCATTCATGAGGGCAGCATTCTTCTCTCTGCTACATTGCTCCTTCCTCTGCCCGTCTATCTCCCCCTCTGCTGCCAGGCCCCTCAGATAATTGAGGCGGGAAGCATTCTCCTCTCTCCAACATTGCTCCCTCCTCTCCCCGTCCCTGTCCCCCTCTGCTGACAGGCCCCTCAAATAATTGAGGTGGGCCGCATTCCCTCTCTCCTACATTGCTCCTTCCTCTGCCTGTCCCTTTCCTCCTCTGCTGCCAGGCCCTTCATATAATTGAGGTGGGCAGCATTCTCCTCTCTCCTACATTGCTCCTTCATGTTTCTGTCCTTTTCTCTGTTTCTCTCCTCCTCTGCTGCCATTTCCTTTAAATGTAGGAGGTATGCAGCACTCTCCTCTCTCCGACATTGCCCCTTCTTCTGCCTGCCCTTCTCCACCTTTACTGCCAGGATCTGCCCGTCTATCTCCCCCTCTGCTGCCAGGCCCCTCAAAAAATTGAGGTGGGCAGCATTCTCCTCTCTCCTACATTGCCCCTTCCTCTGCCTGTCCCTCTCCCCCTCTGCTGCCAGGCCCCTCAAATAATTGAGGTGGGCAGCATTCCCCTCTCTCCTACATTGCCCCTTCCTCTGCCTGTCCCTCTCCCCCTCTGCTGCCAGGCCCCTCAAATAATTGAGGTGGGCAGCATTCCCCTCTCTCCTACATTGCTCCTTCCTCTACCTGTCCCTCTCCTCCTCTGCTGCCAGGCCCCTCAGATAATTGAGGTGGGCAGCATTCTCATCTCTCCTACATTGCTCCTTCATCTTTCTGTTCTTTTCTCTTTTCCTCTCCTCCTCTGCTGCCATCTCCTTTAAATGTATGAGGTAGGCAGCACTCTCCTCTCTCCTACATTGCCCCTTCCTCTGCCTGTCCCTCTCCCCCTCTGCTGCCAGGCCCCTCAAATTATTGAGGTGGGCAGTATTCTCCTCTCTCCTACATTACTCCCTCCTCTGCCTGTCCCTCTCCCCCTCTGCTGCCAGGCCCCTCAAATAATTGAGGAGGGCAGCATTCTTCTCTCTGCTACATTTCTCCTTCCTCTGCCCGTCCATCTCCCCCTCTGCTGCCAGGCCTCTCAGATAATTGAGGCGGGCAGCATTCTCCTCTCTCCTATATTGCCCCTTCCTCTGCCCGTCCCTCTCCCCCTCTGCTGCCAGGCCCCTCAAATAATTGAGGTGGGCAGCATTCTCCTCACTCCTACATTGCTCCTTCCTCTGCCTGTCCCTCTCATCCTCTTCTGCCAGGACCCCCAGATAATTGAGGAGGGCAGCATCCTCCTCTCCTACATTGCTGCTCTCTGATTTGCTGTACTATCTCCTCCCCCACACACTCCATGCATTCTCTGTTTTCCATTCTTGTAAATTCAATTTTTGCAATTGTAAGCAAAACATCTAGATTTTAAAATAAAACTTCACTTAGAATCTCTTCTTTTAGTCTTGGGTGGAGTTTTTCCTCATCAGATTAGATTAATATAAGGCTATAAGCAATATTATGATGAATAGCCAAAGAAAAAAACACCTGCTCTCTGCAAAGTCCTGTGACAAATGACAGCTACCAATGGCTGGAGCTCCCTATAGCACCTTATGACTGCTACTTCCTACTGTGACGTCACAGAGCACACCCCTCAACCAATCACGTGACTGCAGTGTTTACCAACACGAGCCATGTGGTCATATAAGGCAATGTAAGCTTTGTGGGGAAAAAAAATACGGTGGCAAATAAGATTTGCCTAAAAAGAGGGGGAGCCGCTCTCCTCGCCGCACAGATGCGGTTTCCAGGGCACTTTCTCCCTCACAGCTCCGGTTTATCTGGCAGGCCTGTCAGCATGGAGGTTTCCGGTGAGTCTGCCCCAGGGGTGGACTAAGCCATGGGACACTGGACAGGGGGGCGCATTGAGAGGCTCTGCAATACATGCAGTCTGGCGCCGGCCACTCCTTCTCCCATCCACCCCCCTGGGACATGGTATCACCCGGGACTGACCAGAAGAGCGGGGAGCAGTGGGCCGTGTACAGATGTAGGCCCCATTCACACCTGAGCATTTTGTAGCTTGAAGCCTGAAGCTATAAAACGCTGGAGGGGAAAAAAAATCTATTATTCTCTATGGAGATGATTCACATCTCCACTCCAAAATGCATGAAGCCAGAAGCTCCAAAATGCCTGAAGCTCAAACAAGTTCTGGAACTTTTTTTTAGGCAGATTTGGGCGTTTTTCAGCCTTCTACATTGGTGACCTTTTGACCTGTAAAAAATCGCCGCAAAAACTCGTGTCAAAATTGCGGCAAAATCGCAGTCTTCCCTGGGTGCCACACATTGGGGGATCATGATGCAGACACATTATTTT
Organism: Aquarana catesbeiana; assembly: GCF_042186555.1. NCBI lineage: Eukaryota > Metazoa > Chordata > Amphibia > Anura > Ranidae > Aquarana > Aquarana catesbeiana. The sequence continues at coordinate 53,014,146 of NC_133330.1, read as the reverse complement.
ACTGTATTTCCACAAAATGAAGATGTGTGTCTGGAAAAGGGTGAAGTATATCAGACCATTGTTTCTGATTAAAATAATCATTCATGTTCTGTTTTCTGTCTCTGCCACTAATAATGTTAATTAAGCAGAGCCTGGTATGTTTTACCAATACTCATGGCCCTCAGTGTAATTGTAGCGAGAATGGAATCAGGTATTGGGTGCTGTATTCGTGTTTTGAAGACATCTGATATGACCTTGTAATGTATTGTATGCCACCTGTTATTAATCCCCTTCCTTCAGTACATGAATATTTGAGCAATGATAATGTGGAAAGCTCGGTAGAATTTTACCAGTCAGATCAGCAAAACATGAATTCTCATGCCCCTATGTTGTTCTGGATGGGCGATAAGGCTGCATGCATAGGTGTGCGCACAGGGTGTGTCAGGTGTGCCTAGGCACACCCTAATCACCCATAGTTGCCAACTGTCTTTTTTTATATATATATATATATATATATATATATATATATATATATTTTTTTTTTTATTAATTTTAACAAGGAATAGAGTACATACGTAATTGGGATAAACGTACATTACAGGTAATAATAAACAAGAGAGCAGAAGAGAAGAGGAGACCGTAGTATAGAAGGAGGAGCGAAATATGGAGAAGAGAGAAGGATTCAGGAGGGTTTGAGAGGGAGAGAAGGGAAACCGAGCAGGGACATTTGGCGGACAGCCCCCCTGGTAGCTTCAGAAGAGACAAGGTAAATGACAATGATCCACACGAAGATCTTTGAGCCATATCGATCAACACATTTAGCGGTCTTAAATAAAGTGGATACAACTGTATGATACCAGAAAGAGAGTTCTACCAGAAAGGCTTGAGGAAAATGTATAGGTGTGGTTATCCATGGAGGGGTTGTGGGCTTGACATGTAGTTACCTTCGTTAAACGAAAAGGAAGAGTAGCTTAAAGAGGATCGTTCGGTAGATGTCAGTCATTTTTCGATAAAGGAAGACCATCTTTTTTTGAACTTGCTATTGACCCATGTGTGTTGAAGCGTGGCATCCAGTTTTTCTTGACAGTGCAAGGTTTTGAGATTCCTTTTTGTTTCGGATAAGGTAGGAGGTGTAGTGGAAATCCAATGTCTGAAAATGTTCCTGCAAGCTATGAGAAGCGTGAGGAGGATCCATTGAAAATTTTCTTGGGGTAGAATGGAAGAGGTAACTGAAAAGTTTTTTGGGTTTGGGTACCCGAATAGAAGAAGCATTGGGTCTTTCTTGAGTTGGCAATTAGTCACGACCTGGATGACTGTAAGGATTGTAGATGATGATCCGTGGGCAGAGCAAGAGACGGTGGATTAGGGACGGTTTTTGGAGTGAACACCAGGGGCAGGCAGTTCCCGTGGAGGAGGGGTGTTTCGATGAGTACAGGTAGTAGGCTCTATGTATTCATTTAAACTGAGTTCCCCTCCAGGATTTGTTTGGAATAATGTCAACTGTCTTGAATGACATGCACATTATCGGGATGAATCTCCTCCCCCTACCTCCTCTTCCAGCAGTTTCAGGCTCTCCTGGCTCTCAGGAGGACTGCAGGAACATCCCTAAGATGGACCCTGCCTCCTCCTTGCTTTCTTCTAGTACTGAAATTAAGTTTGAGTGGGCAGGATGGGGATGTGCCCGGTCTCAGAGATCACGATCGGCCCGCCTTCTTTTGGTGGTGTGTCACGTGTGCACTGAGCAGAAGGAGTCAAAGGGAGTGTGTGCTAAAATGATATACAGTATATATATATATATATATATATATATATATATATATATATACACACAGTACACACACACACATACACAGGTTTATTTGAGCTTTGGGGTGCACACCCTAATGCAATAGGCTGCACACACCTATTACTGCAGGCATGCTTACTCATACTCCTGACCACGGCACTCAACTGTCCCCGATTTCGAGGGGCTGTCCCTGATTTGGAACAAACAAACAAGATATTTGGGGGGCACACCCTAAAAGATGCATTAAAGATGGTGCAGCCATAAGACCATACAACAGAACAAAATATTACTGCGCACACATGCAAAAAAGACATTTACCTCCTGCAAGGCTATTTAAAACACCTAGACATTTTCAAAAAACATTATCAAAAAATATGGGGATTTGGTTACACCATATTGCTATATGGTGCTTAAGCCAACTTACTGCGACAAAGTACCCCATGGTTAGTGGGTCCTACGCTATCCACAGACTGGGAGATCCTGCTTCTCTGAACCATGGGAGCCATACACTCCTCTATATGGGAAAACTGAAAGGTCTCCACCTATGACACAGGTGGACGCTAATGAGAGGCACTGATGAGGGAGTAAAGGTGCTCCTGCCCAAAAGGATTTGGTCAGAATCCATGCAATATACAAACAAGATATTTGGGGGGAACACCCTAAAAGATGCATTAAAAATGGTGCAGCCATAAGACCATACAACAGAACAGGAGCACCCCACTCCCTCATCAGTGCCTCTCATTAGCGTACACCTGTGTCATAGGTGGAGACCTTTTAGTTCTCCCATATAGAGGAGTGTATTGCTCTCATGGTTCAGAGAAGCAGGATCTCCCAGTCTATGGATAGTGTAGGACCCACTAACCATGGGGTACTTTGTCGCAGTAAGTAGGCTTAAGCACCATATAGCAATATGGTGTGACCAAATCCCCATATTTTTTGATAATGTTTTTTGAAAATGTCTAGGTGTTTTAAATAGCCTTGCAGGAGGTAAATGTCTTTTTTGCATGTGTGCGCTGTAATATTTTGTTCTGATTTGGAACAAAGTCTCTCTGTCCCTCTTTCCTTCTCAATTGTCCCTCATTTTGGTCTGATCTATAAAGTTGTTTTCCAGTGCTAAACCTTTCATCCAATTTCTAAATTGCTGAATTTGTAAATTTTAAAAGCCAATATAAAGGAATAGCAGTGGTAAAAAGTACTTGTGGGTTTAACTAATCTTTTTTTTTTTTTGTATAATTCTCCTTTAAGGGAGCGTGGCAAGGAAGGTGTCTTATGCCTACATACTTTTGCTAATAGGTGTCGCTTGTTTCCATCTTAAAATGTTGGGAGGTATGTGTAAACTACATATTTCTGACCCCTGCAGTCTATAGTGTGTGCTGTACATTACAGACTCCTGCCTGCTGTAGTCTGTAACTTGTGCTGTGTATTACATACTAGACATGTGCACTACTGAAAAAATTCATTTAGTTTTGTTTTTGCTTCATTCTGGGGGTTTTTCAGTTTTTTAGATCATTCGTTATGATCGTCATTCGTTACTTCAGGTCATTCGTAACTTCAAATGCATTCGTATTCCTTCCATTCGTTTAGATGCGGCATTCATTACTTCGGATAATTCATAACTTTGAATGCATTTGTATTTGTTACGTTCACTAATGCCCTGTACACGCGGTCGGATTTTCTGATGGAAAAAGTGCGATCGGATTGTTTTGTTGGAAATTCCGATCGTGTGTGGGCTCCATCAGACTTTTTCCATCAGAATTTCCGACACACAAAGTTTGAGAGCAGGATATAACATTTTCAGACAACAAAATCCAATCGTTTAAATTCCGATCGTGTGTACACAAATCCGATGCACAAAGTGCCACGCATGCTCAGAATAAATTAAGAGACGAAAGCTATTGGCTACTGCCCCGTTTATAGTCCTGATGTACGTGTTTTACGTCACCGCGTTCAGAACGATCAGATTTTCCAACAACTTTGTGCGACCGTGTGTATGCAAGACAAGTTTGGCCCAAAATCCGTCAGAAAAAATCAGATGGATTTTGTTGTCGGAATGTCCAATCAATGTCCGATCGTGTGTACAGGGCATAACAGTTACTTTAGCCAAATTTGAAAGGAAATTCCAATAAAAATGTAAATCGAATCTATCACAAATATGGCACTGCTATGGCGCAGAGACCTGAATAGAAGAATTACAACAATTTTCTAGGCATGTGCAATTCGTTTCTTTCCGAATTAGTTTTTTAACTAATTTTCGACAAATTCGTTAATTCGGGAATATCCGAATTAATGAAAACTTTTTTAACGAATTTTTTCCGAATATTCGTAAATTCGATAAAATTGGACATTCGTAAATTCGGGCATTCGTACATTCGCAATTTACGAATGTACATTATATTCGTACATTCGTACATTAGCAAATTAGTGAATTCGTAAATTTGTAAATTTGAAAATTCAGAAATCTGAAATAATAGTTAACTAATAATAACTTAACTATTAGTAATTACTAGTAACTTTTAAATTATAGGTATTGTAATTTCCTTTAAAATTTGTCTGTTAGTGAACGTAACACATACAAATTTATCTGAAGTTATGAATGATCCGAAAAAATGGAATGGAACGTAATGAATTAATAATAATAAATAACAATAATAATAATAACAACGTTTTATTATTATTATTTATTATTAATTTGTTCCGTTCCATTTGTTTAGATGCAGCATTCGTTTTGGATAATTCGTAACTTCGGATAAATTTGTATTTGTTACGTTCACTGACAGTCAAATTTGAAAGGAAATTACAATACCTATAATTTAATAGTTAGTTACTATTTCAGATTTTTTAATTTTCGGGTTTTTGGATTTTCAAACTTCGAATTTACAAATTTCCGAATTTTCTAATTTACAAATGTACGATTTTATGAATTTACGAAAGTGCGAATTTACAAATGAACAAATGTAAAAATGTACGAATGTACGAATGAACGAATGTACAAATGAACGAATCTTCGAATGTATAGAATGTACGAACGTACGAACGAACGCATTTACGAATTTACGAATGAACGAATTTACGAATCGCGATCATAATAAACTAATGAAACGAAAACGAAAATGAACACATTTTTTGGCTGTGCACATGTCTACAATTTTCCCTATAATTTAATAGTTTATAACAATAAATAATATTAATTAAATTAAGGTATAATAATAGCTAATAATTTAATTATAATAGAAAATTAAAAGTATGTGATCGATTCGTTAAACTCGTAGGTTGAATGGTTTTTCGTACTTTTGGATTTTTGTATTTTCTGATTTTTCTTCTGACATTTCATTTCCCGTATGCATTCGTCAAAAGAGTCTTTCATTCATTTGGAAGCACCCGATTGAAGAAATATGCCGAATTTCATCCGAAAACAAATTAGTAAAGAAACGAATTGCACATGTCTATTACATACTCCTGACAGCTGTATGCTTTATGCTGTGCTGTATATTACATACTTCTGAGCCCTGCATGCTATAGCTTTTGTTGTACATTACATACTCCTGTCTGCTATTATCTGTAATGTGTGCTGTGTATTACATACTCCTGTACATTCTAATCTGGTCTATGCCAATAAAAATACTTGACCGCTGCACTCTATAAGCTGTGCTGTATATTACATACTTCTGACCCCTTCATTCTATAAGCTCTGATGTACATTACATACTCCTGACTGGTGTTGTCTGTAAGCTTTGCTACGTATTACACACTTTAGGCTATGCTGTCCATTACATACTATAAAGAGAAAAAGGAACTGAGGGCGCACCAGCCTCATGCATTACCTTTTGCGACACATTAATATTGTAAAGGTTAAAAATGCATACTCACAAATGAGTGATAAAATTAAGCTATTTGTATAAAGTCCATCATTTGCATCATCCAGCAGGATCTGCTGGCCACTAACAATGGTGGGATGTAGAGTCCAAAAAAAAGCTGATCCGTTTTGAGAGGTGTCCCCTCTTTTTCAGAGCTGAGTTTGAAATGTAGGTAGACAGTCTTTATAGGATGACTATTATCAAAGAATTGGCAAATGTGATTTAGGACCCTCCCTCCTATGGAAGGGCTAATGCAGTTGGTTACATACAAACATACATCATTCCCCATTAGGGACATATATCACCAGACATAGTATGCATGTACTTAAACTTTTCCACATACATATAAATCTTTGTGTGTAAGTTTACAAAAATAAAAGTTGCAGTGTCAAGTTCATATCCAAAATCAAACTTACTGCTCTATATCTCTAAGCACTGCGCGCTGTGTATCTGATCATAACAGATCTGAAAAAGGGGGGGGGGGGGGGGGGGTAGAATCTGAGTATTATAACAAAGTGAGAACACTCACTTTGTTATAATAGGATGGACGTGGATATAAGGTGTATATGATGCCCCAGTGCAGATGACTGTCAGATGGAAGGGCTCTGACATATATACACCAAGCCATCAATTCCTCTGGCCTTTGGTGCGCACGCCAGCCATATTCCCGGAAAAATCGCTGCGCTGTGCATGCCAAACATCGGCCTTGTGGCCCGCAAATGTCACTTGACAGGGTCATATTCAGCAATCAGCAGGAGAAAGCTGGAAACTGAACCCCTGGTGTTCACAGACACCATATCCGGGTATATGACAGCATGGAGACACCCGGAGGCCGCACACAAGCTGCTACCGTCTGCGCAGAAGCACCGGCACAGCCCGCTCAAGGACAACTGGAAATGACACATCTCAACAAAAAGGAGAGAACTACAGAAGCCACACTGGGAAGTGTGTAGCACACATCCCCATAGTGCTCCTGTAAAACATGAACAAAGTAAAAAATTCGTTGAAAGATTAAAAATATATATATTAACATAGCATAATGTAAATGTATATACATCGGATGCACATACCCATACATAAGAGGATGGTGAAAATTTGGAATCAGTTAGAAAACTAATAAATGAAACACATTTTCAATAAAATTGGTTACTATTTCATTCAGAGATTCAGATACATCTAAATCTCAGAATAACCAAAAATTTGTCCGAATTTGTATTCGGACCGAAATGAATTGCACATATCTAACTCAGTCCACAGGCTGCCTCAGAGGGCAGCAGCCCCAGAGGCAATATAGCCCTTATGAGGAAAGAACAATCTCTCCAGGACTCCAGATCATTTATCACCCCCCAGCCACCTTCTGGACACTCCCCTCCAGGGATTGGTTAAGGCATGATAAACATTCAATCTGGTCATTTGACTCTCCCAAACCCATATTCTGGAAACTTCCTGCAGAGGCAGGGGGAAGAAGTCAAACTCCCAGCCTGTGAAACCCTGAACAGACCAGAGCAATTAATCACTGCTCCAATGAGCCAAAAACGAAATTTAATAATCATTACTAAGTTGCGCTAACAATGATTATTGCCCATGATTAATCAAATAATTATCAAAAAATGAAATAAACAAAGCAAAAATAAAATACATTAAAGTCCACATGTGATAAAATAATAATAATAATTGATTGAAAATCATCACCATCCGCTACTGTAAAAATATGATCCTCAGTGACACCGCCACCACGCCACCAAACGTTATAACTTTATTATAAAAGTCATTAAAGGTTACACTTACATTGTGTCAGAATATGAATTGCCTTAAAAACAAAAGGGTCAGTGTCATAAACCAGATGTGACCAGAACTGTGTGACTGCGACAGAGTGAACCAGACATAAATAGGTGAAAGTAAGTTTATTAAAGTAAATACATATAAATGTGAACACACCACCAATACAAACAGAGTGAACAAACTGACCAACCCAACAGTGATAATAAACCAACCAGCATATATAGCAAAAGGGAGTACCAGAATTGTAGTCAAGCCAGGCCAGGGTTATAAACAGGAGATCAGCAGATGGGGGGCCAGGAGTAAACAGACAGGGAACAAGATGGAAGGAATCAGGCTACAGGGGAAAAATCCAGGGATACAGGAACAGATACAAATAGGTTCAGGATACAGGATACAGGATACAAGAATCAGGAATCAGGGTTCAGGATCAGGATCAGGATAACAGATAAACAGGCTGCAGGTCAGGGCACAAGGACAATACCAGAGCAAGGTGTGCGTGCACTTGCCGGGTATTTATACACATCTCAATCAGACTCAGGTGATGGCTGATTGCAAGAGGTAATGTCGGCCCCACACTGCCTGGAACCACACGCTGGTGGACGCTAGTATTGTGGCCCAAAGATCACATAATACCAGCAGGGAAAGGCTCTCCTGACAGTTCCAGACTGCCAGGAGACACCTGCTGGTGGACCTCAGTAGTGCACGCCAAATGATAGATATTACCAGCGGAGGGAACCTTTCCTGACAGCCAGCCAGCACATACACAGCAACACACAATTGCAGTGACGTCAGCATGTCACTCACCCTACGCGTTTCATCATAGGTTGACGTCTAAATTTGCCTAGCATTCAATCTAAAATTAAAAAAAGTTTTGGCTTTAAGTATACTAAAGCCTAATTTTAGGGAATTGCTCCTGGGGGGCATAGAAAAGTAGATTTACTTACCCGATCCTCTGCTCCTCCACACTGCTAGACCGGTCCCTGCAGCATCTTTTCCCCCATGCTCCAGTTCTCTAAGGTCCTGACATCATCAAGATCCTGCATTGAGCGAGAGTATACAGAGGGACGTTTACCGCTGCAGCATGAAGGCACACCATCTTCTGGGGGACCAGAGGATCAGGTAAGTAAAAACACGTTACTCTCCCCTAGACCCCAAAGTGCAGTTAACCCCTGTCAATGCAAGCACAGCACTACTGCAAAGGAGAATGTTCTTTTTTTTCTGGAGTTGGGCTTTAAACCTATGAAAATACAGAATTGCAGAATAAGAAAAGTGCACACTTTATTTTCCAATCAATGCTTTTCCTCACCAGATTTTTTAAAGCAAAACTTTGCAGAACAGCCGAAACTTGGAGGGCACGATTTTTAATAAAACGGCTCATCGGAATTCATCCCAGTGCCTTTGTCTGCAGCCGATTCAAAATAGCTGAGAGTGGAGGAATCACAAAATAACACAATATAAGGGAAAGTCTCAAGGGCAGCGGCAGTAGTGCGCAATTTCCATTAGACTCCAGCTAGGAGGATAGCGGGAGATGGGCTGAACTTCTCCTCTGTGAGGTTACTGCTTCCCATTGTTCTATAGCACAAACATCCGTCTTGCTGAAATATCTCATCCTGTGATCACTGATCTGTTTCTCAGGGTCTATGGTGGAGTAACAAATTATCAGCCAAACCAAAGGTGTCTGCTACATCGATAAATCTGCGAAAATCATTTGCTTGAATTCAACACAAATAAAATGGGAAGGCTAAAAAGAAATGCTTTTCCTGCCGAGCATTACGGAAATTATTGAATAAGAATAAAAAGCATTAATGACCATTATGGAATGTAGGCGGACTGTAAGTAATTATGGTTAGGACGATATTTTCTCAGCACGTTCAATATTTTTTTATTCAGTTGGAGGTGATCTTGAACACGACAGAAGAGCTTCAGAGACCTAAAAATATGTTACTTGATGGCAGCCATGACAGCCTGGGAGAAAAGATTTGTATAGGACATAGGCAACCAGGGTAGTTTATCATACTTGTGTTCAAGGGATAAGTTCCAGATAACAGAAAACAAACTAAATAGGATTAAGCAGGCATTGTTCTCTATAAAGTTGAGCTCCTGTCAAACATAAAAGGCACAAATAAATGAAGCCTGGTATTAAATGATACATCATTAAATGTATTATTAAATGCAACAGTAAAATCCAGTGGAGGCCACTCCTCAGGGCGCAGGGGCGCCGCCCCCCTAATCCATGCACCCGGCCCCTAAGCTACATGCAGGGTGCCGGGCGCATGGATTCCAATAGGTTTCCAATGGATTTTCAATGGGAAGCTCTAATTAGCTTCAAAAAGGTACAGAACACTGCGCCCGGAGCCCACCCAGTTGTGTGACATTAGCAAATTAATATTTGCTAACATCTTCCTGTTTCTCCTTCCGGCCAATCAGGAAGCGGGTCCTGGGACCCGATTGGCTGGGAGTCCTAAGACCCTCTTGATGGGCTGGGAGGAGAAGCAACCGCCGGAACTCGGGAGGAGACGCGGGGGGGGGGCTGCCAAAGCCATGACCTGGATAGGGTAAGTGCGGGGCTGGCAGGGGGCCTGGTGGGTGGCCTGGTGGGCGACAGATAAGCAATCGAGCTATGGGGTGGGGTTGGGGAGCTGCAGTTGATCAAGCGCCTGGGGGGTTTTGTGTTATGTGGTTGGTTGGCTGGCTGGCTGGCTGGCTGGCTGGCTGACAGGGGGTGGCTCTCCCAGGAAAATTGAGCACAAACCGCCACTGGTAAAATCTCTGTCTTTGACCCTGAATCAGCCTCCTGAAATCCCTTCGTACAGCAAATCTCAGACTTCGAGAGGGGGAAGCAGCACAGGTAGCCAATTGCTTGTGCTGTGATGCTCATGCACTACCGTAATACTCAACATGCTGAAAGGAGGAGAAAGCAGAGAGAATAGTTCACCAGTCTACTGCTTCTTTTTTTCCTGCTGTCCAGTCACAGCCTGTAGAAGGGGAGGAGAGCTTTTAAGCTGGCCAGCAGGGACCAGCTGAGATTCAAACCATGTATGGACAAGGTGATTGTACCCAAGTTGATTAACTTGGGTACAACCAGCCTGTCCGATTTCTCATGCAATTATTGCCGCTAGCTATATCTAGGCACCCAAGAAGATATATTAAGTAAATTGTGGGGGTGCCTTAGCACACACTAGCAGTCATGAAGATAATATACCAGAAGGTCACCAACCCAAGTAAATAGCGAAAAGTAATATGAAGAGAAATAAAGCGGGTGTTCTGATGCCGCGTACACACGATCGGAAATGCCGCCAGCAAAAGACTGTGATGTGAGCTTTTGGTCGGAAAATGCGACCGTGTGTATGCTCCATCAGATTTTTGCTGGCGGAATTCCAGCCAGCAAAAGATTGAGTGCAGGTTCTCTATTTTTCAGTGGGAAAAAGTTCCTATACGAAAATGCGTTAGTCTGCATGCAATTCGGACGCGTGATAAATCACGCATGCTCGGAAACAATTCGACGCATGCTCGGAAGCATTGAACTTAATTTTCTCGGCTCGTTGTAGTGTTGTATGTCACCGCGTTCTTGACGGTCGAAAGTTCCGAGAACTTTTGTGTGACCGTGTATATGCAAGGCAAGTTTTTTTCTGATGGAAATTCAGCTCGTGAGTATGCGGCATAAGGGTGGCCTGCTAGTATTTACGTAATTGTCCAATTACACACAGAAAAAACCTTATATATAAAAATATAGTATTTACTTGATTGTCCAATTACACACAGAAAAAACCATATATATATAAATACATAACTTTTATTGTACAGCCATTAAAAAACTTAAAAACATATAATTGGATCCACATATGAAACCATACAAAAAAAAGAAGAAAATCTGTGCAGTGCAAGGGTTCATTTATGCATTTCGCGATAACATGCCACTTCTTTAGATTGACAAATATGCTTGTGACAGTTAATTCAATAGGTATATCCGGAGGAAAAAAAATCGCACCATCTATGGCCGGCTTTAGTGTAAGGCTTCTTTTACATTTATGATTGTGGGGTGGGGCATTTTTACTGCCCCCAACCGCTTCCTCTTAAGAAGATGGGAGTACACATATCATGGTGTGGTAAAAATAATCCCTGTTGTCAAGTTTGGCATGCAGTACTGCCAACTGAACATGGCCTATCCAGCTGACTGGGGCCGCTTCACAACCGCAAATAGTTACGGAGCAGTGGTGCAAAGTTTAAGGGGTTAAATAGGTGGAGAAGGCAGTAAGGAGTTGACATAATGCCTTGTCAAATGCCCTCTGTAGAGCGATCCAACACGGATTGCTCTTCAGAGGACATCGCTAGTTTAAACGAGCCCTTACTGCAGTAAGCAAAATCAGGTGTAACGCTACCCCCGTAGGAGCCGCTGGTTGTGATGGTCCTCTGTTCTTTGCTTCAAACTCTTTAAGAACTTCAGCCCCTCTGACACACTAGGTTGAGTGTAAAAAGCATGCAATATCTCAGAAAATCACGGAAAGTAATACTGAAGTAAGCATACAAGAAATGGATTGCCAATGGTAATAACACAATTTAGCAATTTACAGGGTGATTATTAATAAGGGCTATGCATAAGATGATGCTTGGCCTCTAGATCAGTATAAACAGTAGCAAGGTCACCTAAAGTGCAGCAGTGGGCAGTAATAAAGCTTGAATACAGAAACCTTACTGCCAAAGTGCATTCATGCGTCTATGCTAGTGTCACTGTTCACTGTCCATGGAAATGAAGGAAATAGAAGAATGGAACAAAGGGGACTTGCAAGAGGGGCGGTTCTTTACTGTTCTTCTGCCGGCTATCGTTGGGGCTCTTTTAAAAGTGCTGGTGCACTTAATGACAGTTTTATAGACCAGAATTTAGTACAGGGGCAGTAAAGGTGTGTTATACTGAATGTTCTGCCTCCAGGACATCAGTCCCTGCTAGTACTGTGGATAATGGATAGTGTCCTCTCACCAGTCCCTGTTGTGTGGCTCTGAACTCTCGCTGTAGAAAGGGGGTGGGGTCCTCAGTCTCTCCACAGAATGCTTCAAACTATTCAGCAGCGGGAAGTAGAGGGGATGCAGATGCAATCATTGTGGTCTGTACTGCGCTGCCTCCAGTGTCTCAGCTGGTCTGGCCTTTCAGATCAATCTGAAGGAACCAATAACAAGTGTTGATAAGCTATGAGCTCATTTTCATTTGTCCCTACATAGATAGGTATTGATTTACTGGGTCTTGAGACCCTATGATTTTAACTCCTTAGACTGATTATATTGGAGTCATGAACTCACTTAATGAGCTTTATTGAATTTGATTGACCACTTAGTGTTATAGCAGTTACAACACTTTCTATTCGTTCCTCCTAGTGAATATGGCAGTTTACATGTTAATGGGTTTTAAAGGTTTTAACCATGGGGCTAGGGTATAAGGATACAGTCATTTAAATAAAGCATTGTAATACTTTGGTTAAAATCTTTTGGTTTATGGCTCGAATTTCGGTAATTGTGATAAAGTATTTTTCTTGATTTCTTCTTCTTTTTGTTTTTTTGATGGGTGGTGGAGGATGCCTGAAGTTTCCTATAACCGTATTATCTCACTGAACAGGTTTGTTTACAGACATAACCTGGTTGGAGATCTGTCATTTAGTAGCGGTAGTTTTTTTATGTCACTTTTAAAGGGTTAATTCCCACTGTTTTGTAACATCATATGAAGCTTTAAAGGCATCACCCAAGCATATGAAAAGAAAGCAAAAAAAAAAACATGCTTTGTATAGCAAGTGCACAAACAAAAAACAACCAATAAGCAGCAACTTTTCTGTGACATATTAACACAGATCCAATACAGTATAACTTTATAAAGTTGCGCTAGATAAATAAACATAAAAAACAAAGAACATAAAAAGTCCACGAATGACGTATTCTAGTATTCCAGCACCATCCACCAAAGTGTGATCCTGTGCATCAACACCACCACCTAAGGCTGAAAGGCTCGCTTACCAAATTATGTGGACCTCTCATTACAAAAGGTCACAAACACTTGTGGCTAAGGACCCAGTCAGGGCCTTTTATACTTCAGAGGGTCTTCCAAGTTGGCACAAGTTGGGATCCTCCCAACACGATTATCATTGGAGTTCCCCAAAACAAAAAAGGCTCCACATAGTGTAAAATCTCAAAATGTATTGTACATAAATATAAATGTAGATGCAAAGAAAGCACCTTAATTTGTATGCGTATGCTGGCACACATACACAAAACCCATCTTTCCTGGACTCAAGAGTAATGGTGACGTCAGAGCATAGCTCCCGCATACGCATTTCGTCATACGTTGATGCCGTCCATATCATTTTATAGAATTTGTGCATCTTCAATCTTGCTCTTTAAGTCACCTTAAAATATGTTCTCCCTGCTGAAATGTATTTTTTGTTTAAATTTTGTCCAGCTACCCATACACTTTTTTTTTTTTTTACATTAAAACAAACTTTTTGTTTGCAAGATTGTACATAATACATGGAAAGCATTGGTACACATGTTTAACATCATACAGAAGATATTCCGTACACAAAGAACATGATACACATATATTTCTATCATATGGTTAGTTCTTTAGGTTCTGATATAATCCGTACACTTCCACACTCATACTTAGTAAGTATCAGGATAAGCACCATTTATGTGCATGTTGTAGACTCTTGTAACCATCTATCCCATATTCTGTTATATTTATTTGGACAACCTCTGTTTATATAAAGGAATTTTTTATATGGAAGGGTTGTGTTAATGTCTCTTTTCCAGTCCACCAATTGAGGGGGTTCGGATCTCATCCATTGTCTGGCAATAATTTTCCTAGCTGAAAATAAAGTTTCATGTAGGAATATTAGTGTGAATTTATCTAGTACATCTGGAAAAATCCCCAGTAGGCATTGCTTTGGGTCAAGAGTTAATGGGGACCCCATGTCGTCATGCAAGAATGTAACTATTTGTTTCCAGTAGTCTTGTATCTTATGACAAGACCATATAAGGTGAAAGAATGTGCCTGTTTCAGTTCCACACATTGGACATGTGGTGGATTGACTTCTTTTATATCTAGCTACCCTAAGAGGAGTGAGGTATGCAGGATGAAGTATAAATATCTGGGACAGTCTGTCTGAAAGTTTGGGTGAAACCAACTTGCATGTTTCTAAGGCCTCCTCCCACTCTTCATCCTCCATCCTCCCAACCTCCCTCTCCCATCTTGGTTTCAACGCGTAAGCTAATTTTGCAGAGGTAGGGGCGGATAACATGTTGTAAAAACAGGAAATGAGTTTTTTTGAATCTGTATCCTTGACTATGGCTATAATAGAGTTAGGGGTGGGCTGTGGCAGACCCTGTGAAAACTGCATTTGGATCGCATGACGGATCTGGAGATAACAAAAAAACATTTGATTCGGAATCTGGAACTCCATCTTAAGTGCCTCAAACGTTTTAAAAGTTCCATTTGTGAACAGATGGTGCAAATAGTATATGTCCTTGGCTGCCCATAAGTCTGAGTTCTGAATTCCATTAAGTTCCTGCAGCTTGTTATTATGCCAAAGTGGTGTATAGTCATTGAATGATGGTGTCTATAGTTTAGAAGAAGCCAATTCCCATATGCGTCTATAATGATATAGCAAAGATTGTCTATAATCTTTTGATTGTGTATTCCCTACACCCACCGCTATCCCATTTATTGGGTCCCCAGTATGCTGGACCCAACGGGGGCTCAGCAGAGTGAAAAAGCGTTCCTTGTCAGTTTTGTCAATGTGAAATAGTTGGGATAGCTGTGACGCAATATAATAATGGTTAAAATCAGGTAGTGCTGTTCCACCCATGTCCGTTGAATTTTTAAGTGTTTGCCAGGAGAGTTTGTGTCTTGATTTCCCCCATATAAATGGTTTAAGTAGTGCTTCTAATAGTTTAAAATACTTGAGGGGTAGATATACTGGAATATGCCATAAGACGTACAGCACCTTAGGCAGTAGTACCATCTTTATTAAATTGACTCGGCCCCATATTCCTAAAGGAAGGGGGGACCAGACCTGGATCTTAGATTTAATTAGGGAGAATAATGATTCAATATTCAAGGAAATATAGTCTACTGGGTTCTTGGATATTTTAACGCCAAGGTATTTTATTATATCCACCCGTTGAAGGGGTAAATTAGACTGTGATTCTGTAGGTGGAAAACTATCAATTGGTAATATCTGTGACTTACCCCAATTAATCCTCAAGCCCAAGAATTTCCCAAATTGTTCAATTACGTTAAGAGCTGTGTGTAGAGAGTGGCCAGGGTCTGCCAGGTAGAGGAGAGTGTCATCTGCATAAAGGCTAATTTTCTCCTGGTTAGTACGGATGGACACGGCAAGGGGTTCCGATGCCAAAGCATACAGCAAAGGTGAGAGCGGGCATCCCTGACTCGTACCTCTGTTTAGGCCAAATTCCCGGGAGGGGCATCCATTGGCCACCACTCGGGCAGTTGGTTGCTGATATAACAGTTGCACCCATCTGATAAATTTGGGCCCAAATCCATATCTCTCCATGCATCTCCAGAGATATCTCCATTCAACCGAATCAAATGCCTTGGCTGTGTCTAATGTTACTATCACTCTTGTGCCCACATTATCAAGCCTGGCCTGGAGATTGATAAATAACTTCCTTAAATTAAAGGAAGTGTTACGGCCAGGCATAAACCCTGACTGATCCACATGTATAAGGGATAGTATTACTTGGTTTAGACGTTTGGAGAGTACGTTGGCTAATATTTTGACATCTACTTGGAGTAAAGATATGGGGCGGTACGACTCAGGGTTACCCATACACTTTTTTTTAACAGAGCGTACAAATGAGTCTTGAAAAAGGCCAAAAAAAGGCAAAATTTGAGTTTCATAGATTTCAAAAAGAATTGACAATATATTCTGGGTTTGCAGACTTACTGCTAGGTTCATGGAATTTCCTGTAAACCAAACTTTGTTTGGTTGCTTGACGAGCACTCCAAGTTTCAGGTTCCCAGAATGCTTTCAACTAAAGATTTATGTTGAAAGCTTTTAATGCTGAAATATACTACTACCAGGGTTTTTTCTCAGCCAGAGCATGCTGGTATGCTGTTCTGGCACCCCTGGCCCAGTTCAAGGGTGTAAATGTACTGATGCTTGGGGAATTAGCTAGGTCAGCAAGGGCTCAGAGGTGGCTCTCTAATTAGGCAAATTGGGCGTTGCTTAAGGCCTCACGCTTACAGGGGCCTCACGACCGCCTAATTTTCCTACCGTGTGTGTGTGGGAGGGAATGTCCCGTGGTTGGTGTCCCTGGGTCGGACTGGCTGTAGGGCACGATGGGGGCATGGGGCCAAATGTCCTGGCAAGAGCTGCCTTCCTACAGGCTCCCCTTTCACTCACGGTGTACTGCTCGGCTGCTTAAACACACTGCCCCGCCCACCACACACTCTGCCAATTGGAGGTTACATCACAACAGGACTCTGCAGCCCTGTTCCCTGTATCCAATGAGGGCACTGCTGACATCTCCCTCCTCACCCACCACGTGTGCCTGGCTCTCCTTACTGTGTGTGTGTGTGCAGCGAGTGCTCGGAGGAGCATGGAAATGCCATGAGGAGGGGGATACCAGAGATGACAGGGGAGGTGTGCTTAGGACTGGACACAGGTATGCTTTGTCATTGCAGCTTATTATCATAGTGACTCTGTACAGCATTGTAAATGGGCGCTATATAGAGTGTGCAGGGGCAGACTGAATCTGTGGATAAGGGGTGGGCACTTCAAACTACTGCTCTCCCATTTATTAGCTATGTGGGCATGAAGAGTCAGTTATGTACAGCTTGGGGCCCCCACCACACCATTTACTTGCCACAGTGATGAAAAAAAAATGTGCAAGCTCCAGCTCATGTTAAGAGTTTCTGCAGGGCAAAGAACTCTCTACTTACCCCCACATGAAGGAAAGGTGAGTATAAGCACAATGGGAGATTCATGTCTGCACAGTCACTGACTATTTCCTGTATCATGTCCGAACAGTCTCTGACCTTTCCTTGTATCATATCCGCACAGTCTCTGACCATTTCCTTTATCATGTCCGCACCCTCTCTGACATCTCCTGCATCATGTCCCCACCCTCTCTGACATCTCCTATACCATGTCTTCACAGTCTCTGTGTCAAAAACCTTGAATCAGACCGAGACAGAGGTACAGTTAAATCACACTTGTTTAATAATAAAAGTAAATAGATCAAACATAGTCAAAACATAGCCAAAGTTCGGTAACCGGAACGCATAGTCAGACAAGCCAGAAAGTCAGGAAGCTAGGGAACAGCGTAGTGGAACAGCAAGCAGGATCTGGAGCCAGAAGGAATATCAGCCAAGCAAGTCTTTAACAGGAATGCAGGAGTGCAGTCTCTATGATGTTGACCAAGGCAAAGGCAGAGATCATCTTGGCTGGATGGCTTAAGTAGGCAGGACTGATGAGCAGGGTATCATCAACAGGTGGGTCACTATGGAAAAATAGGAGCTGGCAATTAGCCGACAACTGGGCAGCCAGCTCAGAGAAGGAAGGGCTGAGCCCAGCCCTGACACTCTGACTATCTCCTTTGTACCCCAAACATACTGTAGTTAGACATTTCCACAGATTCCATAACAAGGATCCCACTTTACTTACCTTCTTTGAAATAAACAAAAGTCATAAACACTGGCGAGGTTCTAACATCAAAAAATAGATTTCACAAAATCAAACACGTTGGATCTTTGAGTTAGACACCCTGACCCCTCATGGGTTGAACATGTATTTTTATTTCAATTGTTTTTGTTTCAATTGTTGAGACAAATGATGTTTTAATTTATTTATTTATTGCAGTCATTTATTATTGGTACAGTATCTTAAATTGTAAGAATCATCTGCTGATGGGTTAAAAATCATAGTATTGTTATCTGTTTATATCTGGCCCATATTGGTAAGAATCATTCTATTGGGCAAGTGTAATGTATAAAATGGCAGAGTAAACACATATGGCCATGCCTCCTGATGACGTCCTGGATGTGATGAAACGCCTAGACTTCCAGTTACCATGTCACTTCCTTCTAGTGGAGCGCACGCTGGCTCTGAGGAGGAATGTAGCAGCAGCGCTTCCTCTGTGCAATGGCAGATTATTCCAGGTGCCGGGACAAGCACTAGATTTGTCGCTGGGTACATTTTTTATTCTTTTATGGGTTTTATTAATTATAGTTATGCTATGATGTTTTCCATGGTCTTTCTTTCCTGGGTTCCTGTGGATACATGGATTCATAGTTCCTGGATGGTGATACAGCAGTGGTCTAAAGCCTGTTTGACCTACCTCATTGAACACTGAGGGGGTCAATATTTGGTGGGTGAGTGCATACCCTGGAGGGGGCACAGACGGTGGATTGGTGTGGAACAGTTTTGGATGCACAGAGCACTTTTGTTTAAAGCCATTTTCACAAGAATCTAATAGCTTCATAGTCATTTTTGTTGGGCTTTATGCACTTTAATGTTTTCATATGCACTTTATTTGTTACTGATTGCACTTTATTGACAAATTTGGATATATGGTAATTAATAATGGTGTGGGTTTAGATTTTAATAGTATTTATTGGGTAGGGTAAAAGCAGCTCTTGTTTACAACAAATAACTTTGAAGTTGAAAAGGGGGACTGAGAACCTTCACGTAAAGAAGGATGCAGAGGTGAAAGGGGGGCTCCTGATGTAAAGGGTAGGGATGGGTCGAACGGACCCCTGTTCAGTTCGCACCAGAACTTTCGAACACCGCAATAGTTCGGACCCAAATAAGGAACCCCCATTAAAGTCTATGGGACCCGAACGTCAAAAATCAAAAGTGCCCATTTTGAAGGCTTATATGTAAGTAATTGGGCATACAATGGTTATGGGGTCCGGGTCCTGCCCTGGGGACAACTATCAATAAAAAAAGTTGTGAAAAACGTCATTTTTAAATGCGCAGTGATTTTTTTTATTTTTAAAGTGAAAGCATAAAAATGAAAAATTCCTTCCAATATAGTGCCTGGGGTGTCCCCTTAGTCTACCTGTAAATTGGCAGATCTGTACCATGTCCAGAATCTGCTGCAGCAATAATTGCATTTATGAAGCCCAAAAAAAGACATTTTCCCTGCAAGCTGCCTTTGTTTTGCTCAGCAACAGCTGGAGAGCCAGTGTGTATGATGAGGCCACAATGTAGTGCACTGGGAGCAAGATTAGAGATTTTTTGGATACATTCTGGTGTCTCTTTGACTTTGGATAGAAGTAACGGGTGCGTAAAAATTGGTCTTTGGGTGTCGGTGGCGCCTTCCCACCGTAACCCTATAGAGGTCATCTTGATTAAAGTGAGAATTGGCCTTGCTGTCAAAAATTGCAATGATATGCACCTGTCAAACAGGTGCAGAAAAATTACTATTTGGGTGTTGGGGGCACCTTCCCACCGTAACCCTATAGAGGTGCTCTTGATGAAGGCAAAAAAAATTGCAATGATATGCATATGGTTGGTGTTCTTGCCACGTTTGATGTGCCTGAGACACAGTTTGCAGATAACAACAGTGCAATCTGCTGCAGATGTGCTGAAAAAGGCCCAGACAGCTGAGCTTTGGGGATTGGATAGCTGCAGAATGTGATGGAATAGGGTGGCTGCTCTCTACTCTTTCTTGATGTCGGCCTTCTTGGGGTTGTACCGACTCACCTTCAGTTTCCTCCTCTGCTCTATCTGGCAACCAAGTCGCATCAGTGACCTCATCATCATCACCATCATCTTCATCTCCTCCATCTTCATCATTACCACTGGAGACAACTTGGTCATACGCTGCGGTTTGGGGAACATGAATGCCAATTTGTCTACCAGTGTTCCTCCCTATCTCTAGGCTCCTGTTCCTGTCATCCTCAACCTCAGAACCAACATCTGAATCCAGTAATAGCTGAGCATCATCAAGGGGCAAGTGGCTGATGCTGTAGTCAAATAATTCAGCTGACTCCTTAATGGCTAATGTTGGGGCTATGGCAGGAATAGATGTGGACAAGGAGGCAGGTTTATCCACTCTGGCAACTGCAGGGGACTGCACACTTGTCTCTGCTTGCGTGACAGAGGATGAGGAGGATGAGGAAGGTTTAGTAAGCCAGTCCACCATGCTGTGGCTGGATAGCACAGTCAAACTCACTAAACAGAGGAAATTATGCCCTGCCCGAGGACTGACCACCACGTCAACCTTTGCCTGTGGACACATTTGTTGCTGGCCCCCTTGCAGTGCCAAGGGAACATCTGCCTCTCCTTGTTGTTCTCCCAGACATTTTTGGGAGGGAGGGGGCGGTGCTTATAAGCAAATGTAAAAAAGGTTGAAAGAGGTTGAAATCTGTACGTAGATGCATTTTAATCAATGTAAAGAGGTGTTTGGTGCACTTTAATTTTTACTCACACTACACAGACACACAGACACACTATAATATACTTCAATATAATGCGTCAAACATACAGTGACGCACAGAACTATATGGTGTTAAACTGGCAGTAACGTGCACTAAAGTAAATGGCGTTAAACTGGCAGTAACGCACAAAACGATATGGCGTTAAACTGGCAGTAGCGCACACAGAACTATATGGCGTTAAACTGGCAGTAGTGCACACAGAACTATATGGCGTTAAACTGGCAGTAACGCACACAGAAGTAAATGGTGTTAAACTGGCAGTAACGCACAAAACTATATGGAGTTAAACTGGCAACACAGATGGCGTTAAACTGGCAGTAACGCACACAAAACTATATGGCGTTAAACTGACAGTAACGCACACAGAAGTAAATGGCCTTAAACTGGCAGTAACGCACAAAACTATATGGCATTAAACTGTCAGTAAAGCACACAGAACTATATGGCATTAAACTAACAGTAACGCACACAAAACTATATGGCCTTAAACTGGCAGTAACACACAAAACTATATGGGTCATAAGAGCCATATAGGCCCTCATATGACTATATGAGTCATAAGTAGGCCAATGAGAGCTGCAGAGCTGGAGGTGTGTCTGTGTAAATCCAGGAAGTGGGCAGGCAGCAGCTTAGCTGCCCACAGTTAAAATGGTTACATCCAGACTTAGTGGAGGGAGATTTCTGCAGCATATTTGGCAAGTACAGAATCACAGTATATATAAAATAATATGCAAGGGAAGCTTCAGAATGGCAAACATATTTTTATTTCAAATTACGTGAGCAGACTGCAGTTCATCTTTAATGTAGAACTATAGGCAAATCTTTTTTTATTCCATTTTGGATAGAGTAAGGGAGGGTTATGATCCCTGTTGGTTTATTTTTTACCATCTCTGCCCTATTGGGTAGATTTACCTTCACTTCCTGTCCCAGAGCCAAAACAGGAAGTGAAAGGAAATCCCAGCAAATTAAGGGAATCCATTTGGGACCCCCAGGCCATCAGAACTAGTGTCCTGGCCCTGGCCTCTAATAACCCTGACTCACATTCAGTGGCTCAGGTTTATCCCTGGGCTAGACTATAGTTTGCCTACTCTCACTTATAGTAGCACACACTAGAGGGTGACAGAAGTGGGTAGGGAGCCAAGACAAGGGCAGTGCTGAGAAGTGGGTAGGGGGTGGAGACAAGGGTGAGCCATGGGCGGGGAGAGAGTGGCTGTACCTATGCATAGAGACAAAAAGCTCTCATTACTACACATTTGTTTAAACTTGTTTTTTACATTGATTTCATCTTTTATTCATTTGTATTTAATCAGTAAAATTTGGTTGAAAACGAATGGATTGGTCAGTGCTGGTCGTAGAGATTACAGGTTGTATCAAAGATTACAAATGCACATTACACATTCTGCATTCAAGAAAAACAACCAGAATGAAAGTCATTTATACAGAGAAGAGTTTGAAATATGGATAATTGCAACAGGAAGCAGCTTAAGTTAATGCATGAGAAGATAATAAAGAAAGATTGTCAGGGACACTAAAAAGCACAGTGTATCAGAAGATCTCCGGCTCCTTAATGTACAAAGAGGTTGAGGCACTCATTCATTTTAACTGAAGGTTTAAATTATCGTCTTGTCATCTCATCTCATCATGAATATAGTTCTGGTGGAAATCTCCCGCATAGCGCAGTCTCCATTCCTGCAGATTAATGCAGCACGTCACACGGGCTGGGTACACTTCCTTTGTCTGCGAAAACTACTCAGGTGAAAATTGAAATCTAATGTGGATTCCCACCATTTTTGGTAATAAAAAAAAAACATAGTTTTGCAATTGCAATATGAATAAATGGCTAAATATGCTGGCTGCATTTTCATATCTCATGGGCTGTCTCTGTATTTCTCTATAAATCTTATGTAGTAGTAGATTTCAATAGCTTTTAGTTGCCATATTGATATCTTTTTGCCAGTCAAACAGTGGGGTGATGTCTCCACGACCTGCTTTAGACAGATGAGTCATCTTACATGTAGGTGGTTTGCCTCCTTGGTTGACAAGCTCTGCACTGCAACCTGTAAGAGGAGAGTTGACTACATAGATTCCCGCATGATTATTATTGAGGGATCAATCAAATTGAACCTGACAGCCTTAAATCTCTAAAGGATGATAGAACCTATAGTTGTATGCTCAAAGACGGGATTACTGGATTTCCTATGCCATACTGATATCTATTTTCCAGTCAAACCACACTATATTGTTAAGAGTATTGGAACGCCTGCCTTTACTCGCACATGAACTTTAATGGCATCCCGGTCTTAGTCCGTAGGGTTCAATATTGATTTGGCCCATCCTTTGCAGCTATAACAGAAGAGTTGAAGCTGTTATAGCTGAAAAGGGTGGGCCAACTCAATATTGAACCCTACGGACGAAGAATGGGATGCCATTAAAGTTCATGTGTGTGTAAGGGCAAGCGTCACAATACTTTTGACAATATAGTGTATGTCTCCACCGCCTGGGCTATAAAATGGGTTATCATACATGTAGGTAGTTTGCTTCCTTGGCTGACAAGCTCTGTACTGCAAACTTATAAGAGGAGAGTAGGTTTTGTGGACACCTACATAATCATCATGCAGGGTCATCAACTTGCATTTGACAACCTAAGAGCTCTAAAGGATGATGGGACATGTAGTTCAATGTTCAAAAACAAAATTGTTGGCTTAATAATAAAAAAAAATTGAATGCCGAATTGATATCTTTTTTCTATACGAACAATGAGGGGATGTCTTCATGCCCTGCATTAGACAAATGGGTCATCATACATGCAGGTAGTTTGCCAGGGATGATGGGACATGCTCTATTTTTAAACATGGAATTACTGGATTAATAATAAGATTTTCTTTGCAGTACCTCCTATTTGGCAGCCCTATGGAAGCTGATTGTAAATATTACAGCCGAACACTGGGCTAATTTTTTGTTATGTACAGTATTCTGAGTTTTTAAACATGGCTGCAATAATTACCTACCTTTAATCTACTGCTGCCTCCTCTCCTGCAGTACCCCCTATTTGCCACAAGGTGTCCTCAGTTTTCTGTGTCGAATGATGCTAAGCGTCACTTAACCCAGAAGACTAAGGAAAGGTTGTGAGTGCTGGGTGGGTTTCATGGACCTACTTCCTGAGGAGCATGACACTCTGCACTAACAGTATATCTCCCCATTGCCTAAACACATCCAGTACATAAAAGTAAAAATGGCAGGATTTTCAAATTGGCACTTAGCACCTTGCATCATATGTCCTAGGACAGTGATGGCGAACCTTGACACCACAGATGTTTTGTAACTACATTTGATGCTCATCTACACTGCAGAGTGCATGAGCATCATGGGTAATGTAGTTCCAAAACATCTGGGGTGCCAAGGTTCGCCATCACTGTCCTAGGACATCTTTTGCTCCATGGTAACATCTAGAGGAAATCTAGGAGGCTTGGCGACCTATGTAATTAAAGGCAGACTACCGGAATGTACAGGACGTCATATGTTGGTATGGTGTCCTGTACACTTCTGCTCTGGATAGCACAACTTTGGAAAATCAACAAGTAAACTGGAATCCAGTTGTGACAATCCAAGAAGATAAGGCTGCTGACAGGATTACTAGGTAATTTAGTGAGGTCAAAAGCATATAAAATAAAGGCCATACATGTGTAGCGCTACCCTCTCAGGATCCAGTGAGTATTCTGGGTACACTGTTCACTACTGAGCCCTGAGCAGAGTGTTGCCCCTGCTGACACCACTGAAATACCTTGGCCAGGTGACTCCCAGGCTGTTACACAAAGAATAAACCCATATACACTGATGAGATAAATGTTTAACTTGTATTTATGTCACAGAAATGGCAAAACAGGCAAAAGAAAACAATTGGCTGAGTCTTCCAAATGGAAAACCACCAACAAGAAAGGTCAATGTAACATAATACAGTGCCACTTTAAGCCACTGCCACCCGTTCTGTAGGGCTCTGTAGGAATTAAACGAGCTCCCAAACCAAGAAATTTTCCCCAAGTGAGTGAATGAGTTGAGAAGAAAAGATTTGTGGGCTCTCAGTGAGAAAAGTCAGGGTTTAACTTTGGAATTTAGGCAAGTAAATTTTCACCAGATACCCCAAGCACATTAACTCTTCTGCCAGCTAGTTGGGACCCTGATGTTGGTGCACACTGAAATGTAGTCTCTTTGAGGTAAACACAGTTGTCCAAGGTATGGTAAAGTAGCTAACGGAATTCCTCTTTAATAAACACTGGTAGAGTGAGGATTCGCTTTATGAATGTCAGATGGTAACAGAGATTGCTTTAGAAGGAAAAGGGGAAAACAGATTTTGGCTGAAGTATGTCCCTTTAAATGGAAACCAGCACATAAAAAGCAAATTTCTTACTTGCGGATAGCGCAAGTCTGAAGTGGGGTGTGTGTGCAATTCCTGCCTAGCAGGAATCTAGGTATCTTGTGGGCAGTGTTGATAAGGGCAGTAAGGAGATTAGACTGCGGCACTAGATGGATTATAGCATTTGTACCTAGAGATATAGGCCTGTACTTGCCTTAAGGTGACCCTGGATCCCTGGATTTAGGGCTACCTTCAGTTGACAAGCGGCCAATGCCACTTCATCGCAAATTTTCTGTATCCCTCTACTGAATGTTCACCCCAACCTGTTCCGGGAGTGTCCAAGAGACCAGTACACGCAACTCCCTGATACTCTGTGCACCTGCACCTACCCCAGTAAGTTGGCCCTCATGCTCAGGAATTTAAATGGACCCTTGGGTTATCCCCTGCGGTTGCCCAGTGGATAGCTAATACCACTAATAGTTACTTGTTTGTTTTACTTACTGCACTATACCCCTGTGCGGGTGAATGTTTTTCAAGATGTTATTCTTTTTACAATAAAAATTATTGTACTAGAAAAGATATAGGCCTGTACTGTATGGTCCACCTGCCCACAGGTTCCTCTGACCTGCCTCCTCAGAATGATCAGCTCCTCTCTGGCAGCTCTGCAACCTCCCGACTCTGCCCAATCTGGTGAGGGCCCACATGGATCTACTCTGCTCTCTCTAGTCCAGGCCTCCAACACAGTCTCTCCCATCTCCCCCGTGTTCCTGGGCTTTTCCCTTTTTAAATGCTCCCATCCCTTTGCCAGTCCTCTTGGGTGGTGAAGTTAAGCTTCAGCTAATTTGGATGAAAGAATCCTGTTTACAACATATAGGTCCTTGAGTAACCGGCATTTCTATATGAGTTGTGTGATAACTAAGCTGCAGAACTCTGCCATCTTGAGACCAAAAATAGCTATGCATATCAGTAACATTGCACAGTGTTACACATGAAATTGTTAATGTTCATATGTGAAAACATTAAACAATACAGTATATGAGAAGCTCACAGTGTGCAGTGAAATTAGAGAAGCAATTTCAGTCCAGGGGAGGAGCCTGTACAACTGTGCAATATTGAAGGTAAGGCTGGAGTTCAGCTTTAAGAAAGGACAGCCTGTAATCCTTGCAAAGTGACCATTCCCATTAAGTTGTGTTTTGGTGCATTGTCATTCATTTTTTATGGCACATAACGCACCTCCTACAATGCAACTGCATTTCAGCGCACTGAAAACACGATGGCACACAACCACGCGTGATTGTGTGCTGTTTTTCTAAATATAGTACTGGTACTTTTTTTGTTCATTTGTGTACATTAGCAGCCAATTCAGATGAATTTAGATGCACCAGAATGTGAACAGACCCTTATTTCTCTAGGCCCAATGAAGCTGAAGTCGTGCTGTAGGTAATTGAAATGTTACCGTTGGACTTAAGAGCTGGCCATGCATTGTTGAGGTTTGCCTAAAGTTGGGGTGCCCTTTGAACAACAATCCATGGGCTGAATTAAAAAAACAATAGATTCCTCTCTTCACACAAATGAGGTAGATGAAGGAATCCCCTCCCCTGCCGGGACATTGTATTCTGACAGAGGCAACTACAGCGACTGCAGCTGATTGACTGCAGCCGCTGATTAAGAAAAAATTTCCAATATGCCCCTTTACAGAATCAAATGATTGACTTCTGTCAAGTGGGGAGGGATGGACACAGGGGCAGATCGGGGGGGGGGCAACGGGGCAATTGCAGGTAGGCCAGTCAGCGGGCCTGTGGGAGGGGGAGCAGAGAGATGTCATCGTCTCTCACCACCCGCGCTGCATCACCGCAGTTCCACCCTCACTGTGCAGCCGCGGGCTGCAAACAAAAAAAGATTACATCATCTCTCTGCTGCCTGCCTTCACTCTGGGACAAAGCAAGTGACAATCCACACCTTGAAGCAGGCAAGTGACACAGCAAGTGACAATCCACAACGTGTGGCAGGTGATGTGGCAAGTGACAATACGCATCTGGTGGCATGTGACAATCCTTAACCACTTGCTTACTGGGCACTTAAACCTCCCTCCTGCCCAGACCAATTTTTAGCGCTGACGCACTTTGAATGACAATTACGCAGTCATACAACACTGTATCCAAATGAAATTGTTATCATTTTTTTTCACACAAATAGAGCTTTCTTTTGGTGGTATTTAATCACAGCTGGGATTTTTATTTTTTGCTAGACAAACAAAAAAAGATTTAAAATTTTGAAAAAAAAAAAAGTTTTGTAGTTTGTTATAAAATTTAGCAAACAAGTAATTTTTCTCCTTCATTGATATGTGCTGATGAGACTGGCACTGGTGGTACTGATAGGCTACACTGGTGGGCACTGATAGGCTGCACTGATAGGCACAGATAAGGTGGCACTGATGGGGACAGATAAGGCGGTACTGATGGGCACAGATAAGGCAGCACTGATGACCACTGATAAGATGGCACTGATGGGTGGCACTGATGGGTGGCACTAATGGGCACTGATAGGTACCACTGATAGATGGCACTGATGGGCTTTGATAGATGGCACTGGTAGGTGGCACTGATAGGTGGCATTGATGGGCACTGATGGGTGGCACTGATGGGCATTGGTAGGTGACATGGATGGGCACTGATAGGTGGCACTGATGTTCAGCACTGTTGATGAGGCACTGATTGTGGGCACTGAAAGGTGGCACTGTGGGCACTGATGGGTGGCACTGTGGGCACTGATGGGTGGTGCTGGTGGGCACTGGTAGGCGGCACTGTTGTTTACTGCTAGGTGGCACTGGCAGGTGGCACAGATGGGCACTGAGGCGCTGGCGGCAGCTCTCCGTGATTGGGACTGATGTCCCTCTCACAGCTGCCGGTGATCGGCTTTTTTTTTCTCCTCACACTGCCAGCGTGAGGAGAAAAAATAGCCGATTACCAGCTCTGTTTACATCACATGATAAGCTGTCATTGGCTGACAGCTGATCACGTGGTAAGGGGTCAGGATCGACCCCTTACTCCGATCTGTGATCCAGCGAGTCTCATAGACTCGCTGATCACAGAGAGCGCCATGCCTGCCCTGCAGGAGGCGTGCAGGCCGCTTGGGCACGGGAGGACATCAATAGATGTACTCCCGGCAAAGCAGGTCCAAGCTGTAGCCGTCATTCAGCTATAGCGCGGTTCTGAACCAGTTAACGTGTGGCAGGTGACGTGGCGAAAGCCCATCTGCATCTGGTGGCAGGCGACGTGGTAAGTGACAATCCATCTGGTGGCAGGCAAGTGACAATTCGCAACTTGTGGCAGGTGATGTGGCAAAACATATTTTCTGGCAGTGCCCCTCCCAAGACTAGACTCTGGATCCGCCCCTGCATGGACAAACAGAGGGTTTAGTTGCACACATTTGCAAATATACATGGAAGCCAGGACAGTGGATTCTGGCAGGCAACTGCAGCCATTGATTAAGAAAAAATCTCCCCCATGTCCCTTCAACGGAATTAAATGATCAACTTCTGTCGAGCGGTGACAGCCACACACACTAGTGGGAATTCGCCCCGTCCCTGCTGAACCAGCCACTTTCTATCAGTGTATGGCCAGCTTTAACTTGATGATTTCTAGAAAGATGGAGATGGGTTCTCTATCCAAACAATACACCCTACCTCCGGGAGGCAGGTTCATCAGAATATTAGAGGACTGTTTTGTTTCCAGGAGTAGAAATTTTCATTTTCTCTTCAAGGTTCAAGACATGAGGAGTACTGTTACTGTATAGGTCTCTATCCAAACAATACGTTCTACTCTACTGTAGGTGTTCTACAGGAGGCCTTCAACCTTGAGGCCTTGACAACAGTGAGAACCTAAAGCTCGTTCAGCAGAAACTTGGAGGATAGTTTTGTTTCCAGGAGTAGAAATTTCTATATTTTCTCTTCAAGGTACATGACATGAAAAGTACTGTATATAGGTTTGACGTTGACCCCAGCATTCTCTCAGGAAAGAGAGCCAAGCAAAAGGGGTAACTTGACAAGGAAAAATTAAGGCATTGGAAATGTGAGAGATTTATGAGTGCTATGAGTAATGGGGTCATGTCCAATGTCCCCTGGGTTCCATTAACTGAGCCTCATGTATTGTGATTCCATGCAGGGGCCATTTTGTTCTGAAGGATATCTGGAAGTGTAATTATTTCAGAGATTCAGTTGCTAAGCTATAAATGATTAATCACATGCAGGGATGGTGAAATACACATAAAAATCCACTTATAGAAACCTAGAGTGTTCTGCACTTCCATGCCTTGCAGGATTAAATTAACATTGCAATAGTTCAAATGGAGCAATTGCTTTGTATTCCACCATGGAGATATCATCCAAGCTGATATAATAAAGAGAAAGATGACTTTTCTTAGGATAAAGGATATCAGTCCTTCTCACTATTTATCTTGATGGTCTGGTCCGTTGAATGGCTCTTAGCCTGATTTATTGAAGTTACAAGCTGACCCTGCAACTCCTTCATAGTTCACAGAAGGAAAAATGCCTCTCTGGTTTGTAACTGTTGTCTGTATGTGTATTGCTAACAATCATTTCTGGTGTGCAGCCTTGGATGTCAACTCGAGTGCTCTACAACGGCAGGCATGCACAATATTTAGGCCAAGAAACTGTTGGCAGCATTTTCTGTCGGAATGCAGACATTTTATGGAATATGACTTTGAGGCTTACTTTGCTCACACCGAGTTGCTTTTAATGAAATGCAAATATTGGCCAGAGATGATCAATTGCTACTTATTTACAGCAGGGGTAGGAAACCCTGGAGAGGCGTCAATCTACCTGAACAACATGGAAGAGACTGAATATAATATAATGAATGATACTGTAAAAATATAAGTGCGTTTCATCTATGCTCTCCTTCCTTCTCTTTTCCCGGTCTACAGCCAAAAACTAATGGCTAACATACATGCTCCAAATTTTCATCTGATTGATGTGCGATTCAATCAAAATGATCAAATCTGCAAACTATTGAATAGCCATTACTTCCCTTTACATTGATTTAGACTCAATTTAGATATCATCAAACTATGTAGATCAGATGATACTTTGTTCTTGAATATGATTGTATTTCGATTGATCAGATTATGAGCTTACAGTGCCTTGCAAAAGTATTCACCCCCCTTGGCATTTTGTTGCCTCACAACCTGGAATTAACATGAAGTGTTTGAGGATTTGCATCATTTAATTTATAGAACATGCCCACAACTTTGAAGATGTTTTTTTTTTTTTTATTGTGAAGCAAACAACAAATAGGACTAAATAACAGAAATAGCCAATGTGCATAACTATTCACCCCCCTAAAGTCAATACTTGGTAGAGCCACCTTTTACAGCTATCACAGCTCCAAGTCGCTTTGGATAATTCTCTATGAGCTTGCCACATCTTACCACTGGGATTTTTGCCCATTCCTTCTTGCAAAATTGCTCCAGCTCCTTCAAGTTGGATGGTTTGCGCTTGTGAACAGCAATCTTTAAGTCTGACCACAGATTTTCTATTGGATTGAGGTCTGGGCTTTGACTAGGCCATTCCAACACAGTTACACGCTTCCCCTTAAACCACTCAAGTGTTACTTTAGCAGTGTGTTTGGGGTCATTGTCCTGCTGGAAGGTGAACCTCCGTCCTACCCTCACATCACACACAGAGTGGTACAGGTTTTTCTCAAGAATATCCCTGTATTTAGCACCATCCATCTTTCCCTCAACTCTGACCAGTTTCCCAGCCCCGACTGCTGAAAAACATCCACACAGCATGATTCTGCCACCACCATGTTTCACCGTGGGGATAGTGTTCTTTGATGTGATGTGTTGGGTTTGCACCAGACAGCGTTATCTTTGATGGCCAAAAAGTTCCATTTTAGTCTCCTCAGACCAGAGAACCTTCCTCCGTATATTTTGGGAGTTTCCCACATGCCTTTTCGCAAACTCAAAACATGCCATTTTGTTTTTTGCAGAATATAATGGCTTTCTTCTGGCCACTCTGCCATAAAGCCCAACTCTATGGAGCGTACGGCTTATTGTCATCCTATGTACAGATACTCCAGTCTCTGCTGTGGAACTCTGCAGCTCCTCCAGGGTTACCTTAGGGCTCTGTGCTGCCTCTCTGATTAATGGCCTCCTTGCCGGTCCATGAGTTTTGGTGTGCGGCCGTCTCTTGGCAGGTTTGCTGTAGTGCCATGTTCTTTCCATTTGGTTATGATAGATTTGATGGTGCTCCTAGGGATCATCAATGATTTGTATGTTTTTTTATAACCTAACCCTGACTTGTACTTCTCAACAAGATTGTACCTTACTTGTTTGGAGAGTTCCTTGGTCTTCATGGCAGTGTTTGGTTAGTGGTGCCTCTTGCTTAGGTGTTGCAGCCTCTGGGGCCTTTCAAAAATGTGTGTCTATGTAATGACAGCTCATGTGACACTTAGATTGCACACAGGTGGTCATCATTTCACTAATTATGTGACTTCTGAAGGTAATTGGTTGCACCAGAGCTTTTTATGGGCTTCGTAACAAAGGTGGTGAACACATATGTGCTTGCCAATTATCATTTTTTTATTTCTGAAAAATAGTTTTTTGTATATATTCTTCTAATTTTACTTCACCAACTTAGACTATTGTGTTCTAATCCATCATATATAATTCAGATTAAAAAAAACATTGAACTAAAGGCTGTAATGTAACAGAATAGGTAAAAAGCCAAGGGGGGGGGGGGGGGGCACTGTACATGGTGGAAACAGAGATGTAAGGGATAATTGACTTAAAGCAGAGTTCCACCCAAGTGTGAAACTACTGCTTATTTGCTCCCCCCCCCCCCCCGGTGCCACATTTGGCACCTTTCAGGGGGGAGGGGGGAACGGGTACCTGTTTTTTACAGGTCCATGTCCCCACTTCTGGGAGACGGCACCGGGGCGCCGTCCCTGGGAGGTTCGGCACCCCCTCCTCCTTCCTCCACAGCCGGGCCAATTAGAAAGCGCAGCGCACTTAGCGCATGCGCAGTAGGGAACCTTCTGTGAAGCCTAAAGGCTTCACTGCTGGTTCCCCTTAGTGGAGATGGTGGCGGCAGCACCCGACAGCCGATCCGAAGATCGGCTGGGGTGCCAACATTGCGGGCTCCCTGGACAGGTAAGTGTCCATATATTAAAAGTCAGCAGCTACAGTATTTGTAGCTGCTTACTTTTATTTATTTTTTTTCCCCAGGCTGAGACACCTCTTTAAGTTTCAATCAAATCTTAACTATCAATTGCAATCCGCTTCTCCGTGTGTGGTATATCACTGGTTTGGTTTGCCAACTGTAGATTGATTATTTCTATTAGAAGAGATAGATTTTAAAAGAAACTGATCATTTATTGAAGAGTGTATGGCCACCATAAGGATATGGGGTAAATGATGCCATTGGTTGCTAGGAGGAATCCATCCTGCAATCTGTCAAGCTAGCGGTCTTGTTCCAAATTTCTTGCCCCAATTAACAATTAACAGAAACAGACAAAAATTTCCTAGAACAGTTACCAGCTAGCCTGCAAAAAAACAAAACAAATTGACTTTGTCTAACAATTCACGGAAATATAAAAACAGAGGTTTTGGTTGCACACATTTACAAATATATATGGAAGCCACAGTGCCTAAGTCAAGGTTCCTCTTTGCACTTCAGGCCTAACTCTATAATTTTTGAGTTAGAGCACATATTTATTTATTTATTACTGGTACTTATATAGCGCAGTCCATTTACGCAGGACTTTACACATACTCCTTGAGGACGTTTAGTGACACCGCATCATGGATCCTGATTTGCATCGCACCGCCAAGTCACAGCACCCATAAACACATATTGCAATCAGACTGCATGGCGGAGTTTCAATCCACCTAAGGCTGCTGTTAGAAATCATGGGGCCCCATACTGCTTACCTGACAGGGCGCTGCTCCCCCCCCCCCCCCACACCTCCCATAATATACTAAATATTTTCACTAAAAATACACTAAAATCGTTATTATATGACATATTTACTGGCTCCTTTCCCCGCTCTCCATCCTGAAACATCCTCTTGTGTGCCCGCAGCAGCTGCTGGTGGGAGAGGAGAGGAGGGAACCCGATATTGTTGCAGGGAAGAGGGGTGCAGATGCTAGAACTGATCTCCCTGCAACATAGCTCAGCAGGTGCCCGGGCCCCCCTTTTCAACTGATGGGGCCTAGGCCCAGTACAGGAGGGCTGGCTGTAATGCCTTATCAGCGGCCCTGGATCTACCAATCTTACATCTCTAGATCACCATCAACCTATTGCCAACCTAGGATTTACAGCCCTTTTCAACTGCTATCATGGTTAGATATAATCGGATTGATTTACTGAAACTTGCAAAATCTGGTGCAGCTGTGCGCGGTAGCTTCTAACTTCAGCTTGTTCAATTAGGCCCCTTTCACACTGGGACGGGGGCGGCGTCG
The DNA here is from genome assembly GCF_042186555.1 of Aquarana catesbeiana. Classification (NCBI taxonomy): domain Eukaryota; kingdom Metazoa; phylum Chordata; class Amphibia; order Anura; family Ranidae; genus Aquarana; species Aquarana catesbeiana. The sequence continues at coordinate 52,980,460 of NC_133330.1, read as the reverse complement.
GCGGTAAAGCGTCGCTATTGTTTTAGTGGCCGAGAAAGGGTTAAAAGCCACCGCAAAGTGCCTCTGTAGAGGTGCTTTGCCGGCGGTATAGCCGCAATGTCCCATTGATTTCAATGGGCAGGAGCAGTGAAGGATCGGTATACACTCCGCTCCTTCACCGCTCCGAAGATGCTGCTAGCAGGACTTTTTTTCCTGTCCTGCCAGCGCACCGCTCCAGTGTGAAAGCCCTCAGGGGGACAGCAGCGGCTGTTTCGGGTCGGTTTTCTGGCGCAATAGCGCCGGCAAACCGCCCCAGTGTTAAAGGGGCCTTAAGCTTTGACAAAAAAACCTGAAAGCTGATTGGTTTCTATGCAGACCTGGTTTTGCACTCTCGAGTTTTACCCAATATGTTTATTACCTATATCAAAGAATGAGAGATAAAAAAACTATGTTCAGTATCCCTCCCGCAGCGCACACAGAGAAAATATTGATAAAACAATAGTCAGCAGCTGCTATACTAAAATGAGATGCATCAAATATATGTCAAATAAAAATTTCTAAAACATTATGCCTTTGATTGATAAGCGTGTTAATCAGCAGGGTCTGGTAAGCGAATTACCTACAGGGCTGTGGCACAAGTGGTGTGGTGATGGAGACTTGGGATCGCTGCTAATATTTTCTTCCACGATCGTCTAGTTTATACTCACCTGCCTTTTCTTAATGGACTTTCACTGAGTGGATCACCATTTGATACTTTGTTTAAGTGGACTCTTAAGCAATTTCATTGGTATTTTTAAATACTTGCTATTTTTGCACTAGCGCTGCTAATGTTTTAGAAATTTTTCTTTGACATATATTTGATGTTTATTGCCTAAGGGAATAATTTATGGGTGATCATTTTTGTTGCATAAATGTACAAGGCAACTAGCATTTTAAGAAAAAATTCAGCAATTGATTTTTTTTGTATATCTCTAAGCACAAGCCCATCTCCATCATTCCCTCTCACACCCTGTCCTTCAACCCCCTCACTAAAGCCCCCCACCCACCCTCAAACATATTTTTTTTTAAATCCTAAATACATACTTTAAAGCGGAGTTTCACCCAGAAATGGAACTTCCACTTATCCGGTCCTGTATTTGCTCCCACTTCCGGCAAAAGATCGCCACAGTATCTGCAGCGATATACGCCATGTCCAGCCCCTCCTCCGCCCCCCCCTCCCCCGCTGTCTTCTGGGAGACACAAAGGTCCCAGAAAACAGCAGGGACCAGTCAGAATGTGCAGCACAACTCGCGCATGCGCAGTAGGGAAACAGGCTGTGAAACCGCAAGGCTTCACTTCCTGATTGCCTTACTTAAGATGCCGGCGCCTCCACCCGGAGCCGAGGGACAGGTTGACCTTCAGGTGCAGATATCGCGGTCACCCTGGACAGATAAGTGTTTTTATTTGAAAAGTCAACAGCTGCAGTATTTGCAGCTGCTGACTTTTAATTTTTTTTTTTTTGCAGGCGGAACTCCGCTTTAATTCCAGGTGATTTTGATTACGCACCACAAAGGGGTACGTACATGACAGCCTGGGCTTACAGGAAGCAGGATGAATTATGCTTGCCATCATTCTACTGGGGAGAAGATCACCATCAAGTGGACAAGTGGACTTTCTGCTTTTTTTTTTCAGTGATTATTTTTTACATTTTTAATTGAGCCCTGAATTCTGCTTTAAAGCAGAACTACAGCCACAAATATCAAGATAAAAGTCATTAGCCCATTAAAAATGAATATAAATAGACAGCTTTTGCTGCAATATCCTCTTTTAATCCAGAGCTATCCCCCTTTCCCAAGCAGTACTTCTTTTCCACTGCTAAATGTTCTCAGTTTAACAGTCAGCATCATTCAACCCACTTCCTCTGAGCCCAGAATGCTGTGGACTTACCACACCTTAGAATGGACAGTGAAAAGCCTCATACACACGATCAGATTTTCTGACGGGAAATGTGTGATGACAGGCTGTTGGCGGAAAATCTGACCATTTGTATACTCCATCGGACAATTGTTGCCGGATTTTCCGCGGACAAATGTTGGATAGTAGGTTTTAAAATTTTCCACCAACAAATGTGTGTTGTCGGATTTTCCGAGCGTTTGTACACAAGTCCGTCAGACAAAAGTCCAAAGTACAAACACGCATGCTCAGAAGCAAGGACGAGCCAGAAGCAGTCGGTCTTGTAAACTAGCGTTCGTAATGGAGAATTAACATTCGTGACGTGGCAAATTATGAAATCTCCAAATGCAGCGCACAATTCTCTTCTTCTTTAATGGGATAATAATGAAGCTGCTTTGCTGGTGATACTGATGGAGTTTTTGCAAACTAATTATCAAAGGCTTTTTTTTTCTAGTGATATCAAGAATAATATTATTATGCTTTTTTTTTTTTTTTATTTGGGCAAGTTACCACAACACCATTATCCCGTAGTTTTTAAGATCAAAAATACAACTATGTTGGTGTCCCTTGTCAATTTTACATTGTATTTGTTTAAATGTAACTGCCTACTCCCAAACTGCCATTTGAAGTAAAACACATAGCCAAGTATTATTCTACACAATTTTTTTATTGTGCATTAAAAAAAGAAAACAAATAAAATTAGACATGCTATCTGCCAATAGAACTTAACCAAAAAGTGCATTCTATGCATCCAAAAATATAGAAAATATAGAAAATCATTATTATTCAACCAAAAAAAACTGGACTGGACTGGACTTGGGTCAAAGCAATAACTCCAAGGCCAATAATAAATAACATGTTATCTCCTCCGATTCCGCAACATGTCTGGTTGATGAACAGCCGATCAGAAACTAACTGAAAAGCGCAACCTTAAAAGCACAAACTGAAAAACTCTAAATGAAAAGCGCAAAATGAAAACTGCGAATCAACACTCACCAAACTTCTACTAACACGCAATTAGCAGAAGGAGCCCAAAGGGTGACGCTAAAGAGCTGAAAAACCGCGTAGTACCACACTATGTTCATGTTTGTTGGCCGGAAATTCCTTGCTGTTTGTATACAAGACAAAATCCAGGCACACGCCTTCAGACAAAAGTCAGAGGTTTTGTCTGCGGAAAATCCAATTGTGTGTACGAGGCTAAAGGAGCACAGTGATGAAATGCTTGCAATGATCAGCGTTACTTTATTTATGCAAAACCTTTATCCCAAAAGGAAATAAAACTGTTTGCTGTAACTGATTATAAAGTGTTAGCTGGAGTTTGGCTTCAGTTTGTTAGTGTATCTAGCAGATTTAACTCTCTCCTCCCCCCAGATTAACAATGCTGCTGTCCTTAGATCTCTCTGTAACTTGTGTTACTGGCCAGATCACCAGGTGAAAACACAGAGGAAAAAAAAGCCTAAAAAAGAAAGTGAATGCAGCCAAGACATCTATGGATCTTTAAGCTGCAATATATTCAATTTTTGGCTTTGGATTTATTACTGCCATAGGACAACATGAGGCAAGTTTCAAAACCTGCAGACATCTCAGGCTATGAAACTTGCATCTTCTAACTGAAATCTATGACTGACATTTTCCCATCTGCTGGTTGAAACTTTTTTTTTTATTTTAATTGCGGAGAAGCAGCATCTATGCAGTTAATATGCTTTAGTAGACCCATGACAGCTTTATTTCAAGCAACGTTAATGAATATGTGTGACTGTGCTGGAAAATGACCACATTTTTAATTAGGTATTCCATTTCCTTCATGCTTTTCATGCAAATCACCGTCTTATACATTCTATTTCTGTGTCTGGCGCTGTTAGTCTATATCTTGCATTGTGTCACCTTTCTGTCACTGCCACTGTGTTAAGTTCTAAATGTCATCAGTAGGGGGCGCCCCAAGATCTACCAAATAGCCATACCAATCTTAACAGACTGAAGCTTTGACTTTTTTTTTTTTTTTCATATACATACTACAGATTATTACTGACAAAAGTAATTTGTATGCTCAAAGCTTTACAGACCTTTTTTGTTGAGTTTTTCAGTCTCTCTGAGTTCTTCTTAACAGTCATGCTTCTAATTTTATCATTTGTTTTACCTGGTAGGACTACAGCATACATGCAGAATACTATGTAAGGCAATGATGTAGTTATAAGTAGTAGAAACTATTACCTATCATATGGGTGTATCTGCTGTTACCCTAATGGACAAAGCTTTACCTCTTACCACTGCATTTCAGCAGAGGCTGCTCATCCACACTTGTGTATATTGATTTGAGCACAAAATGCTTCTTCACTTCAACCCCAGAAAATGTTTGTGCTCAGATGTTTTGTTATATAGTGCTATTTGTAATGATCTTCATTAAAGCAGTTGTAAACCTTTTCACATACTCAATGAAGTGACTAGCCTCATGTGGCACACAGAGGTGAAACAAATCCTCTTATAAAGTTGCACCTGTTTATCTGCAGCCCTCTTTTCTCTACAGCCTTTCAAAGTACATAGACCAAAGGCTTTTTCTCAGATCCAGAAGGCAGGGGGCAGGATCTGATGCCACACACACTGCACAGCATAGAACAGGGAGCTGAGTGTAATCTGAGACCTGAGTGGAGGAAATGGTCACACTCCCCTCTACACAGTCTAATCGTCACATCTTGTTTGCTGGAGGAGGGAGTGGGGCCATCCCCTGGGATTCTGTGGCATCAGTATAACCTGTCAGAAGTGACTCATGCAGATAGCAGAGGGAAGAGACTAGATATTGCAGTATGTGTTGTATTGAGGCTAGTACACGCTATAGACGCATATGCTTTGTTAATTTTTCATTTCAGAGGTTTACAGCCTCATGATTATGAAAAGTCCATTCTTTTACACTAAAGTTACACATGCAGATGTGTTTCTTTTCTTTGGATATTCAGAAATAACTGTCACTGGTCACTTTAGTAGTTTTTAAAATTGAAAAAAATAAGTTATTATATGCAATATGGGAAGGATGGTGAGGTCTGGATCAGGATGTCCCCAAATACACTGCTTCTATCAACATCAAACCTGATTCTCTTCTAGATCTCTCTCAATGTCTCTCTTAGTTACTTACTAGATGACAGAGATGCCTACTGGATTCCAGCAGAGCTCTGGCTCCATAAAAATTGAGGTTTAAGTGGTATCTCAATATTTACTTCCAAAGCAAGATAGCATGGAAAGGTTCCAGTGGATAAGTTCCCACTCAACTATACCTCACCATGTGTCCACATGTGGCAGCAGTTGCAGCTTTGCCTCTGAAAGGGCCTTATGCTTATTTCTTCAGCAACCAACACCTTCAGGGGTTCCTCCCAGGAGGATTGATACCTGCATTGTCCATGCGCCTAGGCCTAAGGTCTAGGAGAAACTAAATTAGCATCCTTACAGGGAAAAAGCCCAGGTAGAAAGAGGCAGAGCAGGGTCAGGAAATGATTCAGATATTTTAGGCTGGGTTCACACATATGCGAATTGGATGCGGCTTTCACCGCATCCAATTCTCATGACAGGAGAGTGTGACTGGCTCTCAATGAAGCCGGTTCACACAGCTCCAGGGTGGCCACGGTCCGCATTTAAAAAGGGTCCTGTGCGTCTTTGGTTCTGATTCAGGTGCAAATTCAGGCAAAAATTCAGGCCTGATTCGCACCTGAATTGGTGAACAGGGACGCACCGGACCCCCTGCTGTGAGCCGCGGCCACAACATATGTGAACCCAGCTTAATAGTTCTAACAGATTATCTCAGCAGATTCCCCAGGTGAACTGATTGGCCAGGCTATCAATTATTCATAACACAGCATCATATGTCTAGCACACCCTGCTGGAGCAAGCCCAAACAACATGTGGCTGAGAAAATACACTCTATGGTTAGAGAATCACTTCTGTTGAGAAGCAGTTAGGTTGATTACAGCCTACTGATGACTACAAATTTTGCATACATTCAAAAAGGAATTTAGCAAAAATACAACTCCCAATTTTATTGTAGGAGGTACTATATATATATATATATATATATATATATATATATATATATACATATATATACATATACCGTTAGGTCCATATATATTTGGACACAGGCACAATTTTAGTTTTTTTCAGGTATTTACCAAAACATATTCAAGCTATAGTTATATAATGGACATGGGTTGAAAATGCACACTCTCAGGTTTAATTTGAGGATATGTACATCCAAATAGGAGGAAGGGTTTAGGAATTAGAACTGTAGAAGGTATAAAATACCCAATGCGTTTCAACCTATGGGCGCCCATCATCAGGGGGATAATTGGTTCTATAAAACACAATAAACAACTTCAAAATTTAAGAACATATCATCATGACTCCCATTGTAGGACTAAAACAGCGATATATTTACTGCTAAAGAGTGGAGGGGATGGTCCCATGGCCAGAACTGTTAGAAGCCGTTGAATGATCCAGAGGGCCCCATAATCACCCCTGCCTCCCCAGAGCGCATGGATCCAGCCTGAGGGGCTTACAAGGAGCCACATTGCTAACGCCATCCAGGGGAAGGGGCGAGTCCGCACCTGCATCAAACACCCAATCAGTCATAATGAATTAAATACAAGAAATTGGGTAGATTGACTCTCAGCACATTGGCAAGAGTATCGATTGGGTTAAAAACATAGGGTGTATGGGCTAACTGCAATCATACTGATCAGTATGTGTTCATCAGGTTTTCTAAAGTCTCATAAAGTTAATTGATTCGATATATATTGTGACTAAACCGTAATGGAATAAAAAAAAATTATAATATGGTTGTGGGGTTGTTTGAAATATATAGTGAGTGAGTAGGGAAAAAGTGGTATGATGTGCTGGGAATAAAGAAACCCTACAGTGATGAAGTAAAAAAAAATAAATGGCCAGCTGAGTGCTGGCTGGAGTGCCATACCATAGTGGAAAAATATGTATATGGTGTCAGCCAACGGATGTTGGAACGAAAGTTAAAGCAAATAAAAAAAGAGACCATCAAACAATCAAAAAAGTGTGTGAGGGACCGAAACCAAATTTAAGAGTGTAAGAACATAAATCTAGTATTATAAATTACCTTGTACCGCAATGTGACTGGTATGGTAAGGGAAGTTGTACTTATATAAACCAATCTGCAATAAGGCATGAGAGGTCAAGACTTGGAACCAAGGAGAATATATGCAGTGCCATCCATTCTGGTCTGCGTTGAGTCATGGTTAGACTCACAGGCAGCCAGTCATGGATATATGCCTAAAGTAGGCAATTAGGTGAGTGAGTACAGGTGTCCTCGGGTTGAATCCATGCGCTCTGGGGAGGCACGGGCGATTATGAGGCCCTCCGGATCAATCAGCGGCTTCTAACAGTTCTGGCCATGGGACCATTCCCTCCACTCTTTAGAGGTAAATATATCACCATTTTAGTCCTATAATGGGAGTCAGGATGATATGTTCTTAAATTTTGAAGTTGTTTAATGTGTTTTATAGAACCAATTATCCCCCTGATGATGATCGTCCATAGATCGAAACGCGTCTGGTATTTTATACCTTCTACAGTCCGGATATTTAACAATGTATACATTTTCATGTAAATTTGCTAATCCTTTATTGTGGAATATGTATTGTACTATTTGGCCAGTCCTCGTATATGTTATAATTTTAATTGAATCACAATATGATATTTGCCTATTGTTTAAATAAATGCATCTATTGGTTATTCATTCTAGATAATTCTTGACCATAAGATATTGCTATCCAAAGCCCCATTGGGGAAACTGTCCTTTTTTGCCAATATATTGCTTCGGGGTGCGCAGCGCCTACATCTCTTATATGTTTTTTTTTTCCTATATTAGAAAAGCCAGATTAGACTTTGCCAAAAAAACATCTAAAAAAGCCAGACCAGTTCTCGAAAAGCATTCTTTGAACGGATGAAACTAAGATTAATCTGTACCAGAATGAAGGGAAGAAACAAGTGTGGAGAAGGCTTAGAACAGCTCATGATCCAAAGTACACAATGTCATCTGTAAAACATGGTGGAGGCAATGTGATGTCATGGGCATGCATGGCTTCCAGTGGCACTGGGTCATTGGTGTTTATTGAAGATGTGACAGAAGCAGCGGGATGAATTCTGCAGTGTTTAGAGATGTACTGTCAGCCCAGATTCAGCCAAATGCAGCAAAGTTGATTGGACAGCGCTTCACAGTACAGATGGACAATGATCCAAAACACACTGCAAAAGCAACCCAGGAGCTTTTGAAGGAAAAGAAGTGGAATATTCTGCAATGGCCGAGTCAATCACCTTATCTCAACCCAATTGAGCATGCATTTCACTTGCTGAAGGCAAAACTAAAGGCAGAAAGACCCACAAACAAAGAACAACTGAAGACGGCTGTAGTTAGAGCCTGGCAAAGCATCAGAAAGGAGGAAATCCAGTCTTTGGTAATATCCATGGGTTCCAGAATTCAGGCAGTCATTGCCAAAAAAAGGATTCTCAACAAAATATAAAAAAATGAAAATTTTTATTATGATTATATTAATTTGTGCAATTACATTTGAGCCCCTGAAAATGGGGGGGGGGACTATGTATAAAAATGGTTACAACTTGTACTTGATATTTATGTTCAACCCCTTGAATTAAAGCTGAAAGTCTGCATTTCAAATTTATTTGGATTGTTTCATTTACATTTTATTCTGGTGGCATACAGAGCCAAAAGTATGAAAATTGAGCCTGTGTCCAAATATACAGTGTATGGACCTAACTGTGTATATATATATATATATATATATATATATATATATATATATATATATATACACAGTAATACCTCCTGAGCAAACTTCCCAACTTTCCTAAAGTATGTAGACAAATGAAGCACTGCTGGCATAGCCCCAGTTACATATGATAATTTAGTAGTTAGTTAAAAGGTTTTAGTGAAGTATAACAATTTTGGCAATCAAAGCCCCACTCGGGGCACCAGAAAAAAAAAAAAAAAACAACCCCTTACAGTAGGCCTCTCCCTCGTTAAGTCTAGAGGTAGAGGAATAAGCTGTGATACTTAACACATTCCCCTCTGGCCTGTGGTTGCATTGTTCTCTTCAGCGCTCTGGTCAGTGATTGCACTCTGAGGTCATCACATACAGTCCAATGTAATACCAATAATCCTACATTGTACATGGGTCTACACACAACCAAGAGCACAAGAAGCCTGGTGGAGTGAGGAAACAGTAAGTATTGCACCATATATCTCTATGCCTAGACTTAATGTCTACTCATCAGATAAAAAGGGGGACAACTGAGGTGAAAAGAGGGACAGAGGTATTTAAAGACGGTAAGTTAGGCCCTAGCACACAGCCACTGATGGTGTACAGTGTATAGAGACATAGCAACCATGCGGACACGTTTCAAAGATCCATATTTCACATGTATTCAAGGATGGCTGCATTCGCCCCTTCATGCCTGTGAAGGATGTGTGGGTGTGTCAGTATAGTCACTGCATCTGTATCTTTATTGATTTTACAGAACAGCAGCAAACTGGTAGTATATAGTAGACAACTAAACTATGCCACCCACAGGTAGACTGTGTACACCCAACCAGCATAACAGATTAAAATTCTATCCTTAGTATAAATCAAGACATAACAAATGACTAACTAAAACCCGTTGTGGACAGCAATCAGTGAGCATTTGACAGCTGGTAGGGATAAACCACCAATAAAGCTGTGACAATAACAGGTAGGGTGGGCATTGGTCAAGCAGCTAGAAGAAAACTTCAGATCAGTGTGATCTTCCTTTGAATCCACCAAAATATAAATGTACCTTTACTAAAACTTCCCCCCACCTTCCGTAAGATAAACTGTGTGTCAGAAACCATGAATCAGACCGAGAAAGAAGTACACTTAATCAATCACACTTGTTTAATAATAATAAAAAGGTAAACAGAGTAAGAGTAGTCAATACATAGCCAGAGTTCAGTAACCAGATCGGGTAGTCAGCCAATGCCAATATCAGAGAGCCAGAGATCAACGTAGTAGTACAACAAGCAGGATCAGGAGCCAGAAGGGACATCAGCCGAGCAAGTCTTCAACAGGAACGCAGGAGAAAGTCTCTGAGATGTGACCAAAGGCTAAGGCAGAGTTGAAGTGAGCTGGATGGCTTTAAGTAGCCGGGGCTGACGAGCAGATCATGAACAGCTGAGTCACTGTGGAGAGAAAGGAGATGGCAATTAGCCGACAGCTGAACGGCCAGCTCAGAGAAGGAAGGGCTGAGCCCAGCCCTGACACTGTGGTAATCCTTTCCTTACCCAGCTGCTTGCTTACCTTAGTTTCAGTACTGTGGCCACCTCTGGTTGTTTCATCTTGTCAGACAAAAATCTCTTCAATGATGTCTGCCTCTACCATTGACAAGAGATTTTGGTCCAACACGCAGAATTCCATGGCTCTGGAACTATGATAAGTAAGCAGATGGGGGTGGGTTGGCGTAATTTAGTTTAGGGGAGGTGGTGTGGGTAGATTTAGTAAAACTGGTAGTAAAGGTTAAGCTGTCTTTCAACTAGTCCTTTCTGCCTCACCACTTTTTTTTAAGCTGGCCAGTAATACCGTTTTCCCTTGTCAACTCACTTAGCATGGGCCATTAAGCACCTTCTGACCATATACCATGCTTCCATGAGTCAAGAATCCCTTTGACCATAGCTCAAAGACCTGGTGAGTTGTCAAGCTCTCAATCATGGGAGGAATACCTGAAGGTACTGGGCAAGGAAGAGGTAAGTACTGTTTTCCCTTGTCAACTCACTTAGCATGGGCCATTAAGCACCTTCTGACCATATACCATGCTTCCATGAGTCAAGAATCCCTTTGACCATAGCTCAAAGACCTGGTGAGTTGTCAAGCTCTCAATCATGGGAGGAATACCTGAAGGTACTGGGCAAGGAAGAGGTAAGTACGTGTAGGAGGGGGGTATCAAACAAGAGACCCTGTCACTTTGTCACAAATAGGCAAAGTGCCAGATTTTCAACAACATATACTCTAAACCCAAAACTTTTGAATTCATTTTTGGATAGAGTAAAGGAAAATTAAAACTGCTGTCAATTCTATTTTGCCATCTGTGTCTCATTGGGGAGATTTCCCTTCACTTCTGTTCTGTAGACTCAACAGGACATGAGGGGCTATGATTCACATGTAAGGGAAATACCCTCTTAGTTGTCACAGGAACAAGTGTTCAAATTGGGTGATTTTTCCTCCATTACTGTTCTGATGACAACTCAAAATTTTGGATTTTCCTTCACTTTTTGGGCTCTTTCAGATGGGCGGACTCCGCCAGCAGAACCACTTGCTCAGCGGGGATCTGTCTGCTGATAACCACTAAGCAGGTAGATGAGAGGTCCTTTCCGCTCCAGACACAGACCGCTTTTCTATTTACATCCGACTGACATCTAATCCGATTCCACCAGACAGATGTGGACCAGATCCCCCATACATCTGTTTTTGGCACATTGGATGTCGGCGGACACACATAGAGGGCAATGGATGGTACAATAAGGTACAATAAGGTCCTGACTGACAGGCAGACCTGACTGGTTCACCCATGTAAAAGAGCCCTTATTCCTGGAGTCATTGTTGATTGGAGAAAGTGAATCTCTCGAACAGGGATCTAACAAAGGTTGTAACCCCTCACCACTATCCAAAACTAAAAAAAAATGCCTTTAGTTACACTTTTATTTTCTTTTATGTGGTTTCACTACTAATGAAAACTAAAGTTCATCTTTATTATGTTTTTTCAGTTCAGGTTTCTTCTATAAGATTAGAATATTCACAAATGATAGTGGGGCTCAGCACAGACCTGCAGATCCATCATGACAACGCACGTTACATTGATCTCTTCAGCTATCTCCTGCAAGTGTTGTGCAATGTGACAGGTCTGATAACGGACTTCAGTCTATTTCTTCTCCAGTGCACATTGCTGGCGGCTCGTTATATAACTATCCCAGAGCCACATGACCTGGAGTTCTAGACTCCTGCTCTAATAAAACATGTTCCGCTGACAAGTCCGAAAACTGATTTTAAGTGAACAACATTTTATTCAGCATTGTTCCATCCCTGAGACACATGATGTGTCAGGACATTACTGTGCTGAAAGAGAAGAGAAAGAAGAGGAAAAGAAGGTGTTTGTGGAATCTAAATAATATATAGGAAAGCACAAACCGATGGCGGAATGGCCAGCCAACTTGGCCAATGCAGCCATTAATGAAAAGCAAAAAAAATGAAAGGGAACCTACATTTTTTTAACTGGTTAAATTAGTGGCTCAATGGAACCTAAGCTTCTTGCTGAGGTTGCTAGGAGCTCTTTGAGCAATGGCAAATTTGTTCTCCCATCCACACCAACCACCAATGCAAGGGGCACTTAACTGACTGCTAATTTTAGGGGTGATTCAAATTTTACTGTCTGCACTTTTTTCCTGTTAATAATAATGTTAATAATTTTATTTTCAAGATTATTACTGAAACTTTTATTGTATACAACGGGGTGGTGTAAAATGATCTACCCTCGGTATCAAAAAAGCTAGATGCTCCATATTATTTGTTCTTATATTTCAAAGTTCCATAACATACTGATCGTGCTAATGCACTGCAAACTGTAGGTATAATAATTATAGCAAGGGGTTCCCCGAGACCTGATAAATATTTTAAGGGTTCCTCCAGGGTAAAAAGGCTGCGTTGGATACTAGACATAGCAAGCATGGTCAAGAATAGATGGCTGCTGATTATTTTACCACATTACCTATTACATTTTTGTGCAAAGTTCAGTAATTTAGTATCAATGAATTAAAATATAAATTAAAAAAAAAAAAACATGTCAGGAATTGTACCCACAAGCATCTCTGGTTGGTAAGCCTATTAGCAGCTATGCACCTATTGGTAAGTTAATAGGCTTACCTTCCTCTGGCACTTGTGAATGTCTTTGTGTTTATTGCACAGCTGCAGTATTATTGCACTAGTTTGGCAAATATCTTATATGTTTTCATTGTGCTAATAGAAGAGTTCCAAAACCTTCAAGGCAATGCTATTATTATAGGAGGACTTTTATTTCTGCTGTTCAGATGATTGATGTCCTGTAACACTACCCTAACATTGGATCATGATTTATTCCTTAGAGCGGTTTGAACAGAATAATTAGATTTTTCTTCCAGGATTACTGTGGAAGTACAAATGGGGCCTGTATATGTCTTTTCATAGCCCCAAATCTAGGTGTGATTCAGGAACGTGCGGTGAGGTCAGTGGCTGGTGAGGCACTGGCTAGTATCAGAGCCAGATACATACAGGTTACATACGCAGCGATCGTTAGAGCGGGAGCAAAAATTCTAGCACTAGACCTTGTTTATAACACTAAACATGTAACCTGTAAAAGATTTTAAAGCCTATGGAGATTTTTAAGTACTGAAGTCTGGCACCATTCCACAGGTGTGCACAATTTTAAAGCGTGACATGTTTGGCATCTATTTACTCGGCATAACATCATCTTTCATAGTATACAAAAAAATTTTGCTAACTTTAGTGTTTTTTTTAATTTTTTTTATTCATGAAATAGTTTCTTTCCAAAAAAAAGCATTTGAAAAATTGCTGCGCAAATCTAATTTTCTAGCAAAAAAATTATGATTTTTACATGTAGGAGAGAAGTGTCAGAATTGGTCTGGGTGGCAAGGGGTTGATTACCATAAGTAATATACAAATAATTATTATTATATATTGTTTTTAAGGTAATTCACTATATTTTCTAAATCTGTACTCAAGCAGGTGGCTTAACGGACAAATTACTGAAGTTTGAAGTTATAACTTCAATCCAGTATTTTCACAGTAAATAGATAAATAATAATATATTATGTTATAAAATATAGCATCATAATATATGACTTAGCTGTCCATTAAGCTCAGTGCCTCTAACAAGAAGTGAGGAGAGGCACTGTGAGCTCATCCTCTCAGTCTGCTGCAAACAGAGTGTGCCAACCTGTACTGTATTTAAACTGGCTGCTCTGTATGTAGCTTCTGACAGGCTGCACAATACAATGACATTTTACACATATTACAAACATTACCTGCATTTCTTGCAACATTCGCACAAATGCAATTTTTTTCATAAATAGACCCCGCAGTAGGAATTAGGTCTCATGCATATGAGGATACATACCGCCCAACATTTCCAGATAGGAATGAGGGACACCTACTAACAAACGTATGAAGGTATAGGATACGCCCCCTGCCACACCCCCTTAAAGGAGAATAACCCCAAAAAAAAGTTAATTAAATCCACAAGTGTTTTTTTTACCACTACTATTCCTTTATATTGGCTTTTAAAATGTAAAAATGCAGCAATTTAGAAATTGGATGAAAGGTTTAGCACTGGGAAACACTTTTTGAAAGATAAAAAGTGCATTTTATATACACCTATATAGATCAGACCCAAATGAGGGACAAATCAGGAGGAATGAGGGACAGAGGGACATTGCTCCAAATCAGGGACAGTCCCTCAAAATCAGGGACAGTTGGGAGCTATGAGGATATACAGCTCCGGCTGCCCACAGTAATGAATGGCTGTATGCTAACTGTATATGGGTATATGCTGCGCTTACATAAACACACACATGGGAGGAAATCCCTGAACGTGGCTTGCGTGTGTCCAGATATTTATGCCCGCACATGTGTTTACACAAGCACAATCCATACCCATGTGCAGCTAGTATACAGCCATTCCTTACTATTTACTATTACTATTTCTGTACACTGGACCTGTGCCACCCATGCATGGAAATAGGCCCACATTATAAGTGGTATGGCCTTACAGGGCCGCTGTTAGAAATTATGGGCCTTATACAGCCGACCTGATGAGGTCCCCTTCAACCACGCCCTTGGCCCCACCCCTAGCCCTGCCCTTGCCTCCGGCTCGAAGCAAAATACGTTTGTTGCCATTTACATATGCGTGCGAGGCCATAGTGTGCGTTCGCAATTCCACATAATCATAAAGGGGCAATTTACATATCTTTTAAATTGTATTTATTTAATATAAAATAAATGTTACATTGTATCTTTAAATGTTTTCTCTTTCTTTTTTGCTTTGAACAACTTCCCTTGTGATAGCATGGGTCATGACAGGTCATCTTTATGGAGAGATCTGGGGTCTTTTAGACCCAGTATCTGTCCTCTGGCTTCCAAAGCATCTAAACAAACCAAGATCGGTTTGATCAGACGCTTGTTCAAGCCAGTAATGGCTTGTTTACCTGAGACTGAACTGTAATTCTGCCTGAGCCCTGCTGTGTAGCTAATGGGGCCGGGCCCGATACAACAAGGTCGGTTGCACTGCCCTATCAGTGGCCCTGTGGCCTTATGCACCCACCTCCCTGAGGCCGTATACCATTTAAAATTATTCACGCATTTATTTGCATTTAGAAATATCCGATAAATGTAGGTTTGTCAATGTCCTTGTAAATGAGGCCTAGGTATTTTACCATTTTATTTTTCCTTCTATGAGTTTAACCCTTTCCCACCCAGCCCCAGCATTCCTTTAACTAGATCTAAACACCTGGGGATGGGACAAACTTTTGGCCACACACAAACTGGCTGCAGCTAATCGGCCAGTTTGTATGCAGCCATTGCACAGATTGTTGCATCTGAACACAGCGAACTATTTGCACCCATGCAACGTGCATGTGAATGCAGAATAAATAACAATGTTTATGCAACAATCAGCCACAGCAAAGCAAATGTTATACAGATATTCCAACCGCAGCGATAGAATTGCAGTGCTGTTTGCTCTATCTTATACATAATTTTTTTTATGGATGGATGTCTCTTCTTGATATAAAATATTTAATTCGGAAAAGATTCTGATATAGCCTAGGCAGTTAATTCATTTTCAAAAGCTATAGATTGGTCTGTATTAATCGATATTTAAGGTACAATTTTATCTTGGGTAATAGTCATTTATTTCTCCTCCGTTTTCTAATTAGTGGACAAGTGAAATGATTGCTTTAGACATAATGCAACTGCAGGTATCTTTATATATTTATACCAAATTGACGTTGGTACTTTAAAGTGAACTTGTCAATGACACACAACATCATATTAAAGTAACACTGTCAGTCGCCCAAAAATATCTCGCTAGAAATTCCATGCTACAAAGATGGTAGTATACTTTATATATTACAGGTACTTATATAGCACCAACTATTTACATATATAGTCACATTTACAATCTAAGGTCCTAACTCACATTTATACATGCACATACTAGGGCCAATTTGGGCAGGAGCCAAATAACCTACCAGCATGTCTTTGGAGTGTGGGAGGAAACCCCCACAGGCACAGGGGGAACATGCAAACTCCAGGCAGGTAGTGTCATGGTTGGGATTTGCACCAATGGTAGTGCTGTTAGGTGGAGGTGCTAACAATTTAGGCACCCAATACTTGCATTTCTATTGGCCTGTGTCTCCTACCTTTGCTTCATTCAGGTGTTGCAGGGTCTGCCAGACTTTTCAGCATTTAGCTCTTCCTGGAGTGCTGGGCACCACTCACTTTAGTTCCATCATGTCATCCTATGACAACGCCCCCCTTATGACCTCACAGTCCCAGCATGCCTCGGGACTGTGATGTCATAGGGGGGTGGGGTCACTGCCTATATAAGTCATAGCGGAGCGCCCAGATAGCATTACAGCGGGAGATAGCATCGTGTCAACATCGGAAGAAGAGAAGAGGGAAGAAGGCAACGCAGAAGTCCGGGCCACCGCTAGCAAAAGAGCAGAAGATAGCGGAGGAGCCAGGCAGAAGAACCGGAGAATGGGAGAAGAGGCTGAACACCGGGAGAAGAACCGAACATCGGGAGAAGAGGCCGGAGAGACCCCCGAAGTCGGAAGAAGACCCCCGGAACTGCCTAATAAATTACTTTAAAAACCTGTGTAGTGTGTTTTTTTTATTGACACTTTTTTCCCTAGGTAAATGGGTAGGGGTACGATGTACCCCTTACTCATTCACATAGGGTGGGGGGCTCCCGGATTCCGATAAGCCCCCCTCCCGCAGACCCCAACAACCAACGGCTAGGGTTGTTGGGAAGAGGCCCTTGTCCTCATCAACATGGGGACAAGGTGCTTTGGGGGGCCCCCTCCCCCAAAGCACCCACCCCCCATGTTGAGGGCATGCGGCCTGGTACGGCTCAGGAGGGGGGGGGCGCTCGCTCGTCCCCACCCCCCTTTCCTGACTGCCTGGGCTGCGTGCTCGGATAAGGGTCTGGTATGGATTTGGGGGGGGACCCCACGCGTTTTTTTTGGCATAGGGGTTCCCCTTAAAATCCATACCAGACCTAAGGGCCTGGTATGCCCTTGGAGGGGAACCCATGCCGGCAAAAATGTCAATCTCTACATGTGCAAAGCTGGTAGAGACATCCCCAAAAAGACTTGCAGCTGTAATTGCAGTGAAAGGTGGTTCCACAAAGTATTGACTCAGGGAGGCTGAATACAAATGCACGCCACACTTTTCACATATTTATTTGTAAAAAATCTCAAAAACCATTTATCATTTTCCTTCCACTTCACAATTATGTACCACTTTGTACATAATATCCCAATAAAATAAATTTGCGCTTTTGGATGTAACGTGACAAAATGTGGAAAATTTCAAGGAGTATGAATACTTTTTCAAGCCACAGTAACTGGGTCTGCAAAGGCATTTGATGTACACATAGTTGATTGATATAATTTGTGTGTACAGGGAATATATTTAACTACTTCCCGCAAAATCACGTACCTGTGGTTATATCGGGGTGATGCCTGGTACCATCACCCAGCGAACGGTCGGCTTTCATGTAATAACAACCGATGTGGCTAAGTAGCTGCTCGGCCGTTATCACAAGGATGTCCCCCCACTCCCGCTGCCTTCTGCCACTCCCCCCGGTCTTCCGTCCAACCAGGAAACCCAAGCGACCAGCCCCCACATCCGCCAGCTGTCCGAAGTCCCGAACAAAGCCAGAATAGGCTTTGATTGGGTCTCTGATGTAGTAACCCGGAAGCGACGTCACAACGTCATTTCCAGTTTACTCGGCAGCCAATGGTGCTGATTTAAAAAAAATCTGAGGTATACAAAAATGCAGATTTTGGCGTTTTGGAAACTTTGAAGACCCCAGATCCCTCTATAAAGAGTACCTGTCACCAGGGCTTGTGCAAGGATTTTTGACACCCTAGGCGAAACCTAATTTTTCTGCCCCCCATTGGCCCACCCCTGACTCCACCCCCTTTGCCCTGCCCCTGTATACCCCACTTTTTTAATGAAGTGCCCATCAGATGCAGCCCATCAGCGCCCATCAAATGCAGCCTCGCCAGTGCCAATCAATGCAGCCTACCAGGGCCCATCAATGCAGCCTCACGTGCCAATAAATGCAGCCTACCAGCGCCCATCAATGCAGCCTCACCAGCACCCATCAATGCAGCCCCACCAGCGCCCATCAAATGCAGCCTCACCAGCGCCCATTAATGCAGCCTACCAGGGCCCATCAATGCAGCCTACCAGTGCCCATCAATGAATGTTTGCTTGCTTCCATTCATTCGGGAGTTGGGACGCAGACACAGTCCTCTGCTGCGCCTCTGACACTATGTACGAACGGAGCAACGGCTGCCTGCTCATGCTGAGACTTAGTTGCTTGCTCCAGTGAAAAGAGAGTAGGAACACCAGTGGCCGCCGCTCTAGGCAGCAGTGTGTGCCCTAGGCGGCTGCCTAGTTTACCTAGTGGTAGCACCGGCCCTGCCTGTCACTGCCTATTGCTGTCACAAGGGATGTTTACATTCCTTGTGACAGCAATAAAAATGATCATACTTTTTTTTTTTTAAAGGAACAGTGTAAAAATAATAAAAAAATTAAATAAATAAGAATGATAAAACAGTTTTTTTAACCTACTCCTCGTGTGCTTGTGCACTAAAGAAAATGCATACATTAATCATGCCCACAAATGTAAACAGTGTTCAAATCACACATGTGAGGTATCTTGCATCGCGATCGTTAGAGCGAGAGCAATAATTCTAGAAAAAGCCCTCCTCTGTAACTCTAAACTGGTAACAGTTAAAAATTTTTAAATTTTTAAAGCGTCGCCTATGGAGATTTTTAAGTACTGTAGTTTGTCGCCATTCTATGAGTGTGTGCAATTTTAAAGCGTAACATGTTAGGTATCTACCATGTGACAAAAAATATTGCAAGGACCGCCATTTTATTCTCTAGGGTCTTTGCTAAAAAATTATATATAATATTCGGAGGTTCTAAATAATTTTCTACCAAAAAATACTGATTTTAATTTGTAAACAACAAGTGTCAGAAATAGACTTGGTCTTGAATTGGTTAAATAAAAGTATTTTTTTGCACAGGTTTTGGTTTTATCTACAGTTTAGAATGCACAGAAAAATCAGATTTGTTGCCTGCAACAGGCACCACTATATATTTTACAAACACTAAGATATAGAAGGCCATCTTCAATCTGTAAAAGCAAAACATCTTAAAATAGGCCAAACAAAGAATGAGTATAAAATACCATAGGTGGATTCAAACTGTGCGTGACTGCTTAGAGCCAATCAGTAATCAGTGGTACATGTTAAAGGCATTTCTATAATACCACAGCAAGGTCTTCAGAATCACTGAATAGTTTGAAATGACTACTTATTAATTCAGGCAATTAACAAAGGCTCATCAAATGGCCTTAAGCTATTATTAGACTGTAAAATAAGAGGTTTCATGTAAAAAAAAAAATGCAGGCAATGAGATGCTCTGTGTTTCTCATTGCAACCAATCTGGCTCCATTGAACAGTGAAAGCTTGCATTTGATTGGCTACTGTAAACAAAACAATTGCCATTTACATTTATGAGACCCAGAATGACCATAACAAAAGTGTTAAGGAAATCTACAAACGGCATCAACAGGGGGCAATAAAATAGGAAGATCACCGCCAGCTGATATTATTACATTATTTAGAACAAAATATATTCATTGTATGGTAGAACTCCCTTTATTTATGAGATAAATTATGTACAAATCTGATATGTTTACAAAAAAAAACATTTTCTGCTAGTATTTTATACCTTGCTGTAAGGCTGGGTTCACACTAGTACGACAAATGCTCCGACATTGGGAGCTCATGTCACATAATGTGTGAAAATCAGTCTTTCCCTATGAGAGCCGTCTTAGGCCCCTTTCACACTTGTACGACTTGTCCTATGATTTGGGACTGCAAAATCGCATGACAAGTCGTTCCCCATGATTTCCAATGACAACCATTCATATTAGTTTGACTTCAAGTCGTGCCTACTTCAAAGTAGTCCTTGCACTACTTTGGTCTGACTTTGAGTTACACAGGCATTCCCTGAAATCGCTGCAAAAATCGTGGTAAAATTGTCTCAAAATCGCGCGACTTTGAAGTTGCGGTAGCGTGAAAGGGGCCTTAACTGGTCCGACACAAGTCAGTCCGACTTTGAAAATGCTCCCTGCACTACTTTGGTCTGACTTTGGTCCTATTTCAGTCCATTGAATATCATTGAAGTCGGATCAAAGTAGGATCCTTGTCCTAACCATCCGACTTGTGAAATCCGAAATGGTGATTACAGCAGCAGTAAGGCCCCTTTCACACTTATACGACTTGTCCCACGATTTTGTACTGCAAAATCGTATGACAAGTTATTCTTCATGATTTTCAATGACTACCATTCATATTGACATGACTTTAAGTTGTGCCGACTTCAAAGTAGTCCCTGCACTACTTTGGTCCAACTTCCATACGATTTGTACTGCATAGACCTCAATGTTAAACCCTCAAGTAGCATGCAAATCGTACCTGAATAATATAGACACGATTTCAGCACTACTTTGTAAGCACAAGCTGAGAATGGTTAATGTCAAAGTTGTGGCAAAGTCATACAAAGTAGTACTGCTCCCAAATCGCGGCAAAATCGCTGTAAAATCGCGGCAAAATAGCGGCTGCGAAATTACGGTAAAGTCGCGCGACTTGGAAGTCGTATAAGTGTGAAAGGGGCCATAAAGGAATTTATGTCACTCTGGGATTGTTTTGATTGGTCAAAGAACAAGTCGTACTATCTCAAAGTCGGAGCAAAATCTTATCTTCTTCATTCAAGTCGGATGGAAGTAGGACCGAAGTAGGACCGATGTAGGACAGATGTAGCAGACAAAGTAGGATGATAGTCATACAACAGTCGTGTTGTATCAGTGTAAACCCAGCCTTAGACCCCATTCACACTTATACGACTTGTCCCACGATTTTGGACTGCAAAATCACATGACAAGTCATTCTCCATGATTTTGAATGACTACCATTCATATTGGCACGACTTCAAAGTAGTTCCTGCACTACTTTTTTTCTGAAGTTGGATCAAAGTAGGGTTCCGTATTAACTGATCCGACTTTGGCATGCAGCTTGTGCATAAAGGGGAACTCAACACCATTTTTTTTTTTTAAGAAAAAAACGGTATGGGTTCCCTCTTCATGAGCATACTGGGCCCTTCTGTCTGGTATGGACCCTTATCCGAGCACCAGCCTGACCGGTCAGGAAAGGGGGTGGGGACGAGCGAGCGCCCCCCCTCCTGAGCCATACCAGGCCGCATGCCCTCAACATGGGGGGGTGGGTGCTTTGGGGCAGGGGGGCCCTGCGCCCCCCCACCACAAAGCACCTTGCCTCCATGTTGATGAGGACAAGGGCCCCTTCCCGAGAGTGAAAGAAGAGAGCGGAGAAGTCAGAAGAGACCCCCGAAGTTGGAAGAAGACCCCTGAGCTACCTAATAAATTACTTTAAAAACCTGTCTAGTGTGTTTTTTTTTTATTGACACTTTTTTCCCCCCAGATGAATGGGTAGGGGTACGATGTACCCCATACTCATTCACATAGGGTGGGGGGGCTGGGATCTGGGGGCCCCTTATTAAAGGGGGCTCCCAGACTCCAATAAGCCCCCCGCCCGCAGACCCTGACAATCAACGGCCAGGGTTGTCGGGAAGGGGCCCTTGTCCTCATCAACATGGGGGCAAGGTGCTTTGGGGTGGGGGGCCCAAAGCACCCACCCCCCCATGTTGAGGGCATGCGGCCTGGTATGGCTCAGGAGGGGGGCGCTTGCTCGTCCCCACCCAGTTTCCTGACCGGCCAGGCTGGTGCTTGGATAAGGGTCTGGTATGGATTTTGGGGGTCCCCTTAAAATCCATACCAGACCGAAGGGCCTGGTGTGCCCATTAGGGGGAACCCATGCCATTTTTTTTTTTTTTTAAATTGGCGTGGAGTTCCCCCTAATTATTTGGTAATCAAAGTCGCGTCCCTGCTCATTAAAGTCGTACTTCAAGTCGTGGGGCAAAGTCGGATCCACAGTCGTATGACTGTGTTGTCAAAATCGCTGCGAAATCGCGCGACTTTGGAGTAGCACAAGTGTGAAAGGGGCCACCTTGATTACTAAAACAAGCACAGATGTGAACATTCAAAACAAACTTCCCCTGAGATCTTTCACAAATGAAGACACAACCTGTCAAGAGATTGATAATTTTCTGAAACGAGGTCCTCTAAACAAAATTTATATTAAGTCCTTGAACATTAAAGAGGCATATCACTCAAAAAATAAAACTTCAATTAAAGAGTGTACAATTTTTCTATGAAACTTGCCTTTGATTGAACATCATCTCCATCCAATGTAGTAGAGCTTGCTTTATTATATGGAGCAGCCTTTTTCAACCTTCTAACCAAGAGGAATTGTCACGTACCTTGGAATAGACCCTGACGTGTGGAAGGAGACCTCTCTTACAGCCCTGGCTCAGGGACCACTGGATTTGTGACAGTGGCCGCAAGAGGGTAGCGAGGTAGAAGTGCCTGCGAAATCTCTTGTTGAAGGTAGAGATGTGCAGCTGATATGGGTCGCCAGACCAGAATGGGTTGTGAGCAGCAGGTGGCAGCAGAATCAGCAGGTGCGGAAGCACAGCAGATGCAGGCCATCATCATCGGGTAGTAGATGGAGCAGGATGGAGCAAGACTGGAGCAGGGTCAGACAAGCCGGGTCAATCACAGATAATCAGATATGGCATAAACGGTAAGCAGAGATTGGTTAGTAGACAGGCAGAGGTTGACAGCAGGATATCATAATAGCAGGTATAACAAGGTTAAGGCAAGCCGGGGTCAGGACTGGAGATAAGCAATAAGTCAAGGAAGCCAGGTGAAACATAGGTAATCAGATGCAGATAAAGGATCAGACTCAGGAAAAGCTGCAGATCAGAAAGCACTTCACTAATGCAGCTGCTGTCTTTATATAGGCCATTTGGTGCCAGCATTAATTTGCTAACGTGCAAACGTATTTTAGTGCATGTGCATATGCGTTTACCTGGCCCAAATGCACATCTGCGCAAGCGTATTTGCCTCTGCCTAGGAGCTTTGGCTGCACTATGGCCAGCACGTCCCTGACAGGAACCCTTGAAATAGCAGGTCTCAGGAAACCCCTGCTAAAACAAATTTATAGGGGATCTATGGGAAAAAATACTACTTACATTGGTAGTAAGTATGAAGAATGCCTCCCTTTCAATGGTGGTCAGAATGCTACCCTTACAGACAGCTAAAAAGATCGATATCATGCCTCTGGTTCTGCCAAGTAATGTTGGCCCTGGAACTATGCAGGCACCATCAGATGGGATGTCAATCATAGAACCACTCAAGGAACCACTAGTAACTTCTGAAGGAACACTAGTGTTCCACAAAACCCTGGTTGAGAATGGCTGATATAGACTGAGAATTCTACCTTTATTTTTCCATTAGTCCCAACTTAACCTACTGTAGGTGGTCTAAGGAGCCACAAGTATACTGGGATCCCCAATCCTGCACAGCCAGGCACACCAAATTTTTATTGGCACTCTTGAGTCAGAGAGCAGTCCATGACTTTTATTTTTTTTTTTACTGCGGGTAATAACTTGGATAGGGATGGGAGGTTATGGGATGCCCATTTGACTTCAACAACAACTTCAGGGACAACTCTTCCTATTTAGAGTCTTTATATACAGCTCCTCCTTTTCCTCCAGCATACACATGCTTGCAGAACCCAGCAGGAACACTGTGTAGGGCCGTCTTTAATATTGATTGGACCTTGGGCAATTATTTTCTTGCCCCCCCAATTCTGAGACATACATTGGATGGCAGCTAGACTCAAAATCAGCTTACTGCAGCAGATTAGGCAGCGATTGCGATTGGTTGCCAGAGGTTGCAGCATACATTTTTGCTGCTCACTAACTGGTTACTAGAAGTTAAAGCATGGAATGCATACAAATGTTTTGTATACACAGTGCTGTTTTTATGATGCTCATGTGAGTACCCTTGCACTTTACTTTTAATAAATGTGTTTTATGGATTTACCCTGATGTCGGCATATCTGTTTTGATTCTATGAGGAATCTTGTGCCATCATCGTGGCCATATATACAGTATCATGAGGATCCGATGTAACTATCTGGGTCTCAGAACCGAATACTGGGATATTGTTTGCAGGCCTATCTGACTCCGTAATAGAGTCTATAGATTCTGGTAAGAGTCCATCTAACTACTGGTGATGGTCCACGTGGTGAACATAGAAGCTTTCAATGACTTTTACTTAATCTTCTTCTGGTTTTCATCAATCGAAGGCTACAGTTTCCAGAATTCAACTGTGTTTTGAGGCCTTTTGCTGGGAAAAAAAAACGAAACTTACATTTCTTTTTCATTTAAGGCAGATATTCAGCCAGAACAAGTAACTTATTGGATCTGCGCAGCAGTAGTGGAGAAAATGCAGTTTTTATCTCTTTTTACTACATTCCGAAATAGTCCAATTAGCATAAACCTGCATGGAGGTTTCAATCACCCTGCCACATAAAGTTACTCTCCACTTTAGTGCATTATAGCAGAGAGTGCATTAAAACACTGGCTGAACAGCTTGGTATACAATAGAATTGTTCCAATGTCTCACAATTACAAGTAGAAAACACATCAAGTTTTTTCTTTTTTCTCTTTTTAGTATAATGTCTCAAGCTCTCAAGTGTTGAGAATAAAGCAAAGAAATAATATCCGTTTTGCATTTAAAGACTCAATTGCTGCAACTTACAGAGAGTGTTGTTAAGATCTGGCAACTTTCCTTTCCTAGGGAACTGTTCGGCGGCTATAATGCAGATCGTGAGTTGGTCTACTTTCAAAACCAATTTCATTATTGAGCCTGGCTTCCTAAATATGCCATAGCTTCTTGGTAGCTAACATCAGCACGTACAAGCACAGGACATACCAAGCACAGGACAAACCAAGCACTTCACTATAGAAAGGTAACAGCATCTCCAAGGGCAGTTAGGTAAAGTTCACACAAACATTAAAGGGGTATGTAAACCCTAACAATTAAAGGAAAGAAAAAAGTGCCTCTAAGTGCAGTGGTTAAAAGATTCATTACAGGCACAATGGGATTAAAAAAACTTACAAGATAGTAAGAGTTCAAAGGCAAATAATGATTTGTCCTCATGCGGAGCACTGTAATCCTTGTCTGTCTGGGGGAGAAAGAGAGCTGTCCTGCAGCTGTCAGAGTCCCTGGTGACGTGGATTGGCGAGAAGGTGAAGATGCGATGATGCGGCCTGGGTTCTGGAACCAAGCGGAAACGCAGGCGGCCGATGTGATATCAGGTGAAGGTGGTGTGCATTAACATGTTTCAGAGCATGCACAGCTCCTTCGTCAGATCAGACAGCTGCAGGACTACTCTCTCTCTACCCCAGACAGATGAGGATTATAGCGATCCGCATGAGGACAAATCATTATATGCCTATGACCTCTTACTATCTTGTAAGTGTTTTTAATCACATTTTGCCTGTAATAAATCTTTTAAGCACTGCACTTAGAGGTGCCTTTCTCTTTCCTTTATGACCCTCCAGAGCTGCTTCTTCCTTACAAAGTGCTGCCTTCAGTGCCATCTATCCACTAAGGACCGGATACCCAGCCTCACCAGAGCACCCTCATCTCTCCCTCCTTTCTGCAAACCCTAACAATTACCTTATCTTATTTTGTTCCTTCTGGTTTGTGAAAAATACCATTGAGTGTGTTTTTTATCTGTTTGATAACTTAAAATATAATATAAAGTGCATTGATATCATGAAATACTTTCAATAAATTTCTATAAAAAATGTATGATCATATACTCACTAAGGCACTTGGTATGAGCACTTACCTTAAATGTGCGTGATGCATTTCAAGGACATACACTCTTTCTCAGACAGTGAGTACAAGACAATATATTTTTGAAAAAAAAAATTTTGAGGATTTTACTTGATGTGCCGTTCAAGGTTTTCCCAGTCTAGGTGAGCTGCATGGCCGTGAACTCTATCTTGAATTCACAACATTTCACATCAATCAATGCTAACCAGGCTTGAGCGTAACAATGGAGAACTCAGGACCATATTATGAATATTGAATCTGCCTTATTCTCCTGTAAAGCCAATTCTCTGTTTTGTACCATGGCACACTTTGTGCAGTGCCTTATATGTTTGGATTATTTTCAAAAATAAATAAAAATATTTAAAAAAAAAAAAAAAAACCTGTTGAGACTTTCTTGAGCCAACAGGCACAGATATCTGACTGTCGAACCCGTACAGTAGAACGCTACCTTAGGGGCTCTTTCACACAGGCATTGAAAATAAGTGGTGCATTGACACTTTTCAACTGCCTCCATTCACTTCTATTGAAATGCACCACAACCGCACCTTAAACGCACTGTAAATGCGCCTACGGCATTTACAGTGCATTTACGGTGCGGTTGACAAGCGTAAAAAAAAAGCGCGCAGTGGGTGGAGGCAGTTACCAAGCATCAACGCTTGCTAAACTCTGCAGGCAGCGTTATTTTTGCCTCAAAGCAACGCTAACGCTGCAGTGTGAACACCTCCATTCGCTCCCTATTGTAACAATTTTGGGTGGCATTGATAGGCATTCGGTAAGCGTTAAAAACACGACCCAACCACCTGCTTTCAACGCCTGTTGTTTCACAGGCCCGTAAAAAACAAAAAAAAAAACAACACACAGGGCATTTGAGAAGTATTGCCTGATGCATCATGAGCGCTGTAGAACACATCCTAAATGCTTATCAACACTATAGGTGCGTTAATATGCTTTTAGGCTGCTTTAAAATTGAACGCAAGTGTGCATGGTACATTTCAATGGCATACCCTCTTCCTCAGACAGTGAGTACAAGATAAGATATTTTTGAAAAAAAAAATAAAAAATAAGGATTTTACTTGAAGCAGGTGTGCTCTCTTTTAGTGCTGTTCAAGTTTTTCCCAATCTAAGTGGAGCTGCAAGGGCGTGGACTCTATCTTGTATTCAGCAGTTATGTTCAACACTTGAGTGTTAATGGTTTTTTTTTTGTTTTTTTTTGGGTTTTCAAAGTAAAATACTTTTCAGATATAACTTTTTTTAGTGAAAAGTAGTACCCCCATGTTACCAATATGGTCTGTTTTTTGCCCTTCTATTTTTGATTGCATTTAGGCATTTGGCAAGCATCACAATTTTCCAATGCCTGCCAAACATTGCAAGCAGGATCAAAGTCCAAGCAATGTGAAGCAACCTAAATGCTCTGAAACCTTATGGATTGTAATCACAGTATGCACTAATTAGAGGGGGGCAGTGAAAGCTTATTTTTTTCTTTGGTGGCATTTTTGTTGTTTTCTGTTGTTTTTTTATTTATTTTTTATTTTCAGCATACTAAAGCAACCTTTCAGTTTAGTCTGGTGGTAGGAGGCAGTGACAGATGACACAACCAGTTATTTATTGTTCCTACTCTGAATCTCCTGTCTTTGTGGGAGAAACTAGTGGGAAGGATGAAGGGTGATGAACAATCTGCTACAGGATCATTTTATAATTCTATGAACCATTGTAAACCGGTGCTTAAAGGAGAAGTACAGCCAAAGCTCGTTTGGCTGTATTTCTCCTGTGGATCACAGGAGTGCAGTTAGTTCTGCACTCCTGTGACCCATTTTCAGCAGACAGTGAGCTGAAGACAGAGCCGATCCAGGCTGGGGAAAGATCGTGACCATATGGTCAAGATCCACCCAGAACCCTGGACTCAGCTCGGCCTCTTAGCGATCCCGTTTGTTAAGGGATACAGGCTTACAGTATTCAGAGACGCCTTTTAGCACTTCAAAGACCGCCTTTTCAAACAATTATAGATATTTCCCAACTCTCACTCATATAGTTGCTTTCCTTGTTGGTATCACCTCTGTGAGACATGTGCCTGAAATAGCAGCCTTGTTCTGTCAAGAACCTATCTGGTCTTACAATAGGATAAGATGGTACTGAGTCTTTCAGCCTCCTTCCTTTCTAAGGTGGTTTCAGCCTGTAGGGTTAAGCGGGTGGTACCTCTTCCATGTTCTCTTGCTCGTTGGGTGCCAAGTGTGGGCCACATGAGAGGCCTACCCTGTGTTAAGTTCTTCTGTGCTACGCTAAGCACCTAGAATGGGACACTGCCTTTCACATGGGGTACCTTTTACTTAAACAGACGACTGAACTCTAGTTGACTCTCCTCATGTTAATATACACCACTACTGTCACTTGTTGCAATTTGGAAAAACATGCAGAGCCGATTCCCTCTCCACCTGTCCAGTGCATCTCCACTACCTCACTCCCAGTAATGGAATGGTGCCCCGCCGTACACCTAGTGTGGACTCCATGCACACACCCACTTAACTCTTCCTCTTCTGTGCCTGTGCTCAGGCTGAGGACCTCTGTGACGCTGATCTGCTCTCATTGCTATGGGATACAGTCTGTTTATGGAGAGAGTGCCGACAACATCTCCCTCCCTGCAAAAGGCTATCCCTTTAAATAACTTTACTTAAATAACTTAAATAACTTAAGCATCAGAGTCAAACAAAGGCAACAGTCTTTCACTAAATTAATCCCTAACTAAGACCTGTGGTGTCCCCAGCGTACCTGCACAGGTAAGAGTTCATCTTTTTTTTTTTTAACAACAAGGTTGGTCTTTATTAAAAAAAAATCAAGGTGCATAATACAGAAGAAAAAACAATACAATGGCTACATATATATCTGTGCATGTATTTTTACAGAGCTGTTACAATACCTACAGTAATATTAATGCAAACATAGCAGCTTCACCAGGAGGATGGGAGGATAGAAAGGAAGGGGGGGGGGGGGAGAAGAGGGGGAGGGAAAAGTGGCCATGGAAAGGGAGGAGGGGGGCAACAGCACAATGCAGGAGAGCAACATACAGATAACAGGAAAGTGCCAGGTTATATTTAATGAATACCGATTCCGGGTTCAATCCAAGGCTGCCAAACCCTTCTGAACTTCTGAGGGCAACCCCTACTTATATATGTTAATTTATACATAGGAAGAACAGCATTGACAGACTTTTCCCATGTCTCCACCGTTGGTGGTCTGCTAGATATCCACTTCAATATAATCTCTTTTTTAGCATAGAAGAGCAGCAACGAAACCAGTAACTTGGTATACCTGGGTCTCTGGTCATCATCGTGTATGCCCAGCAGGGCTAGTTCAGGTGTCAAGGGTATGTCAAGTTGTACACGAGCATTAATTCCCTCCATGACAGCCGACCAATATGGTACTAGTTTAGTGCAGGTCCAAAACATGTGTATATATGAGCTATCAGGAGATTGGCAACGTGGGCATTCCGGCGGTCTCCCCGGGTAGATTCTGTGCAGCCTCTGAGGTGTGAGGTATACCCTGTGGAAGAAGTTTGACTGTATCAATTTATCCCTGGAAGATATCAGTAGTCTAAAGCTGTCCTCAAAACTGTCTTCCCATGTTTGTCTGTCAAGTGTCGGGATGTCGGCCTCCCATCTAGCCCAAAGGGTGTCCATCCTTGGGGAGTCTTTCTTAATCAGAGCTAGGTATATTGTAGATAGAGGCTTGACTAACGACTCTTGGGCCAGCAAATCCTCCACCACATCCAATTCAAGTACAGGTGGAGTCGGGAACTGCGCCCTGAATGCATGTCGTAACTGATAATAGCGGAATATCATCCAGCCAGGAAGGCCATGCCTACTAGCCAGTTCCCTAAAGGAACACAGCGACCCTGCTGTCACAACATCCTTCAATAGTGTAATATTGTACCTGGCCCAGAGTCGCGGGTCAGGAATTGACCTAAAGTGTGGGAATGAGGGGTTACCCCACAGTGGGCAAACCGTTTCCTGGCCACACTCCACACCCCCAGAGTCGTCCTAGTAGGGGTCGGCAGCAAGGGGTATGGCGAAGCACCTCGGTATATGAGGTTACCAAGTTCCCTGATGGACCCCACCACAGTTGCCTCAAGGCAAACAGCTGCATTTGCTATATATTGTTCCAACCACCACCTAACCGTTACCAAAATGGCCGCCCTATAGTAAATTAACAGACTGGGTAAAGCCAGTCCACCACACTCCACCGGCAACTGCAAGGTCGTTCTAGCCAGGCGAGGGAGGGAGCCCTGCCACAAGAAGGAGCCAATGCAGCTATCTATCTCCCTAAAGAAGGATCGGGTCAACAAAACAGGGCAATTCCGAAAGAGATATATGAATTTAGGGAGATAGATCATTTTTATAATGTTTATTCTTCCTAATAAGTTAAGGGGTAAATTAGCCCATCTGGAGCAGTGGTCCTTAAGGCGCGAAACCAGAGGCTGGAGATTAAGTCTCCGGAAGGACTGGAAATCTCGAGTGATTTTAATGCCCAGGTATACAAATTCTTCCACCCAACGCAATGCAGATGGAAACGATGACTGTGGAGTCTGCGCATCAAGAGGGAACAAGATGGACTTTCCCCAATTGATCCGTATGCCCGAGAACCTACCAAACTCATCAAAGGCAGTCAATGCCGCCTGTAGGGAAGGGCCAGCATCTTGCAGATATAACAGCGTATCATCCACATATAGTGAAATTTTCTCCTCCAGAGGACCCACCCTAAGTCCTTTAATATTCCTGGATTCCCTAACTAGAACCGCCAAGGGCTCCAGGGCTAACGCAAATAGGCTGGGCGATAACGGGCAGCCCTGTCGGGTTCCCCTCTGGAGGAGAAAAAAGTCTGAAAGAGTGTTGTTAATTTGGATCCTTGCTTTAGGAGATCTGTACAGCAAGCCCAGCCAATGCAGAAACTTAGACCCAACACCAAATCTACGTAATACCTCCCACAAGTATTCCCACTCAACAGAGTCAAAAGCCTTCTCCGCGTCCAGAGAGGCTATGACTCTGGAGCCCGCATTCCGATGGGAGATGGCTAAATTTAGAAACAGGCGCCGGATATTAATATCCGTGCCCTTACCCGGCATGAAACCAGTCTGATCTATGTGTACTAGGTCCTCCATCACCCCGCTAAGCCTACGGGCCAACATTTTTGCCAGCAATTTTGCATCGGCATTAATCAGGGAAATGGGCCTGTAGGAGGCACACTCTTCTGGATCCTTACCGGGCTTGGGCACCAATACCACTATCGCCTCGGACCAAGAGTCCGGAAAAGAGTCCAAGTCAGAGGACTAGCGCAACAGTGAAGTAAATCGTGGGGCTAGAAATTCTTGATAAACTGAATAAAATTCCATTGGAATTCCATCAGGTCCCGGAGATTTGCCCGACTGCATAGTTCCTAGTGCCTCCTGAACCTCCTCAAGGGAGATCTCTCTATCCAAGTCTTCCCTCTTCTCTCTTGTCAAAACAGGGAGTGGAATCTGGTCCAGATATTGCATAAGGTCAGGGGGCTGAAAGTCAGCTCTCGAGGAGTATAGAGTCTGGTAAAAGTCTAGGAATCTAGCACTGATATCGTCCGGGGCTGTCAGCAAACGTCCGTCCAAACTCCTCACCCTGCCAATATGAGTCACTGCACATTGGCCCTTTGCCAGCCAGGCCAGCAGTCTCCCGTTTTTGTCCCCATATTCAAAAACCCTCTGGGCACTATCGTGCATAGCCTTCTTGGTAAGTTCAATTCTAAATAGAGATAATTCCCTCAAGGTGTCCTGCCATGACACATAAGACCCCTGACTGGGAGAACGCACATATTCAGCCTCTTTCACTCTAGCCTGTTCCTCCAACTGCCTCAGGGACTGCACAGATTGTCTTTTTTTCGCAGCTATGCGAGTTATGTTTATGCCCCTAATCCAGGACTTAAGGGTATCCCATACTATCAAAGGTCCAGCAGAACCCTCATTTGCCATCCAAAAGCTACACAGTGCCTCTGGCATCTCCTCTTGAATATCTGGGTCCATAATCCAGAACTTGGACAGCCTCCATACACGCACACCCACCACCTCTGAGAGCCTTAATGAAACAGACACCGGAGCGTGATCCGATATTCCGCGCGACAGAATCTCAGACGAGACCACTCTACGCAGAAATCCCGACGAGGCAAAGGCCAAGTCGATACGGGACATGGTCCGGTATGTGGTAGAAAGGCAAGTAAATTCTCTATCAGAGGGGTGAAAGTGACGCCAAACGTCAGTCATATGGAAGGTTGAGGCCCAGTGAGACAGACTCAACGGTTGTGAAGCCGAAGCATGTAGTCTGTCCAAGCCTGGGGACAGCGCCATATTAAAGTCTCCCACAAATAAAACGTTCTCTACGTTATAGAGTATAACCTGTTGCATTAGCATATGAAGTACATCTATATCAGCTGGGGGTGGAAGGTAGATGCCCGCAACTACAATAGGTACCTCTGAAATTTGTGCGTGTAAGAGCACATACCTTCCACCCGGGTCGATCTTAACATCCAGAAGCTGAAAAGGCAGGGATCTGTGTACTAAAACACTGACTCCCCTGGCATAGCTGGAATAGGTAGCATGGTAGTGAGCTCCCACCCAGGCCCGTTTTAAGCTCATGACCCGGGAACCCACCAGATGCGTCTCCAAAAGAATACACACCTGTGGGCGTATCTTCTTCAAATAATTATGTACTAGTGATCGCTTTATAGCAGAATTTAAGCCCCGCACATTCCATGTCACCACTAGGCAATCAGCCATGAGGGAAAACAAGTAAATGTCCGCAGCAGGTTTGTGACCGGTGGCGCCCCGCGCCGTATAAGCTATTGGCGACAGGCCGTGACCTCCACCCGGTCCCAAACCCGCTAACATGCACCCATACGAGCTGCACCATAATAAAAGGTGAGCAAGACAAAGAGCAACTATTTGAGACTTTATATGAGAACGCAGGGCTACCACCGCCAAGCGCCTCCATCCCTGTTAATTAGATAAAAAGGAAGGAAAGTGGGACTTTATATGAAGGATGCACCCCTGGAGAAATCACGATATATATGAAATGGATGGTACTCGGTATCCCAGAACTATAAACATCTAATGACAGCATTGCAGAACAAAAATTAGCAGTCAAAGATTTATTTGTAAAAGTAATGATAATAATAATACCATAGTAAAATAGTAACACAGTCAGTTCATAATATAAAACATTGTATAGAACAAAGTACATTGGGATAAATTTAATATAATATAACACTGATGATGACAAAAACAATAGTAGCATAATGAGTTCATATCATGCACATTATAGAGAACCATTTTCATATAAGCGTGTCTCCCTGATAAAAAGCTGTATCTCTAATTTATTGGTACCATCCAATTGGTGAGTCTGGTAAGTACTGATGTAGTACAGTAAGAGTAGAAAGGCATCTATTGGCTCTACGCGTTTCGTGGCGACTGCCACTCTTCAGGAGCAAGTATGAGGTAGATGTCTATATGTATTGAAACACATAATTAGTTTATAGTAAAAATAAATAAAATAAATAAGTCATTGATGTAAATGGGAAGAGGAGAGGGGAGATATCCCCAATTCACCATAACTACTTACAGAAATGTCAATGAAGCTAGATGTAAGCGTGAAGGGCCGGAGGATCGACCGGAAACAAACATCAGTCCCAGGAGCTGAGGTGGACAGACCCGAGCGTGGATGGATCGCCAGAGTGAGACATTATTCCCCAGGGAACGGCCCCCATGGATGAAAGGGGAGAGGAAATGTGTTCCACGGAAATGTGACTATCTGTGGAGAAAGATATATAGGATAGAGTATGTAGGGGTATGACTGTGAATTAGTACAAATAGTGACCGGTAATGACAAAAATAATGGTAGAACAAGTAAAGCTATGGTGCAGGAACCATAAAGTGATATAAAGATGTCATCCGAAGTCCCTATGGTGCAGGTAATGGGGGTGAAATGCAACCCACCATTGGAAAGACAAAAGTACCTAAAAGGGGTGAAAAATACTAGTTAGCCCCAAGGCTGGGGTGATAGTACCAAAAATAAAAAAAGAATTGGAACAGAGTTGTGGTGATATGAGGTAAGAAGGGTCTCCAAAAGTGTACCTGGAATGCAGTAAAATAGTGGAATCCAGAATGTGCCGTGACCAATGGGGGTGGCAACCCTGAAGGGAGCATGAATCGACTACGAGGAGTATATATACTCCAATATAGTAGGGGGTGTCCACCAACGTCACGCTAGGCGGAGGAGAGGGCGCCAAAATGGCGAGCGGCAAACGCCACCCCCGTCCGGCGTCAATCACCTCGTGGAGGACGTAAGATGTTATCACAGCGTCGCCATGTCAACGTCACTAGTGTGCGACGCTGCGCAGGCGGCGTCGGAGGCGTGACGCCGATGCGCAATTGGGCGTCCGCCCAGTCCCCGAACGACCAGGGAAAGGAAGAAAGGGGAGAGGGAGGGCCCCAGGAGCGCATCGCAGCTCCCGGAACTGTGCAAAGCCCGGCCTAAAAGATCCAGCCTGGATCACAGCTCAACCCGGTGATCATCTAACATGCCAAGTAGCCATAACACTATGGTAAATAACATATAACTAAGCTCCTCAAATCCAAAAATACTAAGTGTCTCTCAATGACCAATAAAAACTGAGTGTTTGAATACAAAAGACCAAAATAAATATGACAATGAAAAGTACCAACGTGTAAATATAGTATAAGGGTAAGGGTGTATGCTTCCATCCCTGTTATGTATAAGCAAGACAAAGAGCAACTATTTGGGACTTTATATGAGAACGCAGGGCTACCACCGCCAAGCGCCTCCATCCCTGTTAATTAGATAAAAAGGAAGGAAAGTGGGACTTTATATGAAGGATGCACCCCTGGAGAAATCACGATATATATGAAATGGATGGTACTCGGTATCCCAGAACTATAAACATCTAATGACAGCATTGCAGAACAAAATTTAGCAGTCAAAGATTTATTTGTAAAAGTAATGATAATAATAATACCATAGTAAAATAGTAACACAGTCAGTTCATAATATAAAACATTGTATAGAACAAAGTACATTGGGATAAATTTAATATAATATAACACTGATGATGACAAAAACAATAGTAGCATAATGAGTTCATATCATGCACATTATAGAGAACCATTTTCATATAAGCGTGTCTCCCTGATAAAAAGCTGTATCTCTAATTTATTGGTACCATCCAATTGGTGAGTCTGGTAAGTACTGATGTAGTACAGTAAGAGTAGAAAGGCATCTATTGGCTCTACGCGTTTCGTGGCGACTGCCACTCTTCAGGAGCAAGTATGAGGTAGATGTCTATATGTATTGAAACACATAATTAGTTTATAGTAAAAATAAATAAAATAAATAAGTCATTGATGTAAATGGGAAGAGGAGAGGGGAGATATCCCCAATTCACCATAACTACCGTACTTACAGAAATGTCAATGAAGCTAGATGTAAGCGTGAAGGGCCGGAGGATCGACCGGAAACAAACATCAGTCCCGGGAGCTGAGGTGGACAAACCCGGGCGTGGATGGATCGCCAGAGTGAGACATTATTCCCCAGGGAACGGCCCCCATGGATGAAAGGGGAGAGGAAATGTGTTCCACGGAAATGTGACTATCTGTGGAGAAAGATATATAGGATAGAGTATGTAGGGGTATGACTGTGAATTAGTACAAATAGTGACCGGTAATGACAAAAATAATGGTAGAACAAGTAAAGCTATGGTGCAGGAACCATAAAGTGATATAAAGATGTCATCAGAAGTCCCTATGGTGCAGGATATGGGGGTGAAATGCAACCCACCATTGGAAAGACAAAAGTACCTAAAAGGGGTGAAAAATACTAGTTAGCCCCAAGGCTGGGGTGATAGTACCAAAAATAAAAAAAGAATTGGAACAGAGCTGTGGTGATATGAGGTAAGAAGGGTCTCCAAAAGTGTACCTGGAATGCAGTAAAATAGTGGAATCCAGAATGTGCCGTGACCAATGGGGGTGGCAACCCTGAAGGGAGCATGAATCGACTATGAGGAGTATATATACTCCAATATAGTAGGGGGTGTCCACCAACGTCACGCTAGGCGGCCAATAGGAGGACAGCTTTTTATCAGGGAGACACGCTTATATGAAAATGGTTCTCTATAATGTGCATGATATGAACTCATTATGACAGCTTTTTATCAGGGAGACACGCTTATATGAAAATGGTTCTCTATAATGTGCATGATATGAACTCATTATGCTACTATTGTTTTTGTCATCATCAGTGTTATATTATATTAAATTTATCCCAATGTACTTTGTTCTATACAATGTTTTATATTATGAACTGACTGTGTTACTATTTTACTATGGTATTATTATTATCATTACTTTTACAAATAAATCTTTGACTGCTAATTTTTGTTCTGCAATGCTGTCATTAGATGTTTATAGTTCTGGGATACCGAGTACCATCCATTTCATATATATCGTGATTTCTCCAGGGGTGCATCCTTCATATAAAGTCCCACTTTCCTTCCTTTTTCTCTAATTAACAGGGATGGAGGCGCTTGGCGGTGGTAGCCCTGCGTTCTCATATAAAGTCCCAAATAGTTGCTCTTTGTCTTGCTTATACATAACAGGGATGGAAGCATGCACCCTTACCCTTATACTATATTTACACGTTGGTACTTTTCATTGTCATATTTATTTTGGTCTTTTGTATTCAAACACTCAGTTTTTATTGGTCATTGAGAGACACTTAGTATTTTTGGATTTGAGGAGCTTAGTTATATGTTATTTACCATAGTGTTATGGCTACTTGGCATGTTAGATGATCACTGGGTTGAGCTGTGATCCAGGCTGGATCTTTTAGGCCGGGCTTTGCACAGTTCCGGGAGCTGCGATGCGCTCCTGGGGCCCTCCCTCTCCCCTTTCTTCCTTTCCCTGGTCGTTCGGGGACTGGGCGGACGCCCAATTGCGCATCGGCGTCACGCCTCCGATGCCGCCTGCGCAGCGTCGCACACTAGTGACGTTGACGCGGCGACGCTGTGATAACATCTTACGTCCTCCACGAGGTGATTGACGCCGGACGGGGGTGGCGTTTGCCGCTCGCCGTTTTGGCGCCCTCTCCTCCTATTGGCCGCCTAGCGTGACGTTGGTGGACACCCCCTACTATATTGGAGTATATATACTCCTCGTAGTCGATTCATGCTCCCTTCAGGGTTGCCACCCCCATTGGTCACGGCACATTCTGGATTCCACTATTTTACTGCATTCCAGGTACACTTTTGGAGACCCTTCTTACCTCATATCACCACAGCTCTGTTCCAATTCTTTTTTTATTTTTGGTACTATCACCCCAGCCGTGGGGCTAACTAGTATTTTTCACCCCTTTTAGGTACTTTTGTCTTTCCAATGGTGGGTTGCATTTCACCCCCATATCCTGCACCATAGGGACTTCTGATGACATCTTTATATCACTTTATGGTTCCTGCACCATAGCTTTACTTGTTCTACCATTATTTTTGTCATTACCGGTCACTATTTGTACTAATTCACAGTCATACCCCTACATACTCTATCCTATATATCTTTCTCCACAGATAGTCACATTTCCGTGGAACACATTTCCTCTCCCCTTTCATCCATGGGGCTCGTTCCCTGTGGAATAATGTCTCACTCTGGCGATCCATCCACGCCCGGGTCTGTCCACCTCAGCTCCCGGGACTGATGTTTGTTTCCGGTCGATCCTCCGGCCCTTCACGCTTACATCTAGCTTCATTGACATTTCTGTAAGTAGTTATGGTGAATTGGGGATATCTCCCCTCTCCTCTTCCCATTTACATCAATGACTTATTTATTTTATTTATTTTTACTATAAACTAATTATGTGTTTCAATACATATAGACATCTACCTCATACTTGCTCCTGAAGAGTGGCAGTCGCCACGAAACGTGTAGAGCCAATAGATGCCTTTCTACTCTTACTGTACTACATCAGTACTTACCAGACTCACCAATTGGATCGTACCAATAAATTAGAGATACAGCTTTTTATCAGGGAGACACGCTTATATGAAAATGGTTCTCTATAATGTGCATGATATGAACTCATTATGCTACTATTGTTTTTGTCATCATCAGTGTTATATTATATTAAATTTATCCCAATGTACTTTGTTCTATACAATGTTTTATATTATGAACTGGGATACCGAGTACCATCCATTTCATATATATCGTGATTTCTCCAGGGGTGCATCCTTCATATAAAGTCACACTTTCCTTCCTTTTTATATAATAAAAGGTGTGGTAAATAACCAACATTTTTTGCAAAAGACCAACAATACTTGAATAACATTTGTATGAACAAAGCACCCAACACTGGTTAGCAGACGCTAACTCCCCCCACCCCCCTCCCCGCGCACCTCGGAACTGTGAGGAGCGCCTGAATCCCAAAAACCCTCCATAGTCAACCGACTATGACAATCTAGTTAGGGTCGCACGACCGAAGGCAATACCTGTACATTACCAATGACTATACAATCAGGTTTAGGTATAGCTGGAAAAAATTCCCTGAGCCTGGAGTGACACAACTGAAAAATTATCACATCAAAAGGTAAAAAAGGAAAAAGAAAACTAACATTCACCTGCCTAGGCAGGGGCACATACTTATGACGCTGTTGCAGCTTAGTTCCAGATATGAATAGAGAGAAAGAAATTACCCATTTGTTCAATAAGGGAGGACTGTTCAGGAAGCTAACGTTCACATGCACAGGCAGGGGCACATACTTATGGCACAGTTATCACTAAGAGCCAGTCAATAATAGGAAAAATTACCCTTTTGTGAACACAGTCTCTGCACAATAACTCTCGGTATATACACATGGGAAATCAAACCTCTTCTCCTCTTGGGGTATATAGAAATAATTCCAGCATAAAAAGAGGTAGATTATATTCATCCTGCATACTGTCTTTGAAAAACTTTATACATTAGCCAAACTTAGGGCATGAAAAGAGGATCAGTAGACGCTGGGTAACACCAATCTCAGTACAATAGGAAGCTCTGCCAACTGCAGCAACCAAATGCCAACATAAGCGGTGAGTCTTCCCGGCATCTTACGGGGGTAGGGTCTCAAGCCAGGCAGCTGCATCCTTAGGGTTGGTGAAGAAACGAATCGTCTCCCCATCCACCACACGGAGTTTTGCGGGAAACAATATACTGTACTTAACTCCTCTCTTCCTCAGATCGACCTTGACTGCATCAAAAGAGTGGCGCTGCCGCTGAGTCTCCATGGTGTAGTCCGGAAATAAGAGAAGCTTGACATTGTGGTAGGGGAGTTCTCCTGCAGCACAAGAGGCCCTTAAGAGCCCGTCCCTATCCCTAAAGTTCAGCAGCCGTAGGATGAAGGTGCGGGGGGGGGACCCCTCCGGACCAGGTCTTGAAGGAACACGGTGCGCTCTCTCCACAGCAAAATATGGGGAGAGCTGTGCAGAGGGCAGGAGCGAGCGTAGAAGGTCCTCAGTAAATAGAGCTGGTGATTTCCCCTCCGCTCCCTCAGGCAAACCCACAATCCACAGGTTGTTCCTTCTACTGCGGTTCTCCGCATCTTCAGCTCTATATTCAAGGGCTCTGACCTTTGTTTGTAGCGTGCAGATAGAGGCAGCATGGTCTGCCACCGTGTCCTCCACCGTCCCCACACGCTGCTCAGCCTCCGACACTCTGGATCTAATTTTGTCAAAGTCCTGTCTCAGTAAGCCGACATCTAGTTGCACTTCTTCTATTTTGGAAGCCAAGGCAGATTGGCAAGTGGTAACTGCTGCTTGGCAAGAGGTAATGGCAGCCATAAGTTCAGGTAGCCCCGTTGTAGCTGCAAGGAGGTCCGCCTCATGTTCTGTTTGCGACGCCATGTTGGAATGTCGCGCAAGAGGGACCGCTGAGCAGGAGAGCGGGCTACTGTCTTGAGGAATGTTCGGGGGAAATTTTAATCCCTTGCCCCACCTTTGGATGCCGGGTGTTCTGGAAGGCATCCAGAACCAGGGTAGACTTACCAGGGAGCACTATGTCAGTATACGGATGAAGAAATCAGTTATACTCCAGGAGCTCAGTAAGAACACGTCCGCTCAGTCTGCCATGCCGGCCACGTCCCAAGAGTTCATCTTTGGCAAACTCCTAAAGCCAGATGTTCATTAGCAGGCACTCCAGACTCGGCATGATACAGCAGGCTGGCAACGGCATCAGCAGTGAAGACAGCAACGGCGATGAGCCCTGAGATCCAGACCCCTGTCCCTTTTATAATCACACAGGACCAGTAAGTGAGACCCAAGAAGCCTACCAAGAAAAAACAGTAAACATAAGTAACTCTAACCCTCCTGGCTGGGGCAGTACCTAACTAGGATGAAATAGGCAACCTGTGTACAGGTTTTTTTTACCTCAAACCGGGCATCCTTCTTTCAACTCTCTGTCTGGATTCAATTTATCAGAAGGTGATTTCCCATCACTACCTGGATGTAGTTCATGCCCTGCAGGTTTACCTCTCAGCCACTGATACCATTAGAAAGACTGACTCTCTTTCTAATTCCTGCACTATTTCTTGTGACTCATGTGAATCATTGTTCAAATTAATGGTCTTATGCCCCGTACACACGGTCGGACTTTGTTCGGACATTCCGACAACAAAATCCTAGGATTTTTTCCGACAGATGTTGGCTCAAACTTGTCTTGCATACACACGGTCACACAAAGTTGTCGGAAAATCCGATCGTTCTGAACGCGGTGACGTAAAACACGTACGTCGGGACTATAAACGGGGCAGTGGCCAATAGCTTTCATCTCTTTATTTATTCTGAGCATGCGTGGCACTTTGTCCGTCGGATTTGTGTACACACGATCGGAATTTCCGACAACGGATTTTGTTGTCGGAAAATTTTATCTCCTGCTCTCCAACTTTGTGTGTCGGAAAATCCGATGGAAAATGTGGATGGAGCCCACACACGGTCGGAATTTCCGACAACACGCTCTGATCGGACATTTTCCATCGGAAAATCCGACCGTGTGTACGGGGCATTAAAGTGGTTGTAAAGCCTAAATATTTTTTACCTTAATGCATTCCTTGCATTATGGTAAAAAATGTTTAGGTGTCAGCATCCCCCCTCATCCCCCCCTTTTTACTTACCTGAGCCTCCATTCGATCCAGCGCAGTGCACATCTGCAGCTCTTCTCTCCCCTCACTTCCGGGTCTCGCTGGCTTTGCTGGGGTGCCATTGGCTCCCAGTGCTGTCAATCAAAGCCAGTGACAAGGGAGCTGGGGTGGGCCGAATCCCGCTGTCTGTGCCAATGGATGCAGCAGCAGGGCTCAATGCCCTGATGGGAAGCGGCTTCTTATGATGGCACTGGACAGAGGGGAGGGGCCAGGAGCACAGGCGGGGGACCTGAAAAGAGGAGGTTCACGTCCGCTCTGTGCAGTTCCTTTGCACAGAGCAGGTAAGTATAGACATGTTTGTTATTTTTTTTAAAAAAAAGAATTTTACCTTTACAATCATTTTAAGCACCCTTTTCTGTCAAATTTCATTCGGCTAGGTCTGTGAGTGCTTCTTGAACATTTTGGCATCAGACAACTGTTTCCCAGTTTTGCAGGCTGACACTTTGTTGCTTGCTTACGTTTGACCAGGTGGATGTTCAGCTTTGTGCATAACGTCCTTCAGGAATCTTTGAGCTGCAGGCTACTCCAGTTTTATAGTTTTTTGATATATGGGTTTCTTAGTGTTTTCTTATAGGGCGTACACACGGTCGGACTTTGTTCGGACATTCCGACAACAAAATCCTAGGATTTTTTCCGACGGATGTTGGCTCAAACTTGTCTTGCATACACACGGTCACACAAAGTTGGCGGAAAATCCGATCGTTCTAAACGCGGTGATGTAAAACATGTACGTCGGGACTATAAACGGGGCAGTGGCCAATAACTTTCATCTCTTTATTTATTCTGAGCATGCGTGGCACTTTGTCCGTTGGATTTGTGTACACACGATCGGAATTTCCGACAACGGATTTTGTTGTCGGAAAATTTTATCTCCTGCTCTCCAACTTTGTGTGTCGGAAAATCCGATGGAAAATGTCCGATGGAGCCCACACATGGTCGGAATTTCTGACAACACGCTCCGATCGGACATTTTCCATCGGAAAATCCGACCGTGTGTACGAAGTATAAGTGTTTTGTTGCTGTCGCACACCCCTCAGTTGGACTGAATTTGGATGTCCCAGTTGTCTTTGAATATCATAATGCTGTGTCTCTTCATGAACAAGAAAGAAAGCAGATTTTTGCACTTATAAAAAAAATTTCTAGGGGTTCATTAAAGGCCCCAGGTCCTACCTATCTGTGAAGCTGCTGGGAGTGGGAGGGGTTATATCTGGTGGGCCAATGGCTTTTTTGTTTGTCAATGTTCAGTTCATCTTGTAGCTCTCATTATAGCCCAGTTGATTCTGAATTTAGTATTTCAGTGTCCCTTTGTGAGCTTAATGAAAAGGGATTTTACAGTAAGTGCACAAATCCTGATTTAGCATATAATTCTACATTAGAAGAAGCCAAGGCACCCTTGGTTCTTCTAGCCTCACAGAAGCCTATTATGAGTTTATTAGGCATACTTGGCCCATTACTGTCACCTATTTGCTGAATTACACTGATGTGGTCTAGGCAGAGGCAGAGCTCCACAAATATAGCTAGCACCTCCGTTTATAGGTGGATTAGGGCAAAAGACTGGCCGAAGAATGGCAGGTGTCAATGCCTAAACATTCACAATGACGATGTTATCTTATCAAAACCACTTTTTCAGTTCTTATGAGTGTCAGGAACATACCCCAGTATTTATATCCACACTTGTAGCACAGACACCTTAAACCAATCACCATGGGATGTGGCAAGGAAGAAGTTGATTGTCCAAGAACAAGACTGAAGGTGTGGAAGTCATGGAACCACCCTGTTCTAGGTACAATATTTCATCCTTGGTGCCATGAAGTCTGCATAGTTGTTAATCCTTCAATTCACATGGCTGAAGGTGTGAACTGTTATCAAATCACCAGGGTAAGTTGTTAAAACAGCATTATATGGGGAGGGCAAACAGTGTTGAAGACCTCGGTTTAAAGCTGGTTGTTGCAGTTTGACGTAGATGGCCCCTGTCATGCCTTTGGCTGCTGCCAAAAGCCAATCAGGAGTTTGAGGCGCCGGAGAGCCTTGACCTGTAAAATTTGCCCTCCTATGTTAGATTATTAGTTTGTTGAGAGATTGTTTTGTATCCTCAATGTACAGGTCTTTGCATTCCTCAATACACTTCACTGACTATACCAAATTACTTTTCTAGTGCTTGGGTGTTGTTTCCTTTGGATGTACAAGCCTTTTACCCAGTGTATTGCTGGACTTGAAAGCCACAGGGATGTGAAGTTTGCTAAAGATATGGGTTTTTCTGACACTCCAGCTCCTGATACTCCAGTTACGAGATGTCTAATTTACTCCATGTGTGCTGCTTCTCCCCTCTATTTGAAGGTCTTTTTATCACAACAGGGTGTGAATTTAGGGCTGTTGTCCCCCCCTTTATGGCACACTGATACCTCATTGGACATCCTAGCGGGCCCTGTGGGTACTTTGGAACCTTGATCACATTTGGGCAACATTGTATAAAGGTCCTACAAAAGCTCATGCTTCATGTTTTGGTTTTAAAACTGTATTGATTTTTTAAGCATGTTTGTTTAAATAAAATCAGGAAGTTTATATTATCAATTTGATTTGATTTTTTGGTACCTCAAAACTCCCAATCTTGTTTCTTTGCATTTTCTTATTATGTTTAGGGGAGGTGGTACCTGTAGAGAATTCTCCAATCTTTGGCATTAAATTTCTTTTTTTCTACATTCGCCTCCCCCCTAAAAAAAATAGGCCCTGTCCTCATGGGCCGTTAGGAAAAAAAAGGCTCTTGAGCCCAGGAGCAAGGGCATCCCATGAAAAGAGGAGGGTAAAAGGGAATTAACACGGTAACAGCGTAATATATGTATATCATGTGGCATACCACATGGGCAATAATAAATAGCTGTACAAAAATAGGTATTTGAAATGTATAAAAATATATAAACATATTGCATATACAGCGGGTAAAATGAGTATTGAACACATCACCATTTTTCTAGGTAAATATATTTCTAAGGGCTATTGACATAAAAATACATACAAAGAAACCAAAACAATTAAGTTCAGAAAGTAAATTATATGTAATAAAATGGAATAACACAGGGAAAAAGTATTGAACACATGAAGAAAGGGAGTTGCAGAAAGGCATGGAAAGCCAAGACACCAGCTGAAATCTATCAGTAACTAGAGCAATCCTGCCCCTTGTCAGTGCAAATTAATATCAGCTGGTTCAGTCTCAACTGTGGGCCTATAAAAAGGTGTCTCATTACCAAGGTGTCCCCTCATGGTGGCTAAAAGCAATAAGCTCTCTCAAGACCTTTACAACCTTATTGTTGCAAAACATACTGATGGTATTGGTTACAAAAGGATTTCTAAACTTTTGAATCTTCCAGTGCACACTGTTGGGGCCATAATCCGGAACCATAAACTGGCCATAACCAGGTGCTCCTCTCAAGATTTCTGACAGAGGAGTGAAAAAAATTATCAGAAGAGTTGTCCAAGAGCCAAGAGAAAAAGGAGGATTTGGACAATTTATTCCTATGGGACAGTGGGTAAGCCTATACCCGCAGAGAAAAGACATAGAGTGGCTTGGT
Source organism: Aquarana catesbeiana (assembly GCF_042186555.1). Lineage (NCBI taxonomy): Eukaryota > Metazoa > Chordata > Amphibia > Anura > Ranidae > Aquarana > Aquarana catesbeiana. The sequence goes on along the minus strand of NC_133330.1, from coordinate 52,935,512 downwards.
TGAGAAACAGGTGGTGGCTTGTTGAAGACATTATGGCTGATCTGGAGATGGTGAGATTGTAAGTAGTGGTTAGTTTCCCTTTTAGTAAAGCCCCTCGGCTGAATGGTTGGTGGGTGAAGTCGGCACCCCTTTTATAAACTGTACTGGGTGGAGCCCTAGTCAGATAGGAGTATGGGAACAGGCAACCCCTGACTTACATTATGTAGGTTTGTGACCTGGGCAGGAAAGTGAGCCCTTCTGGGCTGGACTGACAAGAGGCTGTGAAGACCAACAATAGAGGGACTTGCAGTGGAGCCATTAGAGAATTGGTTGAACTTTCTCAGCACTGAGTTGAACTGTACTAGTGGTCTAAACTGTGACTTTGACAAAATGGCTGTACAGACGGTTATCCTGTTACTTTACAGTAAACCGTTGGAAAGGCATGCTGTATAGACATTCTCTATTCAACATGGTGGGCCTAAGCCTTGGAGCATGTGTGACAAAATAATGCAGAGTTTCTCCTAAAGACAAGTATGTGCGTACCTTATCAGAAGATGACATGAAGTGGATGCCTTGGTTAGTATGACGGGAAGCTGTAATGAATCCAAGTCGCTTACAAGATTGGTGCCTTGTAACCTGCAGCCCTGGTAATTTTTGGGTCCACGTGTTCAGCATGACTGTTAACAGACCAGGCCTGTAACCACTGAAATCTGAAGGGCCCCTCGTAAACAAGTGAGTGTGTGGTTCCTGATTGGCCAATAGGCTGAAAAGAGTGAAGCCAGAGCGATGGGGCTAGGGTTTAAGACCTTCCATCACCTAAATTACTGTAAGCCCCAGTGCTGGAACTGGCTCAGCAACCTTCCACTAGGGGGCACTTATGCAATTTTCTAATCTTGACCCACATGTCATCCACATACCTGATTCAATAACTTGGTTATTTGAGTTTTATACAAGTTTTAACATCTCTACTCTGTTGATTTGACAGTCAAGGATGGGATTATGTAACTAGAGCAGGGTGGTCACACAACTTTCTCACCTTTCGTCTTGTTCTGCCTTGACACATTGCATGGAGATTGGATTAGGGTGTCTGTACTACCTGTATGAATATAAATGCTTCGGTATGTTCCTGAATTCATTGGAATGGAAGGCTTGAATAAGCAATAAAATATCTTCAACATTACAGAACAGGACCAGTTGAATGTGATTAACTGCTACTAGCTACCATGGCCTGGATAAATACCTTCACAGGCATTGACAACTGACTTTTCTTCCACTGCTGAAGGATATGGTTGCTTGAATTTAGGTCCGCTTTAATGCTAGAGATCTATTGACTACCATTCAGCCCACAACATCTTTCTTTCCTCCTTTTATCATTCCTAAACAAACAATATCAGATTATTCTGGGCAAATACATTTTTAGAACGGAAACACTTGCAAAAGACAAGCAATCATACATCTTAATATAAGTCACTTATTTTGCCTGGCTAATAGCTGCTCCTGCAGTGCATCATGGTCTCTTGCTGACTTTCTGGCAAGATACAAACTCTTTTTATAGTGATATTTGTGGGAGATTTACAAGTCCTGGGACCACACACAGATGTCCTGGATTCCAAGACCGTAAAATCCATTGTGGATTGGGGGTATAAAGTACAAATTAAATACACAGAGAAAACATTAAAATAAATCCAAATAATAAAATAGTCAAAGGAACAGGATCAATGCTAAACTGCAGCTGTCTTCTCTATGTATTAAAAGCTTTTTTCAGTTACTTCGAGCTCCGAATCTTGGCTGTAGGGAAGATAAACAGGACAGACTGGCATAGAAGGGCTTGCAAGTCTGTCAGCTTATCCTAGAGGCAGCAGGCAGGACAGAAAATATTAGTTGGACATACTGAGACTTCTCAGTCAGCAGTCCTGGGGCTGAGCAGAGCCTGTGATTGATGGCTATGTCTAATGGAATAATAGCATGTGAGGCAGCTAGGGACTACAGCATGCCACACTGCTCTATTTACCTGTTTATCACAAGCCTAGAAACAAGATCTTAGCTCAGACTTTTCTAAAACTCCTCTGGCTGATGAGCTTCACATGGAATGATGGAAATTTTCCAGTGTGATGTTTGTGCACTTAAAATGCAGCCTATGTATCTGTAGCAAACTATATCTTGGAGCAAGGTAAGAAACATTTGCAGTGCTCTTTTATTAGTTTATATAGATTTTTGCACTATGAATGGGTAATGTTAGGCTCCGCTTTTTGCACAATTCAAGAGGCTATGATGGGCTGTCACACAACTCATGGTCGGAGAATATGAGCTCTCATACATAATGATCTGCACAGCCCTTGACTCTGGGCAGCAACCTTACAGATATAGGAGCAGGATAACCAGTCATTTACTATTATCAAAGGGTCTGAGATGATCTATAGGGCTTTATTTACTAAAGACAAATAGACTGTGCACTTTGCAAGTGCAGTCGTACTCTGCAAGGGCATTTGCTCCCTTGAAGTGAAGCTTTACTTTAAAAAACAATAAACGTAAAAGCATTTTCATCTCTGTAGGAAAAGTAGCCTCCTCAACGTACCCCAGTAAACAGCACAAAAGATTACAAATATTAGGGATTTGAAGAAATATGCCAGTAAAGTTAGTGAACTCAAACCAATAAGCTTCATTAGAAGGGCATTCCCAAACCATATGGTAAAATAGGCCTTCATTCCCAGTACATTTTGTGCAGTTGGGAGAAGAAAACCTGCTCATCCAAAAGAGAATATAGGGGGTATAAAAGCCCTGGCAAAAAGTATGGAATCACCACTTTTGGAAAATGTTCATTCAATTGTTTAATTGTGTAGAAAAAAAATTAATCACAGACATGCCTCAAATTTTTTTTTTATTGAACATTCCAACCTTCTGGCTTTAACCACTTAAGTACAGATCAAAATTGTTTTGAGATTTGGTGTTTACAAGTTAAAATCATTTTTTTTGCTAGAAAATTACTTAGAACCCCCAAGCATTATATATTTTTATCAGACACCCTAGAGAATAAAATGACATTGTTGCAATAGTTTATGTCACACCGTATTTGCGCAGCGGTCTTATATTGTGAAAGATAATGTTACGCCGAGTATGGCGACAAACTTTGACCCTTAAAAATCTCTGAAGGCGACGTTTAAAAATGTCCACAGGTTACTAGTTTTGAGTTACAGAGGATGTCTAGTGCTAGAATTATTGCTCTCGCTCTAACGATCGCGGCGATATCACACATGTGTAGTTTGAACATTGTTTTCATATGCGGGTGCGACTTACGTATGTGTTTGCTTTTGCGCACAAGCTCGGTGGGACAGGCAGTTTAAATTTGTTTTTTTCTTATTTTACTTTTTATTTTTTATTTTTACACTGTCTTTTTAAAAAAATTGTGTCACTTTTATTCTTATTACAAGGAATGTAAACATCCCTTGTAAAAGAAAAAAAGCATGACAGGACCTCTTAAATGTGAGATCTGGGGTCAAAAAGACCTCAGATCTTATATTTACCCTAAAATGCAATTTAAAAAAAATTAAATGTCATTTTTTTTTTTTTTTTACAAAAAATTATTTTTTCCCCTTTTAGAGAAATTGGGCGGAAGTGACGTTTGACGTGGCTTCTGCCCTCCAATGCTATGGAGCCGAGTGGGGGCCGTCTTCCCCTCACTCGGCATCCAGGCTGTGAGGGGAGCAGACGCGATCGTCTCCGCCGCTACCAATGGCTCCGGTAAGCAGCGGAGATGACCGGAGAGCGGCGGGAGAGGTGCCCCCGATAAAAGTGATCTTGCGGTGAATCCGCCTCTGAGATCACTTTTATCTAAAAGCCGACCACCCGCTAAAGAAGAGGATACCAGGGTTATGGCAGCATCTGCTGAAGCCTGGAAATGCTGAAAAAAGCAAACTGTAGTCAATTGCAACTGTTTGTGCAGATCCAGCGGAGGAAGAAAATATGGAATGGCTCAGTTCTGATGAAAATATTATAGAATCATTAAAAAAAATTATATTACACCACTAGTACTTTGTTGAACCACCTCTGGCTTTTATAACAGCTTGAATTCTCTGAGGCAAAGATTTAACTATCGAAAAACAGTATTCTTCATCAATCCAGCTCCAACTTTCTCTTATTACAGTTGCCAGATCAGCTTTACAGGTTGGAACCTTGTCATGGACCATTTTCTTTAATTTCCACCATAGATTTTGAATTGGATTGAGGTCTGGCCTATTTGCAAGTATGTCTTCTTGAAGTAAAGTTTTCCCTGTTTTTGCCTTATCCATTATCATCCTGGAAAAGTATGTCATCATCACCAAACATCCTTTCAATTAATGGAATAAGAAAAGTGTCTAAAATCTCAATATAAACTTCAAACTATAACTGCTTTTATTGAATATTTAAAGAGGGAGTCCACCTAGAAAAAAAAATATTAAAAGCCAGCAGCTACAAACTCTGCAGCTGCTGACTTTTAATAAACGGTCACTTACCTGTCCTGGAGTCCAGCGATGTCGGCAGCCGAGGCCGATCAATCGCTCGGCTCTCGGCTGCTGCCGCTGCCATTCTCTGTGAGGGAATCAGGAAGTGAAGCGTTGCGGCTTTACTTCCCAGTTCCCTACTGCGCATGCGCGAGTCGTGCTGCGCGTTCTAAGTGGTCCCCGTTATCTCCTGGGACCTGTGTGTTTCCCAGGAGACCGCGGGGGGGGGGGGCATGACTCCCACAGAAGTCTATTCCCAGAAGTGGGTGCAGATACCTGTCTAATACAGATATCTGCACCCCCTCCCCCCTGAAAGGTGCCAATTGTGGCACCGGAGGGGGGGGGAATCAGATGAGCAGAAGTTCCACTTTTGGGTGGAACTCCGCTTTAATGACTGTCATTTTCCCCCGTACCTTTACCTAAAATGCAACCCCATGTCATCAATAATTGCGGAAATTTGCATGTTTTCTTCAGGCAGTCGTCTTCATACATTTCATTGGAACAGCACCAAACAAAAGCTCCAGCACCATCACCCTGCCCAATGCAGATTTATGAGTTATCACTGAATATCACTTTCATCCAGTCATCCACAGTCCATGATTGCTCTTCTTTAGCCCACTGTTTTTTTCTATTTAGGTATTAATGATGGTTTTTTTTGGCTTTTCTGTATGTAAATCCTATTTCCTTTAGGCGATGTCTTACAGTTCGGTCACAGACATTGACTCCAGTTTCTGACCATTCGTTCCTCATTTATTTTGTTGTGCATTTTCTGTTTTCAAGGCATATCGCTTCAAGTTTTCTGTCTTGACAATTTGATGTCTTCGTTGGTCTACCAGTTTGCTTCCCTTTAACAGTCTTTCTATTTGATTTGTATTTGGTTCAGATTTTAGACACAGCTGACTGGGAACAACTAACATCTTCTGCACCATTCTTTGATGATTTACCTTCTTGAAGATGTTTTATAACCTTCTCCTTTGTTTCAACTGATATCTCTCATGTGGGAGTGATGATTCATGTCAATCAGGTTGGTGCAACAACTCAACAAGGTGTGCAAGCGCTCTTTTTTAACTGCAGACTAATTAGCAGATGTAATCTGATGCAGATGTTGGTTTTAGAATGGCAAAGTACATGGTGATTCCATAATATTTTCCTCAGAATTGAGTGATTCCATATTTTTTCCTGCTTGATGCAAAAGAGTTGCAATTGACTACAGTTTTCTTTCTTTTTTATTTTTTTTAAGTGTTTCTTAAAGCCAGAAGGTTGGAATGTTCAATGAAAATAGTTTTGAGGCATGTCTGTAATTAGTTTTTTTGCCAGGGGTTGTAGTTAGAGAGATGAAGAAATTTTGTTTGCAGTACTCTATCTCATGCAGAGATAACCATAGTGGGTTGTACGGGTAAGATTTCCTCCGTGAGATCAGGCACATCCCATTGCCAATCCGATGCAGTTCGCTCAGGAATCTTGATGGTGGTGTGTATGAGGGAATTATAATAAGTTTGGAATGGTCTGATTGAGAAAGCATCTGCTGAAGCCTGGAAATGTAAAATGACACATTAGCAAGCTCAAACTGAGCAGCCGCCATATGACAAATTTGTAGGTATCAAATATATGAGGCACCAGGTATATAGTAATCGCATTGAAAATCTGCGAAGGGTTTAAAAAACTCCCTTCATACAGTTGTGCAACAGTTTTAACACTGTATCTGACCCAGAACAAGCCATCCTCTCGGGAATAAAATTTACGAAGTTGTGGGTTATGCCACAGGGAAGAATTGAGAGAAAAAGTAACAACTTTCCCGCTTGATATTAAATGAGAGGCCTTAAAAACCTGGAGTGTCATATTAAGGACTTTGGTGCCCTCTCAGCTCTGCGTAGATTGCCTATAAATAAGGTTTTGCAAGGAGTCATAGGAAGTGAGAATCGCTGCCCCTAGGGCAGTAGCCGCATTATTCAACCCCGGGGTGAAACCACCAGTGCTTGTGAACCAGCTGGAAAGCAAAATAGTATGTTTGGAGACTGGGCATAACCAATCCACCATCTGACAGGGGCAGCTGTAATGTATCCCTAGCAATTTTAGCTGGCTTGCCTGCCGATATAAATAACGTAATCAAGGAGTCAATAGTTCGGTACCTCTGTTTTGGGACGTAGATTGGAGAATTACCCAAAACAGAGAGGAAGCATGGCAAAAAAAATCATCTTGAATATATTAACTCTGCCTAGCAAATTAAGGGGCATCTTAGTCCAAACTGTGAGAGGGGTCTTCAATCTATGAATGAGAGGGAGGAAATTATTCTCAATCTACTTGAGAATAGGCTGTTGAATAAGTACGCCTAAATATCTAAACTTAGTAACGACCTTAAGCGGGCAAGAGCTGGGAACATGAGCAACAGCATCGGAGCATCGAAGGAGCTTGGGAAGGAAGGATTGGAGATCAGATAGATAATAAGGTAGATTGTCTGCATAAAGGGACACCTCTAGGCCTTTAACAACCAAGCCCTGAATGTTAGAATCCAATCTCAACAGTGCCACCAGTGGTTCTATGGCCAGGGCAAACAGGAGGGGTAACAAGGGGCAACCCTGCTGCATGCCGTGGGTGATAGAAAAGGGGGCTGAGATATATTTGTTAATGAGCATGCGGGCACTAGGTTTAGAATACAGTAACTGCACCCAAGGAAGGAAAGAAGGCCAAAACTCAAATTAAGCCAAAACCTCTTGTAAATATGGCCATTCAATTCAAATGCTTTATGAGTATCTATAGTAATGACAATTCTGGATCCCATGTGGTCATCTGTAGACTGCATATTAGTCCCCCTTCCATAGATAGAGTAAGTGAAATGGTATGCAGAGGCAATTTTCAGTCTTTAAAGAGCAAGGACCCTAGAACCATATAAATGCATCCCCTGGAGAAGGATGACATAAGGCGAATGGAGTATATTAGAAAACCAAAGAGCAGGACCCTAGAACCATATAAATGCATCCCCTGGAGAAGGATGACATAAGGCGAATGGAGTATATTAAAAAACCAAAGAGCACTTAATTTTTGAATTAAGCCCCCTAACGTTCCATGAAAGGAAATGTAAGACTCTAATAGAGAGCTAAAAAATGGAATATGGAACAGAATAATGCAGAAACTGACACCCATGATGCCCAGGAGGACAACTCCTTGTAGGCAACAGATCAGCCAACGGAGAACTCCAAACAGGCTCCAACCCCTAGGGGGAAACATGAGACGTTGACACGGAGATAGTCATGCAAGAACATCATAGATATAATAATATGTAGCAGTATAAATGGAAAAGTAAAAGAAAAAACCTATAAGCAAACATAACAAAAGATCCCATTCCCAGCCCTCCAGGCAACCAAACCCAACTTTTAAAAGCTTTACCCCTAAACCAAAAGCAATACATGGGGAGAACATAAAGCAGTCCGTTGGGTGCAAGAATCTCGTACAAAAAAACCCAAAGACTATAGGAGGCAACCATGTCCCATGTCTTGACAGTGAGTAAAGTATCCAGACTGAGATTTGTAGGAGAGTCAAAACTATATTAAAGGCATAAACACACACTGACAGGATCCAGTGACAAAATCTGCATGAAACAGCTGAATCAACAACAATAGCAAGAACATCATGAGGCTGGCTACAAAGACGATAAGGAGTGCCAAACAGAACAAAGTTCCTTAAAGCACCAAAAGAAAAAGTGGCAAACAACCAAATACGTATCGCAAATAGTAGATTCAAGGTGCAGTATGTCTATCGAAGCAGTGTGGAGACATATGGCTCAAGGTTTCCACGCAGTGCATGGCATGTTTAGGATCTGCAAAAAAGTGCGTCTTGTCTTGGTAGATAACCCATAGGCTAGTCGGATAGACCATACTATAATTTGCTTATTTCAGATTTAAGGAAGCCAGCACATTGTTTTTGAGTGGCGACCGAGAAATCAGGAAAGACAGTGATGTAATTGCCTTGTTCTCTGGCCGTACGCAGTATTGCTTCCTTAACTCGAAAGTGCAGCAGCTTGATCAAGAGTGGTCGAGGAGGCGCACCCAAAGGCAACGGACACAACAGCACCCTGTGGGCATGTTAAATGGCAAATAAAGGTGAAAAGCTTGCCGTCCCAAATGTATCAGTGAGCCATTTTTCTATGAAGGATTCCAGATGTATGCCCTCCAAACCCTCAGGAAAGCCCAGCAGCCGTAGGTTATTATACAAATCATTAAGTTTCTCCATAGCATTTTGTTGTTTCAGCTCTATCACCTGGAGATAAAGCGGCTGCATTGTATCATTGAGGTCACTGATACATCTTAACTGAGTCAATTTGAGCTGTAAGGGATGCCTGGTAGTGCTGGATTGCCTCCATAACCTGAGCTAAGATGGCCTCTGAACCAGCAGCTGAAGGGTTAATCCCAGCAGGAGAGGGTACAGCAGCATCCTCAGGGGGATCAGAGAATTCAGGACTCAGTGGAGAATATGTTGGAGGAGAGGAGGACTGAAACGTACCAGGTAGTGGAGCCTGAACCGTTGAGGCAGGCCTCTCTTACGGCCCTGGTTCCAGAGTCCCTGGTAAGGTAACAGAGAACGCCAGACCACAAGGTGGCACGAGTGCCTGGTAAGTCTCTTCCTGGCTGGTGCGCAACTGGAACACAGGACCACAGGACCTGACACACTGGCGGCAGGGCTGGAGCCAGATAAGAGCACGGACAGCAGGTGCAGTATGGAGCAGACACAGGACAGGGTCAGACAGTCCGAGTCAGCAACAAGCGAGAAGATCAGGTTCAGGCGACAGGCAGGAGAATAGTCAGGGATCAGGCCAAGATCGGTAACTTCAGGGCAAACGAGCAAAGGGATGAGGCAGAAGCGGAGTCCAGAGGCAAGCCAGGGGTCGGTGCAGGCAGAGTTCAGTCAGAAGAAGGATCAGGTCGGCAATGTATAAGCAATACAGGAACAGATACTCCGATACTCAGATACTTCAAGAACACAATAGACCAAACGGCACTGACACCAAGCCCTAGTGCAGTTTAAATAGCCTGCCTGGCTCTTGTGCATGCTTACGTACCTGTTTGCGCTTCTGCGTACCTGTTCACACACATGCGTGCAGCCGCGCATGGGCACCTGTGATTTTGCCATGAACCAGTTTTTTTACGCATAGGAATGCGCCTTTCCTGACAAGGACTTGCTCTGCCTAGGAAGTAAAGGCACCGTGTGTGCAGGCGGCTCGGCGGAAGCCATGTGGTGAGCTGGCGCCATCTTGGATCCCATCCTAGAGAAGACGAGGGGGCTTGTCAGTATGGTATTGTGTGCACGGCTGGCTAATTTTAACCATGTCGGCAGCCCCTTCGATGTCCCCCAGACAGGAGTAGCAGGTGTGCAGGGCAAAAGGAGCTGTCAGAACAGTAGGATCACTGAAGGATATGGAGTTCGGGATGGAGCTCTGAAGAGCCGTTGCTCACATCCTGGAAGTTGACCACACCCATCCCTGTCTCTAAACTTTGGACTTAAGCTTCTATCACACTATGATGCCCCATAGTGTGACCATAGTTGTTGTTTGCAATAAAGTTTGAGTTTGGTGAATTTTTTTAAGAATTTAATAAACTTGGACTGATTCATTCTAAAATGTAAATCTCAGGCCCTGCTTATTCTGTTTGACTGTTATGCTGCGTACACACGATCGGAATTATCGACAACAAATGTTCGATGGGAGCCTGTTGTCGGAAATTCCGACCGTGTGTGGGCTCCAGCGGACATTTTTTGTAGGAATTTCCGACAACAAAAATTTGAGAGCTGGTCGGAAATTCCGATCGTTTGTACACAATTCCGATGCACAAAATTCCACACATGCTCGGAATCAAGCAGAAGCCGCACTGCCTATTGAACTTCATTTTTCTTGGCTCGTCGTACGTGTTGTACGTCACCGTGTTTTTGACGTTTGGAATTTCCGACAACGTGTGTATGCAAGACAAGTTTGAGCCAACATCCGTTGGAAATAAATCCAGGATTTTGTTGTCGGAATGTCCGATCGTGTGTACGCGGCATTAGTCTCAGGAGATTTGGAGTGAGATTTAGTGACGTCTCTGCTGTGCTGCTTATTGTTTTCCTTGCTGGAGTGAAAGCTGTACCTGAGGAGCTGCAGTACAATAATCTCCCTGCTTCATCCATTTTGTGGATCTGTGCTTCCTCCACCCCTTCTGCTATGTTTGGAAGACTACCATTTGCCAGATTACAAGTCATCAGGGGGTCAGCCCTGAAATGGGGAATAAAAGCCATGCCTCTACCAAGCCATGTCTCTCCACACAGAGACACAAGGCAGAACAAGGTAAACTAAATCAGTAATGTTTAAAAGATCAGCTACAGGAAGCCTACAGGCAAGACTGATGACTAGTCCTTCGCCCCCTGCATGCCCGGGCAAAGCTTCCATAGTACAGGTCCTCTTTAATGAATGTGGGAATAGCTTGTGTTTTAAGAAGGCAAAACTGTCCTCAGATTTTATTCCTTTTAGCAGGACTTATTGATTCCATTTTACACCCACCACCCTATAACCTAATGGATGTGCTGCCAATTTAAATGTAAAATGTTCTTCTATGTCTGGTTTTATTCATTGTAGCTACCTCCATTGACTTCAAAACATACATACAGCATGTTGTAGCACAGACTGAGTGATAAAATATAATAGATAGCTTGTGTATAAAGAGTAAGATATCAGAATTCAGCTTCTGCTTTACAAGCTGTGTGATCAAAGGCTGCCGGTTCTCTAAGCAGCAGTTCAGGCATGGTAAGCTCCTTACACAAGTCAGAGAGCAGCGGCTATTTAAAACACTGACCAGGTGGCCGCAGCAGACGGCTTTCCGCACACCAGGGAGAATGGAGGAAAGGTCGGTGGGATGCAAAAAAACATTTGGTAGCAGAATAATAGAGTACTGTAGGGCTTCTAAATTGTCTCTTCATCAGCTCTCTCTTGAAGGTAAAAATAATAATGTTATCCTAGGCATATGTGCACCAGCACTTTGCCTAATAAAACATGCAGTGGATTTAATTGATGGATCCAAAATGTCTGTACACTTCAAAAGCAACCAATTAGATTCAAACATCCACTGCAAATTAGGGCATACAATCCCAGCTCTGTGTATGACTGCAGATCAATACATAAAAATAGAAGTGTATGCACTTAAACTTGTTTGGTTCCAAAACCTTTCTCCAACAGCCTTTGAAGCCATACTGAGCTGTCACTTCTCTGTCGAGATTTTCACCATGTACCTGCTCATAGATTATTTTATTTTAATATTCATTGTGGGGTCTGGATCTTTCCATGCATGGGTGCCATAGTCACCACTCATTCCAATGAGAAAGTCCATACTGTTGGGTCCACCTTCTGCATATGCTTCACAATCTTGAGTCATTCCGAAGAAAAATTGTATATGCTACTAATTCCCAGGTGAATCATTGACTATTGTTTTCTAAGCAAAATGAACTGTGCCTAAGAATGTTATCTATACATTGTGGTCACCGAGTGATTAACACACTACCAGGCTCCATTTAAGCTGGTAGCCCATTGCAATGTTGGATTACACAAGGTGCTTTTTCCTTTCCTTTCCTGTCCTTTCCTTCCCCCTTTCTTTTCCTTTCCCTTCATTTCCTTTCATTTTCTTTCCCTTTCCTCTCCTTTCCTTTGCTTCTCTTCTCTCTTATATAGTTATATAGTTACATAGTTACATAGTAGGTGAGGTTGAAAGAAGACACAAGTCCATCAAGTCCAAGCTATGTGTTTGATTATATGTCAGTATTACATTGTATATCCCTGTATGTTGCGGTCGTTCAGGTGCTTATCTAATAGTTTCTTGAAACTATCAGTGCCCCCCTGCTGAGACCACCGCCTGTGGAAGGGAATTCCACATCCTTGCCACTCTTACAGTAAAGAACCCTTTATGTAGTTTAAGGTTAAACATCTTTTCTTCTAATTTTAATGAGTTGCCACGAGTCTTGTTAAACTCCCTTCTGCGAAAAAGTTTTATCCCTATTGTGGGGTCTTTTCTTACCTTTCCTTTCCTTTCCTTTCCTTTCCTTTTCCTTCTCTCTTTTCTTTCATTTCCTTTCTCTTGCTTCTCTTTTTTCTTTCCTTTCCTTCTCTTTTTCCTTTACTTCCTGCAGTCTTCAGTTGCCTTGCACGTGCATAGAAGTTACTTGCATGCCAGTACTGTACAATGTCTTTCTCTATGTACAAAGACAGGACAATGCTAGCAGGAAGTTTGTATGGCAGAAGAGACATACAAAGTCTCTTCTGCTACAAAAACATACCTGCTAGCAATGTTTCTAAAAAATATAAATATATTTTTGCTTTAACTTTTAAAACATGCCAATTTGTGGAAAGAAATTTTGGTTGCCTTCCCATTTCCAAATAGTGTCAAGTACAGCCATTTGCTTCTTGATGTACAGTAATATTTTTCATTTTGTTTTATATTTCTTCTCAATTTATTTCTTGATTCACAAAGGACCCTGTTTTTTGATCAACCTGAAAAGAAGTTGTTCTTTGTTCACGATGAAAGTCTCCTTTTTTTTTTCTAATCTCAAGGAACGGCCTTGTATCATCTCTCGTGCTTTGGGAATGAAGGATTTCTTTGAAAATGATTTGCATTGACCTTGATTTCGGTACATATCTGTACAAGGTAATCCATCAACACACAATCTCTTTTTCCCATTCATATGAAAAAGAGACTAGACCAAAAAGAGAGGTGTTGCCATGTCCCTGTATTGAAAACCACTAAAGAATTGAGAAACATAGACATCAGTTGATCTCCATACAATGCCATTCTTGGGATACAACCTTCAGATTAAAATTTTGATCTTTCAGCTTGAAAATATTTGGCTGCAATTCCATTGATCTCTGTAATCATGTGCTGCTTTACTGCTGACAGCTCAAGTGCACTGATATAATTGTGCTGGGAGAGAAAGATGTAATGACCATCTGCCTTCTAATGAATTTGTGTCTAATTACTTTCCCTACTCATTTGCTTTACACCCCAGATAAAATTTAAAATGAGACTTAAAAAGCTTAAAGTGAGCACAGGCTACCTGCTTAGAACAACTTTTTATTTATCTGGGCATTGCGTTAGTGCTCCAGTCCACATTTCTTTTGGTGGTAATCTGGTAATCCTGGAACATGCTTGCTGGAACTCCTTCCTTGTTGCATCACTCAAACAGAAAATCTGTTGTAAAAAATTGTCAGTGCTAAGAAATTTCTCACAGCTACCAATTATATTTTTACTGCAGGACTTCATTACAGAGATTTCTCTTTTCTTATTGTCCCATTGAGAATGGTTTGACCAGACAGGAGGTAAAGGAGAATCTCCAATAGCATCATTGCTTTCTTTCAGTGGTGTATGGAAAGGCTAGAACCCCTGCCAGCTTTGTATTGTTTGAAGAGGTAGGCTGAAGCTGCTGGAGCCTTAGGTAGATAGTAGATATACTTAGGTGCTATGAATATATCTGACAAAAAGGGACTGGTAGTGTCCCAATGGGATGTCTAGGTGATACGTGGACTAGTCTTGTGACCCAGGGAACTGGACCAGTAACCTTGGACTGTAGAAGTAGTATTTGAGTCTAAAAATCAAAGCACCAAACCAAAGTGCTGAACACTGCTCGATATTCTGAACCAAGAGTTTAAATAATTTTAAGTGCTTACCAACGGACACTTTATCTTAATCTAATAAAGGGGACCATTTGTGGCCCCCGAAAAGCATTGGCAGTAGCACCTTTTTGATGTTTGGAAAAAAATCTCGTTTAGGACTCTAACACTTTGGTGTGGCACTTCAATTTTCAGACTCAAATATAGCTTTGTACTGTTGTCTGTGTCACTGTTGCAGATTTGTCCTCACTTTTTGTTGGGCAACTATTGTTACCGGGACAGTAATTGAAAAGAAATCTGAAACGGAACTCTGGATTGCGGTAAAAACCTGACACAAGTGTAAATTCTTCCCCACTCTATCCAAAAACTAAAATAAAAGGTTTCGGCTGGACTTGCACTTTTGAGAGACACTGGGCTCCATTCACAAAGTGGTATCTTACCGCATCAGAGTAGGCATGTTTTTAAAAAAATTTGGGGGATTTACTATAATACTTTACTAAAATACAGCATAAGTAATTTTATGAAGTCATGCAGTATTTTAGTAGTGAAAACATGCAGTAACGTAATGCCTGGCGGTAGCCAGCATATTTATTAACATTAATAAATAGATGTTGTTAAGGAGCGGGTGGCCACCCATGTCCTTAACTAGCACTAAAGAACATGGTTGTTAAGGAACGGGTGGCCGCCGCATCCTTAACTACCGATCAGTCATCAGCTGTCATCGGTTGTTAAAGACGCGGCTGCCACCCGCTCCTTAACAACCAGATTCTCTACTGGTTGTTAAAGATGCCGGTGGCTGCGGTTCCTTAAAGCGTAACTCCACTTTTGTTGAGAAAAAACATTCCCCCTTGGGTGATCTATGTACATTGCAAGGATTATAACAACCTTTGTTGCAGATTCCTACATTTTGTTATTCTGAAGAAATCCCTGTGTGTCTGTCTGTGCCTCTGTGCTAAGTGGGTCTAATAGGAGTGGTTTCAAAATTATCTGTCAGCTGTGCAGCTTCAGAGCACTAATGAGGAAATCTGCTGGGCCTGCATTCCTTTAGACGTGTTCCTATTGAAAGTTTCTCTCCAAAAAGGACATTTTTGTTGCTGGGGATGGCTGAAATCTGATATCTTAGGCAGACTTCTGGGAAAATTGGTGAGCCAATCACACAAGCAGGAAATGATGTTTCGGGGGGGTGGCCAGTATACACTCTGTGTACAGAACAACTCCAGGTAGCCATATTGCACTTCATTTACAGAAAATTACAGTGGCTGCAGAATGAAAAGGAAAGGTAATTTTTTAATAACATACAATTACAATATGACTTGTGTTGCAATTATATGCGCTATATTATTTTTTTTTTATATGCTATTTTTTTCCCCACGAAAGTGGAGTTAACCTTTGCATGCCGGGACCACTATTTATTTACCGCATGCAAATTTTTTTTTTTGTGAATTGACTTTCATTCCTATGGAAGAGCCCTGGGGCCATCATAAAAAAAAAAAAACTGAATTCTGACTTTGAAACTCAGAATTCTGAGATTGAAATTCAGAATTGTAAGTTTAAAAAAAAAATACAGAATTCTGAGATTCAAAGTCAGAATTCTGAGATTCAAAGTCAGAATTCTGAGTTTCAAAGTCAGAATTCTGAGTTTCAAAGTCAGAATTCTGAGTTTCAAAGTCAGAATTCTGAGATTCAAAGTCAGAATTCTGAGTTTCAAAGTCAGAATTCTGAGTTTCAAAGTCAGAATTCTGAGATTCAAAGTCAGAATTCTGAGTTTCAAAGTCAAAATTCTGAGTTTCAAAGTCAGAATTCTGAGATTAAAAGTCAGAATTCTGAGATTAAAAGTCAGAATTCTGAGATTAAAAGTCAGATTTCTGAGATTAAAAGTCAGAATTCTGAGTTTCAAAGTCAGAATTCTGAGATTAAAAGTCAGAATTCTGAGTTTCAAAGTCAGAATTCTGAGTTTCAAAGTCAGAATTCTGAGATTAAAAGTCAGAATTCTGAGATTAAAAGTCAGAATTCTGAGTTTCAAAGTCAGAATTCTGAGTTCATAAATATAGTAGTCTTTATTAGGAAGATTTTAGGACCAATGAGCAATAAGGTAGTAACACCCACAGATCATCATTCTGCAGACATACATGTCTTCTGCTCTGTATATGAATATGTAAATCTATCTTAGTTACAGCACACAGTATAGGGAAGCAGGCAGTGCTGGGTTCTCTGGTTCCTCTACTGTATTAATTAGTTCCTTGGTTTGCTGTCTTATCCTTCTTCTCTGTCATCTGCTCCAACATAAAGAGCCATGCTGAAAACGTGTGTATTGTGTGTGAGTGGGGGGGGGCACAGCTTCCATAGATAACAGAACACAATGGCCAGCACAGCACAGCACAGCACAGCTCTGCACCCCAACTTGTAGGACACATTGCACTATTGCCCCTACATGAGGGAATTGTAAATGGCTAGAAGGCAGCAGGAAAATGTGTGTCTATGGTCATAACAGATTAATCATAGCAATTAATTGTATGGGCTAATAAAGTGTTTCACACACAATTTATCTCATATTCAACATAAAAAGCATTGATAAAGTTTCCTTAAGTCATAGCCTAGTGGCTAGAGTAACAGTCTTATAGTATTGAAAGTTATGGGTTCTAATCCAGTTCAGGGTATAATCTTTAGTAATATATTGATTTTATATTAAACATATTTTAAAATATATTATATATATGTATTTTATTTATATATCCAAATTGATTTCAAGGCATATTAACAAAGACATATTGATAAAATTGTTGTATATGCTGACTACTATAAATTAGAGAGTAGGGATTTTTTTTACAAATCTGTGTATATATTGGGATGATTTTGGTGACATGGGGCCAGTTCTCAATTTCAGGAGATTGTCCTTGGAAGCTGCATGATAACCATCATATCTCACAACTCAGCCCTGGGCTCTGCACTATAATCTGTGTACTACAATGTACACGCCCATATCTCCCCTTCACTGATTGGCTGCACTTTATCCCCACTGACACAGATGCAGCGCCATTTTCCTCTTAGCTACACCATTGACACAGAAATTTTTTCCATCCAATGACACCTCCGATGCAGGGTCATTTTTCCTATCCAGTGACACCACCGATGCAGGGTCATTTTTCCCATCTAAAGACACCACCGATGCAGGGTCATTTTTCCCATGTAATGATATCACCGATGCAGGGTCATTTTCCCATCTAATGACATCACCGATGCAGGGTCATTTTTCCCATCCAATGACATTTCGGCTACTAGTGGGGCGCTTTTACCCCCCCCCACTAGCGGCAGAGAAAGGGTTAAAACCACCCGCAATGCACCGCAATAGCGGCGTTTTGCCGGCAGTATCCCAGCGCTGCCCCATTGATTTCAATGGGGAGCAGCGGTGGAGGAGCGGTAAACACATCGCTCCAAAGAAGCTGCTGGCAGGACTTTTTTCCTGTCCTGCCAGCGCAGCACTACGGTGTGAAAGCCCTTGGGTAGAGTAATGTGAAGCCCTTAGTAGTGTCACTGGATGGAAAAAATGACCCTGCATCGGTGGTGTCACTGGATGGAAAAAATGACCCTGCATCGGTGGTGTCACTGGAAGGAAAAAAATGACCCTGCATTGGTGGTGTCACTGGAAGGAAAAAAATGACCCTGCATCGGTGGTGTCACTGGATGGAAAAAATGACCCTGCATCGGTGGTGTCACTGGATGGAAAAAAATGACCCTGCATCGGTGGTGTCACTGGATAGAAAAAATGACCCTGCATCGGTGGTGTCACTGGATGGAAAAAATGACCCTGCATCGGTGGTGTCACTGGATGGAAAAAAATGACCCTGCATCGGTGGTGTCATTGCATGGAAAAAAATGACCCTGCATCGGTGGTGTCACTGGATGGAAAAAATGACCCTGCATCGGTGGTGTCATTGCATGGAAAAAAATGACCCTGCATCGGTGGTGTCACTGGATGGAAAAAATGACCCTGCCTCGGTGGTGTCACTGGATGGAAAAAATTACCCTGCATCGGTGGTGTCACTGGATGGAAAAAATGACCCTGCATCGGTGGTGTCACTGGATGGAAAAAAATGACCCTGCATTGGTGGTGTCATTGCATGGAAAAAAATGACCCTGCATCGGTGGTGTCATTGCATGGAAAAAAATGACCCTGCATCGGTGGTGTCACTGGATGGAAAAAATGACCCTGCATCGGTGGTGTCACTGGATGAAAAAAATGACCCTGCATCGGTGGTGTCACTGGATGGAAAAAAATGACCCTGCATCGGTGGTTTCACAGCATGGAAAAAAATGACCCTGCATCGGTGGTTTCACTGCATGGAAAAAAAATGGCCCTGCATCGGTGGTGTCACTGGATGGAAAAAATGACCCTGCATCGGTGGTGTCATTGCATGGAAAAAAATGACCCTGCATCGGTGGTGTCACTGGATGGAAAAAATGACCCTGCATCGGTGGTGTCACTGGATGGAAAAAATGACCCTGCATCGGTGGTGTCACTGGATGGAAAAAATGACCCTGCATCGGTGGTGTCACTGGATGGAAAAAAATGACCCTGCATCGGTGGTTTCACAGCATGGAAAAAAATGACCCTGCATCGGTGGTTTCACTGCATGGAAAAAAATGACCCTGCATCGGTGGTGTCAGTGGATGGAAAAAAATGACCCTGCATCGGTGGTGTCATTGCATGGAAAAAGTGACCCTGCATCGGTGGTTTCACTGCATGGAAAAAAATGGCCCTGCATCAGTGGTGTCACTAGATGGAAACAAAATGACCCTGCATCGGTGGTGTCACTGGATGGAAAAATGCCCCTGCATCGGTGGTTAAGTTGTGAGATATGATGGTTATCATGCAGCTTCCAGGGACAATCTCCTGACATTGAGAACTGGCCCCATGTCACCAAAATCATCCCAATATATACACAGATTTGTAAAAAAAATCCCTACTCTCTAATTTATAGTAGTCAGTTTATACAACAATTTTATCAATATGTCTTTGTTAATATGCCTTGAAATCAATTTGGATAAATCAATAAAATACAATTTAAGTTCTCAGTAACTTATAGTTTAAAATAAGTTTAATATAAAATCAATATATTGAAAATATATATATAATTAAAAAATGTGGTCTGAATTGGATAAGAACCAGAATTTTCAACACTATAAGCCTGGTACTCTACCCACTATACTATCACTTAAAGGTTGTTAGCTGTTGCTTTCTATGTTTAATAAGAGGTTAATTCTCTGTGAAACAACTGTATTAATCCAGGTGAGTGAATTATGATCGATTTGTTATGACCAGTCTCCTGAAATTGTGAACTGCCCCCCAGGGGAAACTGAAGATGACACCCTAATGATCCCATCTGATCATCCTAATAATATATACACAGTTTTTTTTTAAAATCTCTACTCTCTAATTTATAGTAGGCAGTATATACTACAACTTTGTGTGCTCAATATATCAGTGTGTCTTTGTTAATATACCTTGAAATCAATTTTGGATATATTGATAAAATACAATTTAAGCCCTCACTATCTCATATTTTAAAATATATATGTATAAAAAAAAGGCCCTGACCTGGACTAGAACCCACAACTTCCCCAATATAAGTCTGCTCCTCTAACCACTATGCTATCTCTCAGTAGTGGTTGTGTTAGCTTTTATGTTTAAAATGAGGTTAATTATATGTGAAACATTTCTATTAGTCTAGACAAGTAATTGTTATGATCAATCCATTATGACCATAGACACACATTGTCCTGCTGCTTTCTAGCAATTCACAATTCCCTCATGTAGGGGCAAAAGTGCAATGTTTCCTACAAGTTGGGGTGCAGAGCTGTGCTGGCCATTATGTTCTGTTATCTATGAAAGCTGTGCCCCCCCCCCACTCACACACAATACACATGTTTTCAGCATGGCTCTTTATGTTGGAGCAGATGACAGAGAAGGATAAGACAGCAGAGGAACCAGAGAATCCAACACTGCCTGCTTCCCTATACTGTGTGCTGTAACTAAGATAGATTTACATATTCATATACAGAGCAGAAGACATGTATGTCTGCAGAATGATGGTGTGTGGGTGTTACTACATTATTGCTCATTGGTCCTAAAATCTTCCTATAGACTACTATATTTATAAACTCAGAATTCTGACTTTGAAACTCAGAATTCTGACTTTGAAACTCAGAATTCTGACTTTGAAACTCAGAATTCTGACTTTTAATCTCAGAATTCTGACTTTTAATCTCAGAATTGTGACTTTAAATCTCAGAATTCTGACTTTTAATCTCAGAATTCTGACTTTGAAACTCAGAATTCTGACTTTTAATCTCAGAATTCTGTATTTTTTTTTTTTTTTTTAAACTTACAATTCTGAATTTCAATCTCAGAATTCTGAGTTTCAAAGTCAGAATTCAGTTTTTTTTTATGATGGCCCCAGGGCTCTTCCATACATTCCAGTCTTATGCGGCAATTACTGAGCGTTTTTGCTTTATGTGGCAAATTTTCATTTGATTTCATTTTCAGGATCGCATGTGGTATTTGAGACAACACCTAAATATTGCATGCAATTTGGTTCTGTGAATGGAGCCCATTGTCACTTTGCCCATTTAGGTGTTGTTGAGCTTAGGAGGAGTAGTGACATAATTCCTCTGTCATGGGGCAGTGCTTGGGCCTAGCGACTGGCCTCTAGCCTGGAGCACTGTCACATTGGAGGAGGTCACACAGTGGCGTCACCCCCCTTTTCAATGCGCCCGACCCCTAACCGACATGCAGGGTGCTGGGCGCATGGATTGAAGCAATGGATAGAGCCTGAGGCTCTAATTGGCTTAAAAAAGGGTGGGCTTGTGGTGCAGAGGGGGGTGGTTTATTGTGCGAGTGAGGGGGGGTAGGCTTGTTTGCTGCCCCCCCCCCTAAAATATTGAGCACCAGCCGCCACGGAGGTCATTTATTCCCTTATACCCAGTAGACATGTGCACTACAAAGAAATTAATTCGTTTTGATTTCATTCATTTTTTTTTTTAGTTTTTCGGGTCATTCGTTATAATCTAAATTTGTTATTTTGAATAAATTCGTAATTTTGGTAAAATTCTAATTCGTTATGTTCCATTCGTTTAAATGCGGTATTTGTCAATTTGAAAATTCGTAAATTTGATAATTCGTAAATTTGTAAATTTGAACATTTGAAATTTTGAAAATTCGGAAAGTCGGAAATCTGAAAATCCGAAAATTTAACTAACTAATAATAACTAACTATTAAATTAAAGGTATTGGAATTTCCTTTCAAATGTATCTGTTTAGGAAAATAACGAATACGAATGTATCTAAAGTTACGAATTACCGAAATAACGAATGCCGCATCTAAATGAATGGAACGTAACAAATTCATAATAATAAATAATAATTACAATAATAAAATGTTTTTATTATTATTATTATTATTATTAATTTGTTACGTTTCATCGTTTTAGATTCGGCATTCGTTATTTTCAGATAATTCGTAACTTCGGATAAATTCGTATTCGTTACGTTCACTAACAGCCAAATTTGAAAGGAAATTCCAATACCTATAATTTAATAGTAATAGTTATTAGTATTAGTTAGTTAGTTATTATTTCTGATTTTCAAATTTTCATTCTTGTTTTTGGATTTTCACTCTTATTTGCGGATTTTCGAATTTTCAGATTTTCGAATTTCCTTATTTCCAAATTTCTGAATTTCCGAATTTTCATTTTCGAGAAAATTTATTAAACGGGTTTTCGTTAAATAGAATATTTCCGAATTAACAAATTTGTCGAATTTCATCAAAAACTAATTTGGAACTAAATGAATTGCACATATCTAATAGCCAGGAGCACCAGTTGAGGCAGAGGAAGAAGCATAGGAAATAACTGGAAAGGAGAGTATCAGTGGGTCAAGAGTACCTTTTCACATTTACCTCAGCTTTACAACAAATGGGCAAAGTGGGCAGTGTCCCTTTGAGGTTAACTGAGTGGAAATTCTGATTTTAGCACACTAGTAGTGTCTATTTGCTAGAAGTAGAAGCTCAGTGATTACTTCTACCTGTTGTTTGAATCACTCTTTATGATAGGATCCTAAACTGGACTTAGAATGCTGCTCAAACATGGGAAGCACACAAAAGGGCAACGTATGCAAATCAAAACCGAAGTAATTCCCAGTTCAATTTAACAACCAGCCTGCAAACAACCAAATTATCCTGTCTAACAGTATGCGTTAAAAACAGGGGTTTAGTCTGCACCCATTTGCAAATACATGCGTAAGCTACAGAGTCCTAACTCTAAATTTTGAGAGCCACCACAGTGGAAGTACATGCATTATAATGGATAGGCAGAGGGCAGGTGAGCCTGGTTCACTGTCAGAGTTGGTCTTCTGGCTGGAGGTCGTGTCTGCTGAGGCAGTTTCTCCTGGGTGTGTTGCCCCATAAGCCTGATTGACCCACTAGGTATATATCTACTTGGGTTCAATCTCTCTGGTAAGCCTTTTGACCCTCTGGTGGTGGATCACGTATCAGCAAGTTCGGGCACGTCCTGTTGTTCTATACTACATGCTCAGTTTACCTTTCAACCACTTTAATACATGTTTTGGATATCTTTATCCTTATACTGTTTAGTTCACCTTCACAGTTTGCTTTAAGTATTAGTGATTTGTCTTCTTTGGACAATATTTTTGAACATTACTTATAATTTTGTAGCACCCTCTACCAGAAGGTAGATGCTAGCAAGGGTTGTTTTACTAGGTTTGTCCAGCACAAATTTAGGCAGGCCTATGCTGCAAGCTAGGCCTGTCTGTTTTGATCTAGGGGCTGAGAATGGTTAGAGTAGCAGTGGGTGTGACCACCTGTGCTCCAGTCTGAGGCGCCTCCCCTGCTTCCAGGGAGAATGTTCTGGAAGAGGAGGCTGGGCCTAGAGCTGGAGTGACAGGCAGCACATGTGGGAGCCCTGGCCAATCCCTAACTGGCATTGGCAGGGGGCGGGCCTCCTATATGTGTTGAGTTCACATGCTGCTGGGGAGGAGTAGTCGACTGGGTGACGTGAGGAATGGAGTGCTAGACAGACGCAGGAGCACACCCCCATCTGGGGGGGGATGTAGCGATCGCAGGAGGAGGCTCGGGGAGAACTGTGAGGGAACATTGCCTCTACACGGTAATTGGCAATGTCTCTTTCACCACACAGTCGGTGGCAGGGAACTCCTGGAGCAAAGCGGCAGGAGAAGCTGTCGGAATGCATGGTCCGGACAAGTTCCTCATCAAGGACTCAGGGCTGGAAGGTCGGTGAGTGTTACCACAGTGGATGGCTGGAGGTGCCAGGGAATCTGGAAGGGAACTCTGCTTCTACACGGTCACTAGCAGAGTCTTTATCATGCACACGGTGGATGGCGAAGAGTCCTGAATCAGAGAAGAGATTGCGGGGATGTGTGTGTCAAATCAGTGTGGCCGGCTGGCACATGGTTTGCAAGTTGGACTGGCTGGGAGCAGTAGTCCATTTCCTAGAAGATAGACTTTAACCTACTAGGCCTCAGGGGAGAGGTTCTGCAGGCCTCAGGCCTAGTAGCAGCGAGTCACCAGAGCCAGTAGAGGGCCTTATTCAGAGTGAGTTTTTCTTACCCATTAGAAGAGGAGGTGTTATATCTCAAATATAGTGAAGGTGAAGAGATCTAAGACCATTACTTTTACATGGTCAAAAGTGATGTTTCTGTCCCTCACTCAGTAACAGATGGAAAACTCTTAGGAACAGTAGTCTGCATGGAGATGCAGAGGGAGCAATAATCTGCGTGGAGATGCAGAGGGAGTAACAGTCTGCAGGGAGCTGCAGGAGAAAGTTTCTACTTAGTCAAGTATGCACATTCAATCTTCAGGCTCTAACTATGATCAGTTAAGTAACTGAAATCTGTAAATATGATGGCGATAATTGATTTGATGGGCATCCCATATCCCAATCCCTATCCAAGTTGTACCCCCAATAAAACAACAAAAACAAAGCTTGCAAAAAACTGTTCATTATCTCTGGAAAGGATGTATGAAGTCTGGCAGTGGGGTGATTTGGAGGATTGTTTGTCAGTAGTGCTAACACCATGGCTACATTTTTTTGTATAATTTGCACATTTTTTATTATCATATTTGGTTCACCATTTTCCTTTTAAGGGTTAGTTACATATGTGCACTGTGTTTTATACATATATGTATTAACATTTATATATGTACTCTGTGATTTATATACATTTTTTCTCAGTTCATTCTGAGATTATTCATTAGCGCTGCACTTACCTCCCATATGTTTTCTAATTTTTGCAAATGATCTATTGCTGTGCTGGCTGCTTTTAGACCATCTCATGTAGACAGCGCGGTATATTTGTTTTATTTTTTCACTACTTACTCCTGACTTCTGAACTCTCTGTGCTACTTACTACTGACTCTTGTACTCTGTACACTACTGACTACTGACTCCTGATCTCTGTACACTGCTTACTCCAGACTTCTAAACCCTATGTGTTGCTTACTACTGACTCCTGAAATCTCTATGCTACTTACTCCTGACCCCTGTACTTTGTACACTACTTACTCCTGAACTCCGTGCATTGCTTACTCCTGACTCCAGAAATCTCTGTGCTACTTACTTCTGACTCCTGCATTCCATGCACTGCTTACTCCTGACCCCTACACTCTATGCTTTACATTCTCTGGACTCATGGCAATATAGGCTCAGGTTTTTAGCCATACCCCTTGAAGCTCCACCTTGAAGCACCATACCCTTGAAGCTCCATTCGCAACCTCAATTCGCTGCAATCATCCTTCCTATCATCTTCTCATGGTATTTTGTCTTTACAGTATACCCTGAATGTCTGCCCCTTGTTTCAAAAGTCTGTAACCAATTGTTTTAGGGCGTGTCAAAAATATTGGGGTGATTTTGTGAATGTGGCTACAAATGAGGGTGTGTTTTTGCGGATGTAGTTAAAAGTATGGGTGGTAACCATACCCTCGGACCTTTGTTGTTTGATGCAGGAGGCAGTTCAGGAGCCAGTAGGTGGTAATAGGTAATACAATGGTCATGTTTACTATTACCATATCATGCCACTGGTGTATGCAAAGAGAGCCAAAGTGTTTTTTTTTTTTTTTGCAAATTGCTCAACTTATCGCAATGAGGTGATATAGACAAAAGAGGAGGTACACCATTGTTCACATCCAGTTTGTATTCAGTGCCTACTGAAGTAAACAATTACTGGACATCAGTAAAAATTATTAGTAAAATTCACCACAACGCCAAATGTTGCTTGTTCTTCATTGCAAACGCACTCACACTTCTGATTAGGATAGAAACAAAAAAAAATTATAATTTCCATAGGATTTATTTTCAGATGTTTATGTATAATTTCTCCTGGTTAACCTTCAAACTACATTTCTTTATTGACCAGAAAAATATAAAAAATTACGGCGCTTCACAAACACAGAAAATTATAAAGCTGCAATCCCAATTTGTGAGGCATACACAAATAAACAAATCATAAAAATAAAAAATGAACTAAACCAGAAATGAAATAATATACTTTGAAATATATATATAACAACCAATATCAAACAACAAATATCTGACAGTAATTAAATAAATATATAATCCTGAGGAGTCAGATAAAGTGACATAATAACAATATTGAAGTAAATAGCAATGTGTGAAAAAAAAGTCCCAAACAACCAAATGATATCCAATGGTGATTAGGTTAAAACTCATCAAATGGCACCCAGTGAAGAATCCACCACCTGTAGCAATAAACGCTTACCAGAGGCAAGCTACAAGAAAGCTTGTGTTTAAATAGGATATCCGTTCAATGGAGGCGTCCCAATCCGACCTCACCGGGGGAGGAAGACAAGGCAGGAAGGCTCCGTCCAGTGAATAAAGGTAATCAGCAAGGGGGACCCAGAGGAATAAAAAATAGGATCTCCATAGTGTAAATCGGTAGATACAAATTTATTAAAAAAGGGGGTTTACACTTACATAAACTGCATGAATATAGGCATAAACGAAGATAAAAACAGCCGGCCGGCCTGCAGACACCCATTCGGGACGAGATGACATTGATGACTATCTTCCTGGGGATTGACAGATATACCCCCCATTGGAGGGGGGGTTCCCTAATAAGTGGGATTTCTAGACTAGAGATGGCCTGGATATACAAATTAAAATGCTACACTCCCTTTGGGCTTAATGTAGAGGTAGATCTTAATGCCTTTTTAGATATCTTATTCTTAATATCTTATTCTTAATTTTTGTAAATGAATATCTTATTCTTAATTTTTGTAAACTTGCTTTGAATCTTTGGTGGCTATACCGCAATATCCAAAAAAATATTTATTTTTTTTGTTCATTTCTTGGAATATTATTTTTATTATGGCTTTTTTAATATTATTTTCATTAATATTTTTGTGGTTTTAAAAAATAAATGAGTTTTTTGGGGGCACTGTATTGATTATGAACCTCGAGATAGTGCCTCCCAACGTATTGTAGCTTACAAGGGCATTGGAGGAGATAGACAACCCGTTCAGTGGAGCACGTAATAAATTATTTGATCTCAAATTCTGCCAAGGTGCTGGTGGAAATAAATGTATGTGTTCTTCTATGTGTGCAACCACTAAGGGAGCACACTCTACACCTCCTACATTGAAAAAAAGCCAGTCATATTCTCAAAAAAACTCCTCTTACATTTCTTTATTGGAATGAATGCTATACCCCTTATTAAGATCACCGTCATGCTGAGCATGCCGCAATAGACTCCAAGTCTCAGAATGATGGATTTCCAGTTTACTGGATTTTTTTGGGGTTTGCAGAAATAACTTAATTACCAGCAGCAATCATGGAAAGTAATCAACATTTTCAGCTCTTTGATTTTAATTACTTTAATGGACATCTTTGCAATGTACTGTTCTTTTTTCCCAGTTGTTTTTTCCCAATATCTCGGTGTTTTCGTGCACAATTTAATTTGCAAGACCATGTCAATGCTGCTGTTAATTTGCTTCTTTAAAATTAAGAAATTAAATAGCAATTCTAGCAGTAGTTGAATTTAAAACAAATCCTCCCCATACTTAGCATGATATTATCAGGAAACAAGACTTACTCAAATATTGTTTTTGACAATCAGGCTATGTAGGGGTGGAGTAATATTTTCCTTCAAATACACAGATTTAATTTAAAGTGTATGTAGATTGTAGAAGAACAAAAATGTAATACAGTATCTAACAAAAGTGAGTACACCCCTCACATTTTTGTAAATATTTATTATATCTTTTTATGTGACTACACTGATGAAATGACACTTTGCTACAATGTAAAGTAGTGATGGTACAGTTTATAAATGTGAATTTGCTGTCCCATCAAAATAACTCAACACACAGCCATTAGTGTCTAAACCGCTGGCAACAAAAGTGCGTACACCCCTAAGTGAAAATGTCCAAATCGGGCCCAATTAGACATTTTACCTCCCCAGTGTCATGTGACTTGTTAGTGTTACAAGGTTTTAGGTGTGAATGGGGAGCAGGTGTGTTAAGTTGGGTATTATCACTCTCACTCTCTCATATTGGTCACTGGAAGTTCAACATGGCACCTCATGGCAAAGAACTCAGGCCTCGCCATGGTCAACCAAAGAAATTGAGTGCACGTTCTCAGCGTCACATCCAAAGGTTGTCTTTGGGAAATAGATGTATGAGTGCTGCCAGCATTGCTGCAGAGGTTGAAGGGGTGGGGGGTCAGCCTGTCAGTGCTCAGACCATACGCCGCACACTGCATCAAATTGGTCTGCATGGCTGTCGTCTCAGAAGGAAGCCTCTTCTCAAGATGATGCACAAGAAAGCCCGCAAACAGTTTGCTGAAGACAAGCAGACTAAGGTCATGAATTACTGGAACCATGTCCTGTGGTCTGATGAGACCAAGATAAACTTATCTGGTTCAGATAGTGTCAAGCGTGTGTGGCGGCAACCGGGTGAGCAGTACAAAGACAAGTGTGTCTTGCCTATAGTCAAGCATGGTGGTGGGAGTGTCATGGTCTGGGGCTGCATGAGCGCTGCCGGCACTGGGGAGCTACAGTTCATTGAGTGAACCATTAATATCAACATGTACTGTGACATACTTAAGCACAGCATGATCCCCTCCCTTCGGAGACTGGGCCGCAGGGCCGTATTCCAACATGATAACGACCCCAAACACACCTCCAAGATGACCACTGCTTTGATAAAGAAGCTGAGGGTAAAGGTGATGGACTGGCCAAGCATGTCTCCAGACCAAAACCCTATTGAGCATCTGTGGGGCATCCTCAAACAGACGGTGGAGGAGCACAAGATCTCTAACATCCACCAGCTCTGTGATGTCGTCATGGAGGAGTGGAAGAGGACTCCATGCCCAAGAGGGTTAAGGCAGTGCTGGGAAATAATGGTGGCCACACAAAATATTGAGACTTTGGGCCCAATTTGGACATTTTCACTTAGGGGTGTACTCACTTTTGTTGCCAGCGGTTTAGACATTAATGGCTGTGTGTTGAGTTATTTTGAGGGGACAGCAAATTTACACTGTTATACAAGCTGTACACTCACTACTTTACATTGTAGCAAAGTGTCATTTCTTCAGTGTTGTCACATGAAAAGATATAATAAAATATTTACAAAAATGTGAGGGGTGTACTCACGTTTGTGAGATACTGTATATTGCAGCTTACTATTCCTTAGGTGTTGTGGCTGTATTTGTTTTCTTTTTTTATTCTTTTGCCTCTGTTTTTACCTGGTGACCTGGCCATTAACACACCGCCTGTATTAGAGATCCCCCACTCTGGATGAAGGAGCACAGGGGGCACATTTGGACAGCAACATTGTCAGTTATTTTGACTTAGTGTCCCTGCCAGTGACACACTTCCCAGGAGGGGCAGCGCTCACTCACAGTACTATTCCTATGGCATAGAATCTTGTTACCCTAGGACAGCAAAATGATGGAGGACGGGCAGATGAATGAAAGCCCTCCATTCATAGAGAGATTTTAGTTGTTGTAAACCATATTTCAACTGTATGTTCATATCTCTGCCCCAAGTTCAAATTGTAGGGATAAGCTTGACATTTTAGTGAACATGATTTTGCAGTGAAATTGCTGACCCAGCAGGTTGAACCAAAAAAAAAAGTGATTTGATTCCCTCAACTCGGTGTTGATAGGGGAATCCCTCCCATGGAGCTATTGTATTCTGCCAGCAACGGATTTGTCTGCCATCAGAATGCAATGATCAGTGTTGCCGGCTATAGCTGATGGAGAAAAAAACCCCTAACAGGCTGGTGTACAGTAATTGTTCAAGAGATTGACTGCTGTACAACGAGCCTGCCCATAGTTGGATCGAATTTTGTCCAGTCCCTGCTGAACCGGCCAAATTTCAATCCATTTATGGCCCACTTTAACCTTCGCAGATGTTAATGAATGGGATTTTTTTCTCTGCACACCCATTGATAAGATAATTTTGCTATCCCTGTTGACTACTAAAATTGGCCACTTTTGCTCATACCTATCAGCCTATTAGCTTCCATAATATAAAGTTTTCAGTGTTATTTTGATAATAATTAGGGGTTGATTTACTAGGTAAACAGGCTGTGCGCTTTGGAAATGCAGTTGCATGCATTTAGCTTAGTAAATGATGTGAAGTTTCACTTTGCAAAGAATACAGTACTCAAGCACATGCAAGGAAAATTTAATAAAAATGATTTTTGCTTGCATATGATTGGATAATGGAAGTCAGCGCTGCCTCCCCTCATTTACCAAACTCTGGAGCAACTGCCCTTGCAAAGTGCACAATCTATCAACCTCTTATGCCGCGTACACACGGTCGGACTTTTCGTCTACAAAAGTCCAACGGACGCTGACGGACTAAAGCTGGCTGGTAATCCGATCGTGTGTGGGCTTCTCCGGACTTTCAACGGACTTTTTTAGCCTCAAATCCGACGGACTTTAGATTTGAAACATGCTTCAAATCTTTACGTCGTAAGTACGACGGACCCCGAAATCCGCTCGTCTGTGTGCTAGTCCGACGGACAAAAACCCATGCTAGGGCAGCTATTGGCTACTGGCTATGAACTTCCTTATTTTAGTCCGGTGTACGTCATCACGTACGAATCCGTCGGACTTTTGTGTGGTCGTGTGTAGGCAAGTCCGTTCGTAAGAAAGTCTGCCGCAAGTCCGCCGAAGGTACGTCGGAAGTCTGTCGGACAGGCTGTCGGACTTTTGTAGACGAAAAGTCCGACCGTGTGTACGCGGCATTAGTATGCTACAAACCAGTTAAAGATTCAATTTTTAAAGATGTATTAATGTTTTTGAGTTTTGATTGAACTCCTAGTTCACCCATGGCATATGGCTCCTGTAAGTTGTGGGTTTGCTGAGCTAAACGCTAATTAGCATCTTGAGAATTAGCATCTTGAGATGCCGCTATGTCCAGTGCTCCTCAACGGCAACAGATGGACGAGAAAACCACCATTACTGGTAAAAATCACTTTATCACTTTATGCTTCTTGTTCATTATTTTGAAGCCAGTTGAAGATGTTTTAACATTACTTGTAGGCCTGACTTTCCCGGTCCACAGTAGATGTATTCATTATGCATAGGTTATCTGCTGGACCCTCCAGCATCATCTCAGATTGCATTCAGACTCATTTAACAGTTCCAGCCTGGAGATATAATAAATGCAAGAGAGGTCAGAAGGAGTATTCATTCTGCTTGTATGATTAGGCACTTGCTCTTCACAGCTACTATCCACCTCCGGCTGGAATTCACTAAATTTTTAGGTAACATTTAAATGCACGGTTTAAAGAAGAACCACTACACTCATTTTAGTTGTGAATATGCATATGAACAATCTCTTTACTTCTCTCTAATTGTTTTTGATACACCTTTAGATTTGTTAATTTTTTGCAATAGAAAATGGAGCCAAAGCCATCCTGGTGTGTTTTGGACACCAGCTACTGTAGCATTTATACATAATGCAATAATATTAATGGCAGTAAACCTTCATCACAAACATTCTTATTGGTTGGCACTGTGCTTCTTGCAGTGCCTTACTAGCTGGTGTGCATTGTGCATGAGGCATTTGATGTGTTGTTTACAACGTTTCGTTCTTTTTTTATTACTTTATTAAAAGTTAACAAAAACAAAATCTGTAAGGTGAACTTACACAGGACCTCCTCCTCACCCCCCCCCCCCCCAAGTCCCGCTGACCTGCAGCGTGGCGATCTCCTGTTCTGAGCCCCGGTATAGCCGCCTCATGGTTCCAGGGCTTAGAAATCCCCGGCGCTTAATCTCCTAAACGTACCCCGTCAGGAGGGACGTTTAGGAGCATTCTAATTGCTCGGCACCGTCACATGGGTGGCACGACCAATCAGAACCCGAGTAGCCCGCCCTCTCAGCAGGGAAAAAGAAGAGTGAAAGCTGATGGGATTTCTAAGCCCCGGACCCCTGAGGTTCCTAAGAGCACAGTGGCCTCCATAATCCTTAAATGGAAGACGTTTGGGACGACCAGAAACCTTCCTAGAGCTGGCCGTCCGGCCAAACTGAGCTATCGGGGGAGAAGAGCCTTGGTGAGAGAGGTAAAGAAGAACCCAAAGATCACTGTGGCTGAGCTCCAGAGATGCAGTCGGGAGATGGGAGAAAGTTGTAGAAAGTTAACCATCACTGCAGCCCTCCACCAGTCGGGCTTTATGGCAGAGTGGCCGGATGGAAGCCTCTCCTCAGTGCAAGACACATGAAAGCCCACATGGAGTTTGCTAAAAAACACCCGAAGGACTCCAGAATGGTGAGAAATAAGATTCACTGGTCTGATGAGACCAAGATAGAACATTTTGCCCTTAATTCTAAGCGGTATGTGTGGAGAAAACCAGGCACTGCTCATCACCTGTCCAATACAGTCCCGACAGTGAAGCATGGTGGTGGCAGCATCATGCTGTGGGGGTGTTTTTCAGCTGCAGGGACAGGACGACTGGCTGCAATCGAGGGAAAGATGAATGTGGCCAAGTACAGGGATATCCTGGACGAAAACCTTCTCCAAAGTGCTCAGGACCTCAGACTGGGCTGAAGGTTTACCTTCCAACAAGACAATGACCCTAAGCACAAAGCTAAAATAACGAAGGAGTGGCTTCACAACAACTCCGTGACTGTTCTTGAATGGCCCAGCCAGAGCCCTGACTTAAACCCAATTGAGCATCTCTGGAGAGACCTAAAAATGGCTGTCCACCAACGTTTACCATCCAGCCTGACAGAACTGGAGAGGATCTGCAAGGAGGAATGGCAGAGGATCCCCAAATCCAGGTGTGAAAAACTTGCATCTTTCCCAAAAAGACTTATGGCTGTATTAGATCAAAAGGGTGCTTCTACTAAATACTGAGCAAAGGGTCTGAATACTTAGGATCATGTGATATTTCAGTTTTTCTTTTTTAATAAATCTGCAAAAATGTCAACAATTCAGTGTTTTTCTGTCAATATGGGGTGCTGTGTGTACATTAATGAGGAAAAAAAATGAAATTAAATGATTTTAGCAAATGGATGCAATATAACAAAGAGTGAAAAATTTAAGGGGGTCTGAATACTTTCCACCCCCACTGTAGATGGGAAGACAGACAGAAACAATAAAACAATGGGAAAGACCTACTTAAACAATAAACACATAACAAATCCCACCCCACCTCAGACTATCCAGCAAAAAGTCTACAACACTCTATGAGACAAACTCCTACAATGTTCCAGCAGTCCGAAAAGGTGGAATTAATTTATCTTCATAGATTTTTTAAGGGATATTGTTGATAAATATTTCTGTCCCATTTAACCACTTCCCAGCCTATAGCAGATTGACAGCTGGGAAGTGGTTCTGTTATCCTGACTAAGTGTCATATGACGTCCAGCAAGATAACATGCCAGCGCGAGCCCGCTAGAGTTGTGAGTGCAGCGTGTCAGTCTGACAAGCAGCATCTCCGATCGTGGTAAGAAGACTCTGACAGAGGCTTGCTATCACGTGATCAGCTGTGACCAATCACAGCTGATCATCGCGTAAACCAGGATGTGCCGGTAAACGGCATTTCTTGGTTTGGACTGACAGGGAGAGCTGATCGGCGGCTCTCCCTGTCAGAGTGGGGTCTGTGCTGATAATCGGCACATTGATTATCAGCACAGCCCCATCAGATGTGCCACCACAGCTGCCAAAAAGGTGCCCATCAGCTGCCAGTCAGTGTTTCCTCAGGATCGCCTGTCAGTGCCCAATAAAGTGACAATCAGTGCCAATTAGTGCCCACCACAGTGCCAGTCAGTGCCCATCACATTGCCAATCAGTGCCCTACAGTAACACCTGTCAGAACCTCATCAGTACTTCATCATTGTTAGTGCTGCACTCAGTGCCACCTGTCAGTGCCAATCAGTACCGCCTATCAGTGCCGCCTGTCAGTGCCCATCACAGCCACCGGTCAGTGCCCATCACAGCCGCTTGTCAGTGCCCATCAGTGTCACCTATCAGTGCCCATCAGTGCTGCATATCAGTGCCGCCTATTGGTGCCCATCAGTGCTCCATATCAGTGCCACATATTGGTGCCTATCAGTGCTCCATATCAGTGCTGCCTATCAGTGCCCATCAATTCTACATATCAGTGCCTCCTCATCAGTGCCCATCAGTGTCACCTTATCAGTGCCAACTCATCAGTGCCCATCAGTGCCACCTCATCAGTGCCCATCATTGTTAGTGCTGCACTCAGTGCCACCTGTCAGTGCCAATCAGTACCACCTATCAGTGCCGCCTATCAGTGCCCATCAATTCTACATATCAGTGCCTCCTCATCAGTGCCCATCAGTGCCACCTTATCAGTGCCAACTCATCAGTGCTGTCTCATCAGCGCCCATTGGTGCTGCCTCATCAGTCCCCGTCAGTGAAGGAGAAAACAAAATTTTATAACCAAAACGAAGAAAAACTTTTTCTTTTTCAAAAATTTCGGTCTTTTTTAGTTTGTTTAGCAAAAAATAAAAACCCCAGTGGTGATCAAATACCACCAAAAGAAATCTCTATTTGTGGGAAGAAAATTATAAACATTTAGTTTGGGTACAGTGTTGCATGACCACGCAATTGTCATTCAAAGTGCGACAGCACTGAAAGCTGAAAATTGGCCTGGGCAGGAAGGACCGAAAGTGCCTGGTATTGAAGTGGTTAAAGAAGCCTCTCTAACCCAGTCTGCAGGAAGGCCACCGTATTTACTATGACCATTAGCCTGTACAAGATTAATATTGCCTCTTTCCATCCACTCCAGAAGGGAAGCTTTATTGTCCTTATCCAGAGAAGTCATCCAAACCATGCTCTCAGCGTCCACTAAGTGGTTGTCCATCATTATAGAATGATTTGCTTTCTCCATGGGCCATAATCAGTGGGTAGGAGACTTGCCCCTAGTCCTCTTCAAAATCCCCTGTCCTGATTGGGTCAGTCACAGGTACAACTAATAAATCAAAAGGGAGCAAACAAGAGAAGTCACTCTTATGCCCCATGCACACGATCGGACATTGATCGGACATTCCGACAACAAAATCCATGAATTTTTTCTGACGGATGTTGGCTCAAACTTGTTTTGCGTACACACGGTCGCACAAAGTTGTCGGAATTTCCGCTCGCTAAGAACGCGGTGACGTACACCTCGCATGACGAGACTAGAAAAGGCCATTTCAGAACCAAGCGCGGCACCCTTTGGGCTCCTTTTGCTAATCTCGTGTTAGTAAAAGTTTGGTGAGAGACGATTCGCGCTTTTTCAGACTCGTGGTTTTCAGATCGTTTTCTGCTGTTCAGTTTGTGCTTGTGGGTTTGTATCTGCTCTTCAGTGCGTGCAGCAAGCTACGCGTGACTCAGTCATTGTGTTCTTGTTCGTTCCTTGCTGTTTTTCAGGTCGCTCTTCACAGGCCTTGCTGTTCTTCAGTGCATTCTGTTACTTCGTTCTGAGCAGCCGACCGTTTTCTAGCCATGTTGCGTATACGTACTCCTCGTAGAGTTCGTGCTGTGCGGGGGCTTGGTGTTGGGGTTCTAACCTTGACACAAGTCCAGTCCATGAACAGGGTGTGGAGGAGTTCATTGGTTGCTTCAGCGTGACCAGTTCTGTTATATGCCTTTGCTCCGTGAGATCCGTGAAAATAATCCTGATGATTTCAGGAACTTTCTCCGGAAGACGGACCCCGTATTTCACCGTTTGTTGGCTTTGCTGGCCCCTTATATTAGCAGGCAGGATACCTGCATGAGGCAAGCCATCACTCCGGAGCAGAGGCTCGTCGCCACCCTGTGGTACTTGGCGACTGGGAGAAGCCTGCAGGACCTGAAGTTCTCGACAGGCTCTGGGGATCATTATCCCGGAGACCTGTTCTGCCATCATCCAGGTCCTGCAGAAGGAGTATATTAAGGTAAGATTTATATCCTTTAATATCACATTTTATTGTATATAATGTTTGCTAATATTTTGTATTTCTTTCCTCATTCCCTAATTACCATGATTGTAATATGCTGTAAATGTCCCCTTTGTCCTCATTCATGATGGATTTTTATGTAATTATTTTTTTGTCCTTCATACATATTTGCCTTCACTTACCTCCCCAGCATGGTCTCCTGGCCCTATATTCACCTCATGTAGTCACTTAACAATGTATTTTATCAGCTCCATAGTAGTGCTTTACCCCAAACACCCCCTAAATTTTTTTTAAATGTGATTTGTGCTTTAAATTCAGGCAGAGTGCCAGAGGCTTTTTTTTGGGTTCCCCAAATCATTTGGAACCCTCCCTCCCCCCAACTGCTAAGTCAGCTGATACCAATTCTCTATCTATCCTCAATCATCTATCTGCTGACTTTGCCAAGCCTATACACACTATACCCATCTCTTTTGTGGTCATATTTATGGATGAATTCCCCAAAGCATGTAGTGCAAGGGCCTGCCTGTATACTTTCAAATGATACTGTTTAAAGTTTTTGTATCCTATTATTATCTTGATAGGTAATAGCAGAATTTCCAAATGTGCTCAAATGTGTACAGTGTGTATTTATATCTTTGTCTTATGACACTTCTTACCTGTCCAGTGGGCTGTCAATAGTGTAACTAAGGAGGGGCTGGCCAAAGTAATACTCATTATTTAGGCATTCATCTCAATGAAGTGGAGAGGGTTACCTGTCCAAGAGCTCCCCCCCCCTATAATGTTAGAAATGGCCCATGAGAGGGGGGGGGGTGAATATGATAGGTGTACCTTATACTTTGGTCTTTAAAAACTCCCTCAAATAAATGTTATCTTGATGTTGGCCAAGAATGTTTGTGTCTAATCTGCTTTCCTGGTTTATGTGCAAAATGACTAATGTTTTTTTGTTTTGACTCCACAGTTTCCTTCCACGCCACAGGAATGGCAGACTGTGGCCTCCCACTGCCCAGCGGTGGGACTTTCCTAACTGCGGAGGGGCAATTGATGGGAAACACGTCCACATCGTCCCACCACCCAACTCGGGGTCATACTATTATAATTATAAGGGGTTCAATAGTATTGTGATGTTGGCGGTGGTGTGGCTACTTATGAGTTCCTGTATGTGGACGTGGGGAAAAATGGCCGGATGTCCGATGGTGGAGTCATCGCCCAGACGGAGTTCTACAGGCATCTCCAGAATGGCAGCTTGGACTTGCCACCTCCAGAAGACAATGTGGAAGGACTCCCGTTCGTCTTTGTTGCAGATGAAGCATTTGCGCGGGGGACCATCTTATGTGGCCATTCCCAATGAGGACCCTCACCCCAGACCAGAGGGTTTTTAATTACCGGCTGGCCAGAGCCAGAAGAGCGGTGGAGAACACGTTTGGAATCACGGCCAGCCGGTTCCGCCTATTTCTTACACCCATACATATGGCGGAGTATAAACTGAATCATATAATCCTGGCGTGCTGTGTTCTACACAACTTTTTACAGCAACATTCTGCCAACTATGCTAGCTCAGTTGGGCCTGAGGCTGCAATTCCAAATGAACCAACCCTGACGGCGCTTGAAAGTGGCCATCCTGGCTTGCCCCCCCTGAGTGCCTGTGATGTCCAGCTAAGATACCTTGAATTCTTTGGGGCTATCAATATGCCAGACAATTCTAAAACCTTTTTCAAATTAAAAAAAAAAAAAATACTCCAATCTTTGGTGACATTTACTGCTTGTGTTTGTTTTAGCTGACCCTGACAGAAATGTGGTGAGTCCTGTGTAACCTTACAAAGCATTGGTGGGTGTTATTTACTAAAGGCAAAGACACTTTGCACTACAAGTGTACTTGAAACTGCACTGAAACTGCACTTGTAGTGCAAAGTGGATTTGCCCTTAGGAAATAACCCCCATTGCCACAGAAAACAGCAATTAGAGCACCACAAAAGTGTTGTAGCGTTGAGACAATAATCCACACATTCTTGATTACCAATCTTTTTAATACCAGCACAATCACATGT
The DNA here is from genome assembly GCF_042186555.1 of Aquarana catesbeiana. NCBI lineage: Eukaryota > Metazoa > Chordata > Amphibia > Anura > Ranidae > Aquarana > Aquarana catesbeiana. The sequence goes on along the minus strand of NC_133330.1, from coordinate 52,897,947 downwards.
GCATTTAGAAAAGGTTTTTAAAACAAACCAACATGTTTGTTGTATAACAATTTTTGTGGTCACATTAGAAAAAGTATAAATGTCCATTTAAGATAAAACAGGCATGTTTAAAACCAACAAGAAAGACATAAATCTTGAACTTACAAAGTTCACATTTGGTAGAACTTGAAGGCAATATCAGACATGAGTATTTACAAACTGTGTTTGATATTACGTTCAGATGGGGTGAAGTCACCCCAGGAAAAGCCAAATTTTGAAGATGCACACAAATTTACGAATGTCAACATGTGCAGCCTGCCATCACGGGGGATCAAAGGACGTGTTTTGGGGGTGCAACCCCTTCCTCACAGCTACTTTATTATTGAGGAAGGGGTTGCACCCCCAAAATGCGTCCATTGATCTCCCGTGATGGCAGATAGCACATGTTGACACACTGTGTGCCTCTTCAAAATTTGGCTTTTCTCCAATTTGTCAAAAAATGTCAAAAATTTGTAGCACACAAAAAAACATAGGGATTTGGAGGGGTTTTAAACTCTCCCTAAAACATCAATGATGTTCTTCATTTTTTGAAGAACATCACTGATGTTTTTCTTGATGTTTTCCAAGTCCTTATTACACCTCATGATCTCCCCAATCAGGATCTGTGCACTTTCCGAGGTGAAAGGATCTGGATCCCCAACATCACGATCACCTAAAAAGATAGAAACCAAAAAACACCATGTATTATAAATATGCCGGCATCCATCACTTACCTGAGCCTGTGGTCGCAGATACTCACCTGTTGTGGTGCCAATTTCCACCATGTCTTCCTCCTCCTGCTCTGCGTTGCTTGGGTGGATTTCCCCTTCTTCCAGAGGTGGGGGGGTCTGTGGTCTCCTCGGACGAGGGGTGTCCTCCGAGTCTTTTCTCCCATATGTAAAAAAAAATTGGTATACTTAGCACACAGATATTTCATGACAGAACTATAAATATGAAACATTGTTTGGAAGTGGGGTACAATTTTATATTTTGGCAGAGTTCCAAGATGTAGAATTTTTAGTGTCCTTTCTCAAGCTTCAATACTTTACCTCTTTTGTACAAGCTTCACAGATGGAGACACCCCTATAGTATCCACTGGAACACCTGTGTGGGCCCCCTAATAAAAAGGGTGTTCTTGTGTCCCACACTAGTGCTCCAGCGTCCAGATGTGTAACCAGCTGCTGAGTGTCCTCTCCTTACACAGAATCTAGTTTGCATTTCATTCTAGTAATAAACCCATCTACACAACCAAATTAGTTTCAGATAAGTAGGCCCTAAAAAATGCATATGGCCAAAACAATGGTGTTTTCTAGGCCGAACGAACAATGTTTTATACGAACGAATAATACGCCCATGAACATGAAAGTTGCCTTTTGAAACTGGATAACAGTTAAGAAAAGCACATGGAGCAGCACGAACGTCAGAAACATAAAAAGAATAGGAACACAGGACAACTACTTACTTTTTTGCAGCACTCTCCGGATCTTTCAGTACTGCTCGTGCTCTCTTAATTTGAGGTCCGACCACCGCTTCCTGAGCTGATCTTTTGATCGTCGTACCCCGAAATTCCGGTGCAGACTCTTGACCACTTTCGCCATGATCTTGACCTTTCTGACATTGGGGTTGGGGTAAGGTCCATACTTCCCGTCATAGTCGGCCTTCTTCAGGATGTCGACCATCTCCAACATCTCCCCAAAGGACATATTCGATGCCTTAAATCGTCTCCTTCTGGATCCAGAGGTTTCAGGCTCCGGGCTTTCCTCCCCCTCCTCCTCGTTGCTGTAATTAGCACGCACCTGCTGTGTCTCCGCCATGTGCTCTTCCCCCACTACGCCGAACGAAAAGGGGCGGGGAATAGACTAGAAAGAACGTCAGGGGCGGGCGGAGTTACACGCATGCGCAGTGTATAAAGCGTAACATGTGTGCGTAGTACATACGATCTGTGAGCGGAGGAAGGAGTATCGGAGGCGCCGATTGTGATAACGAAAGTAAGATCTAAACTTGGGCCTATACTGCTTCTAGATTGAGGCCTATATTGTAACAAGATTAGGAGAGTTTTGCCTGACATTAGGGTTTGTCTTGTGTTGTGTCTTGCAGATAAAATGGATGGCTTCAATGACCACAACTTCCTCCCCCTGTTCATAGACAAATACAGGGAGCTGCCCTGTCTGTGGCAGGTGAAACATCCACATTAAAAAAATTCAAAAGTGTGGCGCTATGAATTACGTGAAAGAGTAATGAATAAATAATAATTCAAATAAATTTTTTTTTTTTTTTTTAAATACAGTGACTTCAAAGCAGATATTTCGGTATGAACCAGAAAAATATTGCGTGAATGTATGTAATGTGAATGAAATAGTAACACTCAAAAACATGTATTAAACCAAGTGTAAAAAAAAAAACACAAACCAATGTTGAATGCAAAGTCCAAATAAGTGAACAAACACAAGCAAAAAGTCTGTGATAATAGTGAAAAAAATGATAAACAGGTATCTCCTGAGCATGCAGGGGGATGGTTCCGAACCGGCAACCTGGTGGGTAAATGAACCGTAGAGAGACCGGAAGTGCACAGAAGATTGAAATCGGTGCCAGGACCATCACCAGAAACCAAGGAGGCTTACCAGAAGTTGTGGCCTGAAATGGCGTATACCATACAGGTCAAAAAAGGCTTGATGACCAACAGGTCTAGGTAAAATATCTGGTCGGATGTCATCACACAGATAGGGGGAAGAGATCAGCACGGCTTCCTCAGCAATGGGTGCACCATGAGCCAAGCAAATAGTTTGTGTAACATGTGAGGGATAAAAACACTCACATAGCGTGATAACGTTTGAACTAGGATTTATTTAAAATAAAGAGAGAACAAACTCACATTTTCAGAAGATAAAAACAGCATGTAATCTTGTAGCGGTAGTCATGAAACATCCACATTATAATCATAAACAAAAGAGGCAGACAGCGCTGGAGAAACTGCTGGAGTTGGTGAAGCCGGTGGTCCCCACAGCAAACATCCCCTATTTAAAAGCCAAAATTGGTGGCCTGAGGAGCACTTATCTTAGGGAGCGCAAGAAGGTCACGGATTCCCAGAGATCTGGAGCTGCAGCAGATGACATTTATGTCCCCAGGCTGTGGTACTATGAGAGACTGCGATTTCTGTCAGACCAGACTGGAGTCAGGGAATCCCTCTCCACTGGGGAAATTTTTCCACTATGGTAATTTTGCAATGCTTTTTGGGGTGTGCAGCTGTGTCAACTCTTGCATGTGTTACTTTACTTTATCCCTCTCCACTCTTCCTTCCACTCTTCCTTCCACCCTATCTTCTGCCCCAGCTGAGGCTTCCGATGTCCAACCTGGGACTTCCAGCCAGGAAGAAGTGGAGGAGCCCAGATGGAGTCAGGTATAGCATTCTTCTACAGATTTCTGGTCAATAAAGAAATGATGTTTACTAGATGTTATTATTGATCACTAATTGCTGATTTAATAAAGTGTTTTACATATCAATAGACAGTAGTTTTAAAAAATAATTGGGACAAGAATGAAAAATGCTGGGGTCAGAATGATAGTCTTTTATATTTGTTAACATTCAATTTGCAACAGTCATGAGGTGAAAATTGTGTGTGATTGATGAATAAAAAAATAAAACTATGTCCCTTTTTCATACACAGGAAGACCTCAGCCAGGAGGAGGCTGTGGAATGTGGCAGCCAGGAGGAGGCTGTGGAATGTGGCAGCCAGGAGGAGGCGGGGCTAAGTGGCAGCCAGGAGAAGCCTGGGACCAGTAGAAGCCTGACCGAATTGCAGGTTCCTCCCCTCCGCCTTCCAAACAAAAGGCCCAGGAAGGGGAGTCATGTTCAGGATTCTCTGCTCAGGCTCATTCAGGAGGCTTCTGCATCCCTCAGAGCCTTACCCACTCCTGAAGAGGCCTTTGCCTGCATGGCTGCCACCAAACTGAAGGGCATGCAGGAGGGTCAACGCCTCATGTGTGAGAAACTTCTTTATAAAGTCCTAACTAAGGGAGTGAGTGGCGAAATCACACCCAATACCGACGTGATTGAGTTGGACCATCCTCCTCCTTCTCCTGCTCCTCCTGCCACAACTCCACCACCAGAGCCACAGCGTGGAAGGAAGCGTGGAAGGAAGACCAGAGAGTGATGGCCTTGGGTTCAGTCTGGTCTGGCCAAAGATGCAGTCTCTTGTATGACCACAGCCTGGGGACACAGATTTCATCTGCTGCTTTCAGGATCTCTGGGACTTCTGGACCAGACTGCACTCCCTTAGATATGGACTCCTCAGGCCACCAATTTTGATGTTAAATAATTGATGTGTGCCCTGGGGGCCAAAGGCTTCACCAATTTTTGCTGTTTCTCCAGCGTTGCCTCCCTCTTTGTTTGGTTGTGAGTCCTTAATAAAGGAATTTTTTGTTTCAATTATACTTGCCTATGTGTGTTTTCCTTCAAAAAGGACAGTTTGTTGGTGAGTAGGCAGGTACATTTCAAATATACAATGTGAAATTAACAAGGGACACCAACACCAAGCAATCTCCTTGAGATTAAATAATACAAGATACCAATGGTGTTGTGGTAACTTGACACACAAAACACACACAAAAATATTCTGGAGTAATACCCAAAAAAACACAAAATAAAAACAGCCTTGAAAAAAATACAAAACAAAAATAAAACAACAAAAAATAAATTTGGTCAGATGTGCCAAATCAAAATATATTGAGGGAATCCCGCTAAATAATAAAGAAATAAGTTTGTGAGAAGTCTGTGTGAATATGAGCAGCAAAACTACCCTGATCTGTGAGCCTAAGCTGTATTCCCCGATCTGTGATGCTATATACCCGGATCTGTGAGGCTGAGCTGTACTGTATATACCCTGATCTGTGAGGCTGAGCTATTTACCCTGATCTGTGAGGATGAGCTATATACTCTGTCCTGTGATGCTGAGCTGTATACTCCTGACGATATGGGTGGAAACAAGTGGAATACAGTGGACGGAGTGGGTGGATTCTATGAGGGCTGGGGGAGGGGTCTGAAAAGTGGGAGGGGTCAAAAAGGAAGGGCAGGGTCTGGCACTCCCCATCCTAAAATTTCACCAGCCGCCACTGATGATTATTCTCTAAGGTCAGATTTGCAGAACTTAGAAAAACCCTTGGGGAATCAAACCCAGGTAGATTCACCCATCACTATTAAAAATAAATATATTTTCTATTACTTTCCAGTACATTTATCCTGTAAATTGTATTATTTATTTATATTTAATAAAATAACATTTTACTAAATAAGAACATTTTGGTTGAAATAAAATTTCAGAGCAATAATGATATTACAAGGTATTTGTTTATCCTGCCTTTGTGTCAGGTTCCAAACCTGATGAAAATGTCACAGAAGGCGCTCACTCAAAGAGAACTGCTGTAAATATCCTGCCGAAGACATGATAATAATGGAATGCTTCCATCAAAGGAATCATGAAAATGGCATCCTTGTTATAGGAATACACAAGCAGAAGCACAGCCAACGACAAAGAGATACGTTCAAACTCTTGTTTCAGTCTGCATGTTCTCAGCCAGGGGTTTTAAATCTCTCTGTTGTGGCCTGATTATGGCTTGTTCTTTTCCATGCTGTATTTATTAAGAAGAACAGAAGCATAAATAGGAGTTTAATAGGCTGCACAAACACATTAGACTGGTGTGTGTTTTTATGATATATGTACAGTGCGTGCTGGGATTTTAGAAAACAAAAGGGAATTAGAATCAAGTAAAACAAAGAGAGAACCAATAAGGGGTCATTTAAGAGCTACAAAAATGTACAGCATACAATATGTCATTTTTATTAGGTATAGTCTCAGAACTGAATGCACATAAACTACTGCTGTGAAACAACAGTCACCCACAGTCTGGGTGAGTCAATCCCCCCCCTCTACCACCACCACTAAATGCCAATTCCTAGCAGTTGCACGATATAGAAACAGTGAACAGTGCCTTTGTAGGGGTCCTTTTAGGGATACCACCTGTCTGGCTTTGATATGAACAGCCGAGTTCTGTAAGCCAACGTCTGTATGAAAGAGTAGCTGGTTTTGTGGGGTTACAGGCACATGACATGAATAGTGGTTCACTAGGGGCTTCGGAAACATGGCTTCTATGGCCTCACAAAACTGAATAACATGGTAGCTCCTAACATCATGTGGTGGCTGCATCATTCCACTTCAGATGCCTATGTCATTACTGTGTTCATTAGTGGCATAGGGGGTCAGAATGTAAGCAGGGCCGTGATTTGCTCCCAGTTACGGTCATGCTGACCAGGGGGTCCTCCCACCAACAGGATTAGGGTAGTACACCAGGAATGTGGGGGAACTCCACCACATTTTCCTGGCCCAATGCCCACCTCCAGAAATAACGAATGTTGACACGTTTACCTTTTACTGCAACAGGAATAAAATGCACAGTTCTTTGCCAAAACACAGCTTTGCCTTGGTCTCTTTACCCCTGACATCAGTAGCACTGTACAGTTCAAGTTTAACTTCAACATCAAGTTGCCAATCAGCATTTCTAGTTCCTCATTGTAGTCCCCTTAGGTGGGTTCTCCAACGGAGCTTGAATCAGGCCTACCCTGAAGGGTTCACTTCAAAAAAATGGAAAACTTACATAGTAGTATACTAGGGGTGGCCTCTTCCCATCAACCTCTGCTCAAAGCTCTTCTGGCTCTGGAATATAAGGGACTACTCTAGCCCCATCCACAATATGGGTATCTCTCAGTGTTGCTAACCCCTGCTTACGATAGGCTGTAACCATAGCACTCATCAGAAGAAAGAGAAATTCTTAATCCGAGCAGGACATGCAGCAGTGTATGTAATGTGAGTGTCCAACACAGCCAAAGATTGGGGGGAAAGCTGGTGGCGTGTACAGCCACGATGTATGGGGAGCCAGATGTTAGATCCAGCTTGTAATGTTGGGGATTTGGCAGGTCTACTACATGTTTCAGGGACTCTGCCACCTTTGTCAAGCCACTTAGATAAAATGATTGTGTAAGTATAGTTAGGAAACCCGAATTGTTATGCTGTACAGAGAAAGTGAATAATATTCTGTGTCAGTAGAGGAACTGATCAAAGAGGAGGAGTGGCCTCTTAGTGGCTCTGATATGGTGCACTGTTGCATATAGTTGACCCTAGTTGTGTCCCCAATATTGTCTTTCCTTTACATTAAAGCAAAATGATCCTTTAGTTACCATCCCTCTCCCAGTACCTCCCAAATGTCTTATACTCACCTGTCTTATTCCAGCCAGATCTATACTATATACTGTAGATCTTTACAACCCACATGAAGTTGTATAAGTGTCACTTCACAATCTCCAAACCAGTCCTTTGCTTCTTGTTCATACAGACACAAAAAACAAAATTTCATTAACTCCTAAGGAGAGGCCGTCTATTATGCATCCTAATGAAAGACATTCTCTCCATAGGAACAAATAATTTTTTCTGCACATGCACAAAAGAATCGGGAGGGCATCTGGTAGAATTTGCAATGGTATCTGTATGGCTTTCTGTGGATTATACAGCTTGAATCTGGCAGGAGCATGGCGACTCGGCGAGGAGCATGAACTTTGGGGAGATCTTTGAAATAGGGACACATATAATATTCCTAAATGACCCAAAATTTGTTCATCAATAGAGATGGGTGAACTGTTCAGGCCAAGCCTCGATTCGAGCCCGAACAGCGCCCGTTAAGGTGTTTGCCGAACGCCTGAATTTTAGGGGCTGTTTTGGGATGTTTGCCCACGAGTGCACCGCCGAGCGCACAGTGAATAGCTGCCGGTTGTAAAAAGTGGGTTGTTAAGAAGGGGGCCGGGAAGCCAGCCGCAGCGTTCTTAATAACGGATAAATCATCAGCAAAAAACATTGCCGGCAATAGAAACATTTGAAAAAACACAGCATGGGAGTCCGCCCAATCCATACCCTTGAGTCTAGTATGAATTTTAAGGGGAACCCCATGCCAAAATGAAAAGACCCTTATCCGAGCTTGCAGCCTGGCAGGCCAGCAAAGGAGGGGGACGAGCAAGTGTGTGTGTATGTATGTATGTGTGTGTATGTGTTTGGGCCCCATAGCAGTTGCATGGTCTGTTATATGTAAGCCATCGAGCATCACTGTCTACAATGCAATGTGGTCTGTATCAACAAATGAATCAATTGAATCCAAAGATGTGGCTATTTCAGTCAAATGGGAAAGCAGGCCCGTGCTAGTTAGATGTTCTGGGCTTGAGCTGCAGTACTTAAAGTGATTGCTTTCTGCACGAGATATATATCATGTTTCTTGGTACTACATATTGGCGCAGACAAATAATTGCTCACTGGAACTTTACACCATTACAACAAATTCAACTGCCTTCAATAAATCACCCTACCATTCTGCAAGTTGATTTTTCCATCATTATATCCAACTCATTATACAGTGTACTCATATGCTGGAAGCACATCTAGTATTTTTGCTGCTGTTGTGCCTTTAATCCTTCCCATAGTCTCCTTCGCTCCCATCCTCTTAAATCCATATTTGTTTGTAGAACAAAGTGCTGGAAGCAATTCAGGATATGAATAATCAAGACTAATGCTAATCTCTTAAGAGAATCCCCAAAGGGTTTTCACTGTGCTCCCAGCCAGGCACATTGTGTCAATGTTTTGCGATCTCAGACAAAACAAGCTTGTGATTTGTGGCTGAGATAGAGCTTTATCCAGGATCTGAACTTCATAGATCACGCTCAAATTCCTGATTATTTACCGGTAGGATTTTCCTGTTCAATATTTCTTGCTCATCGCTCAAACTCTGCTTTGCTTCTGGAATCAAAAGAAAGCTCAAATGAACTTTAAGGATGCTCAATGAACTTGGCTGGTTGTACAGAAGTTGACTGGTAAATCAACAATGTCTGTCTAACCAAGGTACACATACATGGATCGAAAATTCGGCCAGTCCCTGTTCAACCTGCTGAGTTTCGATCCATATATGGCCGGCTGAAGGCAAACAGCTAAATACATATTAAAAATTCATATTAAACCTGCAAAAAATTTAAAATACTGTTTCGTTTTCTAATCCAGTAAACGCTGGCAGACAATATAGAAAGCCCTAATCATCTCCTTTTCTCCATTGTAGTCAAAGCAATACTGTTTGGTCAAGACTATGAATGAATAGCAAAGAAGCAGCAGCTCGTTGATTAAACCATCTCTGTGCTCTCTACTGCAGTCAGAAAACTCCATTTGTGATATTCATAGCTCTGTGCAGTACCATATAGCCTGATTTGCCCTGACCTTAGAACAAAGATTTAAGTACCAGTGTAAAATATATATTTTTAACTGTAATGTCAGCACAGGTGGTTGTTTTAACGGTGTCTTCAGTGATGACCCACCCTGGCAGAGCCCACCCACATACCTGAGGCTTAAATAGACTTTATTAAACAATAAATCCATATAAGGATGGAAAAAAATGCAGCAACAGGCAACAAATGTTCCACATTTTGTCATGTTACAACTAAAAACGTAAATGTATTCTATTGGGATTTCATATGATAGAACAACACAAAGTGGCACATAATTGTGAAGTGGTACCCACCTGAACTCTGCACCCAGTACCCACCTAAACTCTGCACCCACCTGAACTCTGCACCCAGCACCCACCTAAATTGTGCACCCACCTGAACTCTGCACCCAGCACCCACCTAAAATCTGCACCCACCTGAACTCTGCACCCAGCACCCACCTGGACTCTGCACCCATTTGAACTCTGCACCCAGCACCCACCTGAACTCTGCACCTAGCACCAACCTAAACTCTGCACCCACCTGAACTCTGCATCCAGCACCCACCTAAACTCTGCACCCACCTGAACTCTGCACCCAGCACCCACCTAAAATCTGCACCCACCTGAACTCTGCACCCAGCACCCACCTGGACTCTGCACCCTGCACCCACCTGAACTCTGCACCCACCTGAACTCTGCACCCTGCACCCGCCTGAACTCTGCACCCAGCACCCACCTGAACTCTGCACCTAGCACCAACCTAAACACTGCATCCACCTGAACTCTGGACCCAGCACCCACCTAAATTCTGCACCCAGCACCCATCTGAACTCTGCATCCACCTGAACTCTGCTCCCTGCACCCACCTGAACTCTGCACCCTGCACCCAGCACCCACCCGTACGCTGCAGCCAGCACCCATCTGAACTCTGGACCCAGCACCCACCTAAATTCTGCACCCAGCACCCATCTGAACTCTGCATCCACCTGAACTCTGCTCCCTGCACCCACCTGAACTCTGCACCCTGCACCCAGCACCCACCCGTACGCTGCAGCCAGCACCCATCTGAACTCTGCACCCTGTACCTAGCACCCACCTGAATTTTGCACCCTGCACCCACCTGAACTCTGCACCCTGCACCCACCTGAACTCTGCACCTTGTTCCTAGAACCCACCTGAACTCTGCACCCTTTACCCTGCACCCACTTGAACTCTGCACCCTGCACTCAACTGAACTCTGCACCCTGTATCTAGCACCCACCTGAACTCTGCACCCAGCAGAATGAATTTAGTGTATTTTTTACTGAAATGTGGTGTTTCATAAAAAATATGAACTATCACTATATTATTCTCCAGGGTGTTTGTTTTCAGACAACATATAACATCTCCCGCCTGCCGTATATTGATGAGCAGATGACAGCCCTCTGATTCTTGGACACCGTCCCATTACCGATGACGAGGCTCTTTACCCATGTGATCAGCTGTGTCCAATCACAGCCGATCACATGTAAACAAGGCATTCCTTTCCCCACACTGACAGCATGCGAGGAGAGAAGAGCTGATCAGTGGCATTTCCTCACAGGGGAGATCTGCACAGATAATTAGGGCACTGATCATCGGCGCCCCAATTATCAGTGTAGTCCCAACAGTGCCCAGCAGTGATGCCAATCAGTGTCCACAAGTGATGCCAGTCAGTGCTGCCTTTCAATGGCCATCAGTGCCTATTCATCAGTGCCGCCAATCAGTGCCCATCAATTCCACCTATCAGTTCCCATCAGTACTGTCTATCAGTGCTCTTCTGTGCTGTATATCAGTGCTCCATATTAGTGCCTCCTCATCAGTACCCTTCAATGCTGTCTCATCAGTGCCCATCAGTGCAGCCTCATCAGCGCATATCAGTGAAGGAGAAAAATCCCTAATTTTCAAAACATTTTAACAGAAACTAAGAAACACTTTTTTCATGTTTAAATAATAATAAAAAACCCCAGTGGTGATTAAATTCCACCAAAAGAAAGCTCTATCTGTCTTGAAAAAATGATAACACTTTGTTTGGGTATAGCGTTGCATGATCGCGGCATTGTCATTCAAAGTGCAACAGCGCTGAAAGCTGAAAATTGGCCTGGGCAGGAAGGGGGTAAAAGTGCCCAGTAGGCGAGTAGTCAAACTAATCTTCAGGCCTAAATTATTTTTTTGTAAATGTGTGTGTGCAACCCCCCCCCCCCCCCTTCCAATCTCCGCAAAAACAGCTCTGGCAGTAAAAGGGTTAAAGTAATTTCAAGTTTGAAAGATCTAGTGAAAATATCTCATTATGCAATTTGCAATTCTATAATTCATACATTCATTTTCTTTATTTGATTTTCATATATGCATGCAATCCTAGTACTTATTTGTCTGGACAGATTTTTTATTGTAGTCAATGACAGAAGCTAACCCCAACTATTTTAACTTACCTCCGCATTCACTTTAATGTTTGCAAACAAAATATGGAAGTCCTGATCTATATCTCTCTTAATTCATTGGAATATAAATCTACACAAACACAGCTCTAACTTCTTTCCCCAGAAATATACAACTTGGGAAATAGATAAAGGCTGCAGAAATAGCCCCAAACTGTATATTTACAATTTTCTTCAAACCAAGTCAGCCTTGTAATACTCACTGTGTCATCACTAACATAATTAATAAAAGGTCAGTTGTGCCACAGTTCGCTAGCGATAACTTATCGGGAATTATTGATCAAATAAAGCAAAACGCACATTACACAGAGAAACCAATTACTCTTCTTTCTTCTCTGAAAGAGCCATCAAAGGACTTCAAATGAATTTTTTTAACTTTAAAACTCACTTTGTGTTCACTGTTACCGAGGCAAATGCCCAGCAGTACCATTACTATTGCGCGTCAAAGCGAATGCCTGTAACAGTGAAATTCCTCTGACTCCTGATAATAAGCTATTCCATAGCTATACCTGTAAAAATGACCAGCCTGAAATGATCTAGCAGGAGTTCCACCCTAAGTCCAGTAAAAAAAAAAAATTAAAAGTCAGCAGCTACAAATACTGCAGCTGCTGACTTTTAATTGGACACTTACCTGTCCCAGGGTCCAGCGATGCGGGGGATCGAAGCCCCCCTCGTCTCCCCCTCCATTCAGCGGCGCCGGCATTGCAACTGTGGGCGCCGGGCTGTGGCTTCACAGCCTGGCACCCACTGCGCATGCGCGAGCGGCACCGTGCGCCGTGATTAGCCGCTCAGTCACCTGGGACCTGTAATGGGTCCCAGATGATTGACAGGAGGGAGGGAGCAGAGCTGAGCCCTTCCTGTGCCGAGGGGGAAGTGATGTCACCAGGCCAGGCACTGTAAGAGGCAGACTACGAGGGACCACCTAGCAACAGGCATTTAGAGGTAAGTAAAAAAAAAAAAAAATCCAAATTTTTTTTTGTATTTTTTTTTTAATTTTTCATGTAGTTTTTTTTTTGGGGTGGAACCCCACTTTAATTTTCTGACTAAAGTTCCACTTTAAAGAAGACGTATAGCCAAAGCTTTTTTGGCTATACTTCTCCTTTATATCACAGGAATGCAGTTAGTTCTGCACTCCTGTGACCCGTTTTCGGGCTAAAGCCCATTGTCGGCTGACACAGATCTGGTCACAGATCTGGTCCAAGCTCTGAAAAGCTCCAGACCATAAGGTTGAGATACACCCAGAAGCCTTGACTAGCAGCTGGCTCAGCCTCTCAGCGAGTCGCTGAAAGCCTGATCCAGTCACTCCCCGCCCCTCCACAGCCCAGCGTTCCAGTGAGCGTTGGAGGGGCAGAGCAGTCACCAGCTCTCTGCAGGCTGAGGATTGAGAGCTGAGCAATCAGCGGTGATTGATCACTCAGTTCTCAGTCTTAGAGGTGGTGGGGGACAGCTTCAGCTGGGATCGGTGCTGCAGCCATTTAGGCGAGTATGATTTTTTTTTTAAAGCCATACTGCTCTTTTAAACATTACCAGAACAATGTCAGAATTATGAGTTTAATTTCATGAAAATTAGACTTATCGTGGATTTCTAATATTTTAGAATTCCAAGTTTTTTATTTCTGATTTTTTATTTCAGAGATTTAATATAGTATTGCAGAATTCTGACTTTCAATCTTAGAGGTAGAGATCCTGTCTCAGAAACCTGACTTTATCTCAGAACTCTGACTAATTATGAAGCTTATTTTTTCATAATTCTGTCTTTTTATTTTGGAGCTCTATTATATTATGTTGGAAATCTGACTTTTATTCTCAGAGATTAATATTCTGCTTAAATATACTTTTTCAGAATTCTGTCCTTTTATTTCAGAGCTCTTTAGTCTTCCCCTCGAAAGAGCTGCTGAGAGTAAACCCAGGTTGTAAAGAGGCTGCCAGTCACAAACACAGTCCCATGCACACCAACAATTCAGGCTCAGTCTAGTGGATGTCTGTTTAGTATTTATTACTGAAGAACTTCAACAGAAGAGGGCTTTATGGTCACATGATAATCCAAACCAACCAGTAGCAAAAATAGAAGGAGAACTTATTTCTTATCTGCTTTTTTGGAGGTAACACCCCAGCACACACAAGATAGCCACATCATCTCCAGATGAATACCTATGATGAATTACCCATAAATATATACTCATAATTAGGTGACCACTCAAGCATCCCATGACAGCCATGCAAATCACAAAATCGAATAAAACAAACAAAAAATGAATAAAACAAAAACAAAACAAGCAACCAAGAAACTAAACATCATATCAAAGCTAACCTAGAACAAGGCAAAACAATCAAAAACAAGAAAAATAAACCCCAAAACACACCCTACATGCTCTCCGCCCCGCTATGACAACCAGCTCAAGAGGCAAAGATGGATTTGAACTCCTGCGTTGTTCGATGTCTGACTTGTTTTTTTACTTTGGAGACCTGGTATGTTATCTCACAATTTTATCTTTTTATTTATTTTTTAAGTTTACAATAATAATTTAGAACAAGACTTCACTAATAATAGATTAGGTGCACCCAGACGGTCAAAAGCTTTAGAAAAATACAGTTACATTTGCACTTCTTACAGACTATAACTCTTCAGGAACAAATTAACCTTCCTGGAACAACAAGAAAGATTACAGAACATCTCATTTTGAACTTGTTTCATCTTGCTCAGTATTTAGAGAGCTAGTACTTTGTGCAATAAACAGATTCCTTTTTCTCTGCTTACATGGTAAAATGGCAGTTTAGTCTTTTAAAGGCTACTTGTAACAAGTGTGCTAAATGCCAGCGGGAGTCAGTGTTCTTCTTTTTTCTGAGTATATGCTCTTCACATAAATGAGTGACGATTTAGAATCCTCGCTTGACTCTGATGGCTGAAGATTCTGCAGTGCATCGCAGCCAATTATTGGGTACAGAGCAGTTGTGCGGAGGACAGAGAATGAATGGATGGCAGACATGTCATTCCCTTATTTTTACATCACTGAAATGGCAAGTCAGTGGCAATTCTAGATGATTATGTAGTTGGCAGCTTGCTTGCAGTGACTCATTGCTTTGGATAAATAGTTTTTCCTTTAGCTTTCCATATCCAGTTCTTAAAATGGACATATTTTGTTAGTTTCCGTCCATTTCTTGTTTTGTAGATGGCTGGGTCACCTGTGATTGGAAGGCTATGTTCTCTCCCATTGTCTTATTTGTTGACTTGGATATTGCTATCAATTGTCCATGTGTCATATTTCTAGCTTGTTTATGGAAAGTAACTTAAAGTACATGTCCCATGAGAGAATTATGAAGGCTGCAACTGGGGGTCATCTTCCCTCTGAAAATTCCAATTGCCTGACTGCCACGAAGATGCTCTGCAACATCTGCTTAAACACTACCCTGGAACAAGACTAGAAATAAGACATTTTGGAACTTGTTTCACTCATTTACCACATTTCTTGCGGTTTAATATTAAAACCAAAAAAAGCTAGAGAGAAAAAATTGAAAATTTTAGGAAAGCGGGCAACAGTGACTATCCTTGTACCTATTTCATGACAGGTACACCTAAATATTTTAAGACTTCCTAGAAATGGTTCTGGACTACTGTAATTACCAAGAGAGGACGTAAAGGACGCGTTTTTCGGCAGTGCTGTTTAAATTACCCTTGGGTAGACTTATTGACTGTGAATGGAGTCAACATTGGACAACTCAGGCCACAGACACAGTGTACAGAGCTCATCCAAGCAGCTCTGTATCTTGTGATTGCTGTGATGCCCAATCACAGTGATCAGAAATGTAAACAGATTTGTGTTTACATTGGAGGAAGGGGGGGGGGGGAGAGGAACCAAAAAAATGAGTGACTTATTCATTAATCAGAGATCACAGGCAGCATCAGATATTCAAGGTATACCTTAGATTAACCCTTGCACCACCCTCTTCTCCTGTTTATCTGAGCTCCGTCTTGTTTCTGCAGTGACCATGTGTTAAAAGCTTCACCCAACATATCCTACACATCTGCACATTAACCCCCCTCATCTCCATCTTCCCATTGTATGTGATCTTTACAGAAATCCAAATATAGATTCCTTATACATAGTTACATTGGTCCATGTTTGAAACAACCTACCTGCCGAGTTCCTTCAAAAACTTTGTACACAAGCACTTTGTGTACCTAGAAGAACTGAGGCTGGTTTGTAGCCAAAGGGTAGTCACACCAAATATTAATTTAATTTGGATTTCTCTTCTGTTCATTTGCTTTCCATATTTATAATTGATAAAAATAAACTATTAACACTTCCATTTCTGAAAGAATTCCTAATTTACAGCATTTTTCATATCTATATAGATATAGATATATCTATATCTAGATAGATATATCTATATCTATCTATAATATACTGTATATAGATAGATAGATAGATAGATAGATAGATAGATAGATAGATAGATAGATAGATAGATAGATAGATAGATAGATAGATAGATATATAGATAATAGATATAGGTCTAGATCTATATCTATCTATCTATCTATCTATCTATCTATCTATCTATCTATCTATCTATCTATCTATTTTAAGAGATATCAGCCTAGAGATAATATGCGTATCATGTATTTACAGCAGTTGGGGGCAGTAATGGGCACCTTATTTGCACCTACTTATCTAAATGTGGACTTTTTTGAGAAAAAGAAGAGAATGATGAAGTTAGAATGATTCTTTAACATCTATATGTGATATAACAGATATGTAAATGATCTTTTATTTATTGTTTTATTTATTTTGCAAAAAGCTCAGTTTTGTTTAATTTAATAACATAAGATAAATACTGTATTCTAATCATCGAAGATTCTCCCGCATGACCCAATTTAGAAGGTACAGTACAAGGTACACTGATTTTGGTTTCCAAAGAGTCTGCAAAGTTGTGAACCTCTTTAAGTTGTATACCCAGTGCTGTGACCAGCCTCAGGTGGTACACAGAAAAGAAACCAATCCTCCTGAATAAGTTGTACCTGTTTGTCTGCAGTCCTCACTTGCAAAACACACAATTTACACAGCTTCTCTCAGCTTTAGCAGCAGGGGTCCGAAATCTTACAGTGTAGAGCTCAATGAGGAGAGCTCTGATAGGAGGGAAGGATCACCCCACACACACATACACACACACACACAGTAAACAGGAACATGCACGGATATTGCTGTCAATCACAGGCTGTGTACTGGAGATCTCCTAAACCGTTTTTCTCTTGATGTTAGGGAAAAGCTTACAGTAGTGATAGCAGAGGAACAAAAAATGTTGCTTAAACTGCTAAAGCCCTCCTGGCATTGGTTAGGTTGGATTCACACCGATGCATGTTTGTTACCATACACATTGACATGTGTTTCTATGTGCATTAATGCATGTTGGTAAGATGGATTTTACATGCATTTTTGGAAAGCATGCTATTTATTTTGAAGGGGCCACTAATGCATGTCAAGGCATTTATTGTGCATTGCATACGCCTGCCTTTACACACACATGAACTTTAATGAGATCCCAGTCTTAGTCTGTAGGGTTCAATAATGAGTTGGCCCTCCCTTTGCAGCTATAACAGCTTCAACTCTTCTTGGAAGACTGTCCACAAGGTTTAGGAGTGTGTCTATGGGAATGTTTTCCAGAAGCGCATTTGTGAGGTCAGACACTGATGTTGGACGTAAAGGCCTTGGCTTCCACTCTAATTCATCCCAAAGGTGTTCTATCAGGTTGAGGTCAGGACTCTGTGCAGGCCAGTCAAGTTCCTCCACCCCAAACTCACTCATCCGTGTTTTTACAGACCTTGTTTTGTGCACTGGTAGGCAGTCATGTTGGAAAAGGAAGGGGCCATCCCCAAAATGTTCCCACAAAGTTGGAAACAAGAAATTTTCCAAAATGTCTTGGTATGCTGATGCCTTAAGAGTCCCCTTCACTGGAACTAAGAGGCCAAGCCCAACCCCTGAAAAACAACTCCACACCATAATCCCCCCTCCACCAAATGATTTGGACCAGTGCACAAAGCAAGGTCCATAAAGACATAGATGAGCGAATTTGAGGTGGAGGAACTTGACTGGCCTGCACAGAGTCCTGACCTCAACCTAATAGAACACCTTTAGGATGAATTAGAGTGGAGACTGCAAGCCAGGCCTTCTCGTCCACATCAGTACCTGACCTCACAAATGCACTTCTGGAAGAATGATCACACATTCCCATAGACACACTCCTAAACCTTGTGGACAGCCTTCCCAGAAGAGTTGAAGCTGTTATAGCTGCAAAGGGTGGGCTAACTCAATATTGAACCCTACGGACTACGACTGGAATGCCATTAAAGTTCATGTGCGTGTAAAGGCAGACATCCCAATACTTTTGGTAATATAGTGTAGATGCAAATGGGCAATAATATTGTATCTGAAAAAAAGAAAGGAATTTAAAGAATAAAAACCTTAAAATTGTTCTAAAGTCAAACCTGTTTGACCTTAATACATTCCCTGCATTAAAGTAAAAAATGTCCCAGTAGCTGTATTTGCCGCCCCCCTTCCCCACCTCCCTAAACACTTACCAGAGTCCTCACTTGATCCAGTACTGTGCCCATCTATAGTGACTCTTCTCTCTCTCTCCCTGCTCTCACAGTACACAGAGCCAGCAGCAGAAGCCATTGGCTCCTACTGCTGTCATATAAATCCTGAGTGGAGGGAGTGGGGGCGGGGCCAAGCTGCATTGTGCGTCTATGGACGTACACGTATATGGTGAGGAGACAAAGGTAAGCCGCACCAGGTGAGAACAATCTTTCTCTCCAACCTTCGGGTGCAAGTCAAGTCCGTGATCTGGATGAGAAGTCAATAGAACAGGAAAAGGTTGACCGCACTCGCAGGGGTGAAGCAATAGTGATCAGTTTATTGAAGATAAAAATCCATCAAAGCGACTACATATGACATCATAAAACATCAATGCAGACTTGACAGAGATTAACGCGTTTCACTAAACAAAATTCGCTGACAGCGGGAAAGGGGGCAGGGGTTTGCCGCCGCCCCCTCCCCTCAAACACAATATATCCCCCTCCCACTGCCCCCCCCAAAAAAAAATGAAGACCCCAAAAATACCATCCCTTGAAACAAAAGACTTTTTTTTTTTAAAGAGAAACCTTGCAGTAAAAAAAGTTTGATGGGACAAAAGCAAAAAGTCACAACTGACCTCAAAATCCATGGCAAAATAAACATGGGGACAAAAATAGCCCTCAATAATAAGAGCGAAAAAAGCAGCAAATTCGTTATTTTGCCCAAAGAGCTAGCAATCAGAATTAAGGAACAGTTTTTTTTTAACTGACCCCAATCTCTCCCTATGCAGTTTGTCAGCTTTCCTTATCTTTTCCCCACAGTAGTTTCCAATTCCCTAACACTATGGTGTTAATTTACTAAAGGCAAAATAGACTGTGCACTTTGCAAAGAGTAGTTGCACGCTGCAAAAGCAGTTGCTCCAGAGCATAGTAAATGAGATAAAGCTTCACTTTGCAAAGAATATCCAATCATGAGCAAGGGAAATTTTAAAAAAATGCTTTTTTTGCTTGCACATGATTGGATGATGGAAGTCAGCAGAGCTTCTGCTCATTTACTAAGCTACTGCAACTGCACTTTGCAAAGTGCACAGTCGTTTTGCCTTTAGTAAATCCACCCCTATGCCTGCTCTTTGCCCCACCCTTTTTAGGTGGCTGGGTTATCCAAAAGCCCCTTTATTGGCTCCTCTAAGCATGCTGACCATAGTGAAAATGCCATTTAATAAAGTCTCATTTATTTAAAAAATTGTCCCAGACAAATCTGCACATAAAATCTTCAGGACTGTGAATCTCAAACCAATTGGATTCTTCTTGAACCCATGGTAGTTGTGAGCCAAACCTGATCTCTACTTGCGTTCCCTGTACAGCAGGGCTGGAATATGAAGGAAGAAATAGTACAAGCTGACAAGAAGCATGCTATTAGTATATGTAATGTTAGTGACAGTGAAATGGGCTACAACAAAAATGACAGGTGCCAATCAAGGCTCCACCAGGTCCTCTTACATGACAAACCGCTAGGAGTGCCGACAAGGGCAGAGCTCATCCCAGCCCAAAACATCCAGTAGGCAAAGAAAATCCTAAAAGTTGCACATCACGGCAAAACCCTGTGAGGAGGTGTATGACAACTTTAGTCCGAGCTTCAACCAGGCACGCCCCCCAACACGGTTCACTCCGGGGGACGGGGTGAAACGCGTGGGGCCCTGGCCTGGTTTGAAGCTCGGGCTGAGGCTGTCGCACACCTTCTCTAAAGAGTTTTGCTGTGATGTGCGACTTTTAGGAGAAATTATCTAATCACTGCACTTCTCCTTTGATTGTCCAACCACAGGCTGGGGTGGTTCCAGGCCAACCTGTGCTCAGAGCAAGTTGGTTAATGACAATGGCCATCAGCCTGAGGACCTCTATGGGTGGAATAGAAACAACTGCAGGGGTGAACTCTGAATTGAAGGCTAATATTGCAGCAAAAACTAGTTTTATATTTTTTTTCCATTTAATAAGCTATTCATTTTTCACTTGTTATTTTCTTGTTTGATTTCTGCAAAAGAATTCTGCAAAAGAGTGAGAAAAAACTTGAGCACACAAAGAAACCTCACACAAACACAGAGAGAACTTCCAAACGTCATGCAGAAAGATTCACTAGTGGGCAGGGCCATCTTTAATATTGATTGGACCCTGGGCAAAAATTTTCTTGGGCTCCCCTCATGCAGTTTTGCTCTCTACCTGCTCTGAGACATACAATAAATAGCAGCTAGACTCATAATCAGTTTACTGAATCAGATCAGACAGTGATTACGATTGGTTGCCAGAGGTTGCAGTGTATCATTACCGCTCACTGACTGGTTGCTAGAGGTTACAGCAAACATTTCAGCTCACTGATTAGTTGCTAGAGATTACAGCACATGATTTCTGCTTGTTGATTGGTTGCTAGAGATTACTGTACATCAATACTGCTCATTGATTGGTTACTGCACATCATTACTGCTTACTGATTGGTTGCTACAGGTTACAGCACATCATCTCCTCATTGCCTGCACACCATGGACTGGACCTTGCTCACCTGTGCACCCCAAACTGTAATTCCTTCTCTGCCTACCTCTGCACACCACATACTACCCTCCCCCCACTAATTTGCTTACCTTTGCAGAACAGGCTGATGGTAGGCTTAATGACCACAGTTGTAGGCAGGACTTTCAAGCATGCTCCTTTATCTCCCCAGTGGGTAGCACTCACTATAGGTGATGGTGGATATGACCTCAGGGGGGCATGATATACCTATGAATACCACCTCTGTTTACATAGAATGCTGCTGGTCTGCCACTATTTACATATGAATGCCGCTGATATTTACATATAAATGCCGGTATTTACATGTAAACACAGGGTCTGCAGGTGAGTCATCTGTACACAACAACAAGGCAGAGCTGGGCAGCATTAATAACAGAACTTCACACTAAGATATTAGCATGAGACTAAAACCTCAAGGGATAAGGGAATTTAAACTGGGATAGTTGGCAAGTAGGAGACAGCTGCTTTGGGCCCCACAACAATGACAGGGCCCAGGGCAGCTGCCCCTTTTGCCCTGCCTTAAAGACGGCCCTGCTAGTGGTAACTGAACCCTGGAACCTGTATGACCACTAAGGCCCCTTTCACACTGGGGCGGTAGGGGGCGTCGGCGGTAAAACAGCGCTATTTTTAGCGCTGTTTTACCGCGGTATTCGGCCGCTAGCGGTGCGGTTTTAACCCCCCGCTGGCGGCCGAAAAAGGGTTAAAACCACTCGTATAGCGCGGCTATAGCCGCGGTATTGCCGCGGTATAGCCGCGCTGTCCCATTGATTTCAATGGGCAGGAGCGGTTTAGGAGCGGTGAATACACCGCTCCTTCACTGCTCCAAAGATGCGGCTGACAGGAGATTTTTTCTTCTCCTGCCAGCGCACCGCTTCAGTGTGAAAGCCCTCGGGCTTTCACACTGAACAAACAGCGGAGGCTGTTTTGGGGCGGTTTGCAGGCGGTATTTTTAGCGAAATAACGCCTGCAAACCGCCCCAGTGTGAAAGGGGCCTAATTCACCCATGCTGCCCTTTTTTTTTAAAAACATTGGCTGTCAGGAAATACTTTGACATACAATTTTCCCACAGTCTGGCAGCTGCAGTTTGCCCAATCCCAATGAAAAAAATGAATTTATCAACAAAGTCAAAGTGAACCTGTTACTCTGATAAGAATGTCAAAATAATGGCGCCGTTATGGAAGGTACTGTTGTAAAGGGTAGGAACTAATTCTGTAAAGAAGTATAGAAAATGTTGGTGATATGTAAATGTGTCTCTTAACAGGGAAGAGAGCAGTATTTGCAAGATATTTTTCCTTTTACTAGTTGTAAATTAAACCAAGCCAAGGGCACTCTCCGTAATAACATATACTGTAAAATGGTTCTGTATGAAAAAACAATGCCTTTCAAGGCAAAAAATGTCATAAGTGGCGAGCAGAAACATGAAGCATTTTGTAAGCGGACTACAGAGGAACATAACTCATGGATGTCTGCAAGGGCCTTCATAATTCATTAGGAGCAGAAATGGAGCCTGTTGGGTTTGCAGAGCACATAAAAATATACAGAAGAGAACACAGATTGAAAAAAAAGAAAATGCCAGAGAACAGTCTGTATTGTAATAACTATATAACTTAAGTGAATTGGTTTGGGTAGAAATATTGGAGCTGCCAAGGCTGGCTTGATTATAAAGCTAGAAGTCCTCGGGGTGTCCTTCACTACTAGCTACTGAGTCACAAACAAGGAGCCAGTAGAGACTGCAATGCCTAAACTCATATCGTGTGTGCTTGTTTTGGGTCAATAATGTTCTTTGTAAAGATGACAGCCTCAGAGCATGTATCTCTAAAGCCCAAGTCAGCAATAGCAAATGTCATATCCCTATTTATACAGGTTCCTTTAAAAGGGTCAGCTGCGGGTGAAAGTTAGTAGACTCCATCACCCATTAGCACCTTTCATCTCTCGAGGACTCGAGGAGTGAAGAAAACCGTCTGCCAGATTAATCTTTTCTGTACTACCATAAAATGGGATCTCAATCTCAGCCCTTTGGCTGCGGCAGGAAGAGCCTCAGTGCTCCTGGCATATCCTCTCAATGTACAATAAAGGAACAATCCAAAAAAAAAAAAAAACTTAGGGTCTCTCATCATTATCCTAGGAGGTGGTCAGATCTGGGAATTAAGATGCTGTGATCATGTCGAGCTGCCCCTAGAGGAACCTTGTGGATGATCCGTGGTTCAAACTGTAACTGTGCAGCCAATCTGGGGCATCACAAATACATTAAAGGGCTCTGGTGTATGGTATAGTCCGCCAGCTGTGTCCATATACTCTGCTTCATGGGTCAGACAGTTAATGCATGCAGGCTCCTGGGCAAACCATGAGCGCTGTGAGCTTCTAGTTGCAATTATTAAGATTGACCTAGAACGCAATAAAGCAACCTATAGTATTTACTGAACCCTACTAACAATAATTCTCTATTGTAAATGGCCAACCTGATGTGAATAAGTATACTATGTCTCTCAGAACAACAAAAACTCACGAGTCTTAATTCTATGCATTAAAGTGCTACTAAGCCCACAACAGTAAAATCAGTCTGTATATGCAGTAAAGCATGTTTGTTATACTGTGGAACCAAAGGGGTTAATCCTCTGCATTGTGTAAAAAGGCTTTTTGATCCTGTTTGCACAGATCCTCCTCTTCTTGCATTGTCTCCAAAACATGTTTAGATAAGACCATTAGTAGATTTATCCTGCACATGCTCAGTTTGGTGTGTATTGCTAGAGAGTATTTTTATCCTTGGGAGGGTGAATGTGATCAGCACAGAGCCAATCAGCACTGTCCAGACAGAGGGTCAGGGGTCCTTCGTCCTGATAGGACAGCCAGTGCAACATGAAAACTCCTTCTATACGCTTTAACCAGGCACTGATAGAAGTCACAAGACTGCCATAACTGCTGATGAGAAAAGGTATTTAGCAATTTATATTTACTAAAACTATTGCATTTCCATGTTCTGTGTACTGTGGGAGACTAGATATAATGAATGCAGGGTCCTGGGTTTAGAAACACTTTAAGATAAAAAAACCTTCAGTGTACAGCAGCCCCCTTCAGCCCCTCTAATACTTACCTGAGCCCCATCTAGATCCAGCAATGTTGCACGAGAGCTGTACAGGACTCTCCCTCCTGATTGGAGGTAACACAGCAGCTGGCGCCATCCCACTGCTGTCAATCAAATTCAGTGAGCCAATGAGGAGAGAGAGAGGGGCGGGGCCAAGCTCCAGCTCCGCGTCTGAATGGGCACACAGAGCAGCGGCTCGGTTCGGCTGCCTCATAGCAAGCTGCTTGTTGTGGGGGCATTCGGCAGGAGTAAGGGGCCAAGAGCGTTGGCGAGGGACCCGAGAAGAGGAGGATCCACCGCACAGAGCAGGTAAGTAGGACATGTTTGTTTTGTTTTTTACGGAAAAAAGCAAGACTTTAATATCACTTTAACCTCCCCAGTGGTATTCCTGAGTGTGGCTCGGGGTGAATTTTCATTACCAAAAGTGGTAACCCCCGAGCCACACTTGGGATTGCGTTGCAGGATCCAGGCAAAGTTACTTACCTTGTCCCCAGGATCCTGCGATGTCCCCCTGCTGTGTGTGCAGACTGTGTACTCTGCTCGATCTATCACAGTGCCGGGCTCCGTTCCCTGCGAGCGTCGCAACGCATGGGGGCGGAGCCCGGCGCCAAATTCAAAAAATGAAAAACACACAATACATACAGTACACTGTATTCTTACAGATTACATTACTGTATCAAATTATTTCACATCCCTTTTGTCCCTAGTGGTCTGTCCAGTGCCCTGCATGCAGTTTTATATTATAAATACTGTTCTTTCTGCCTGGAAACTGGAGATTGCCCATAGCAACCAAAAAGTATCCCTTTACGTCAAAAGTGGTTTTACACCAGCTAGAAAACGGCAATCATAAATTAGAATCACTTGCAGAATTGAGCGATAGTGATTTGTGGGGATATTAGTCATCAAACACTGAAAGTGACGACAGCGACAATTCTGCAACTGAGAAAATGTCAGTGTTTGATTACATTATTGAATACATTTTATTATTATTATATTATTATTTGTTATAATTATTTATAGTTATTTATTATATTATAATTTATGATTTTGTGTTTCAAACTTTATTCTTCCCGGGATGTCTACTAACTAGTGACTCTTGTTTGGACAGATTTAAGTGAGTTATTCCTAAGAATGAAAGGCCTACAATATAAAACACCAAATTTCCATGCAAAACAATGTACTGCTTTCAGCATAAAAAATCTGACATAATCATACCACCAGGGAGGTTAAGTGCTTTCAGTGTGTCTATGTATGTGAACCTGTGCTTTGCCCATGCAAAGCAAAGCCAGAGGTTCACTTTAATGCAAACTTCCACAGAAGCATATACTTAAAGTGTTTGTAAAGGCTGAAGGTTTTTTACCTTTATGCATACTAAGAGCTTAGTAAATGTGGTGAAGCTTCTCTTTGTAAAGAATACCCAATCAGGTTCAATGAAAATAAAAAACAGCATTTTTGCTTGCATGTGATTGGATGATGGGAATCAGCAGAGCTTCGCCTCTTTCTCTACACTCTGGGGAAAATGAGTGTAACTGCACTTGCACAAAGCAAATTCTATTTGTCTTTAGTAAATCAACCTCAGTGTGACGGTATGTGAGCAGCAATGCCAGAACGTTAATGTATATCTAGGACCAAAATGTCTTTTAGCTTTGGATAGTGTGGGGCGAAGTTAAAAACCTCTATGAGGATTTTATTTATTTACTTATTTTTTGTAGTCTATCCTATTGAGGAAATTTTCCTTTGCTCCCTGCCCTCTAGACACAACAGGATCTCAGGATAGTTGTGTATTGTTCCACACTTTGAGTCCCAGTGACAATGGCTACAGGGACATATAGAGAGGGTGAATTTCCCTTTCGGGGGAACAGCAATAAAAAAAACCTGATGAGGTTCTAACTGTTCCCCACCCTATCCAAAAGAAAAATAAAATATTTAAATATTCAAATATATAAAATTGACTGAAAAAAATGAATTTACCTTAAAGTGTTTATAGTGAAAATTATTTATTTTAGCTTTAGATAGAATAGGGAACATACAGAACCCCTGTTAGATTTTTTTTCTTTTTTGGTCTGCACCCTGTTGGGGAGATTTTCCTTTATTTCCTGTTGTGGAGGCATAACAGGAAGTTAGTGTACTTTTCTCCAAAGTGAGGAGAGGTTATCTTTATACACTTCCCATCACCTTCTGTACTGGTGAAAATGGTCACAGACAGGCAATGAAAACCTTAAAGTGTTTCTAAACCCCAAAACAAAGATGTAATATATTGCAGCTTTGATGTGCTTGGTTGCAATAATTTTCAGCAAGTGATCAACTTCACATCAGAGGGAATAACCTCGATGACAAAGCAGGTAGATCAATGTTAATCATGGATGTGTTTATTGTTCATAGAGCTGTATTACCAATGCGTTTCAGGGCAATTGCAGAGTTCCTTCGTCAGGGCTGCTTTTATGAAACTGGTGTTCTTAAGGCAAGTGTAGCCACCCTGTCTCCAGAGGTGTCTAGTAAATTTTATCTTTCCTGGGTAGTTTATTTGCCTAGGCCAATTTGTATTTTTTTTATCACTTGGTTTCTCCCCTAGGTTTAGGATTACTGCAGTTCCCTGATGCTGCCACTGGGTCACTGGCACTTGGGGCAATAGTTATGGGGACAATGATAATCTTGTGCTATTGAGCATTTATAATCCCTCTGGCAACCTCTCATGGGGTTCAAACTAGTGGTGCATGCTGGGGGAGCATATAAAAGCTTGGGAAGTGAGTGGCCTGGATGCAGCTTGGGGTGGATATGTGCAACAGTTTGTGCTGAGTAGGCCAGAGTCTGGTTGAGGCCTAGCTCAAGATTCCTCAAGCTGTCTTTTCAAGTTGGGTACAGCTTTCAAGGTAAATAAGCCAGAGGGTGGAAGTCCTGCTGGAGGGAAATTGGTGTTCACCCTTAGAGGATCCTGGCACCCCTTGGGTAGAGGACAAGGCTGGCGGAGTCTGGTGCCCTGTTGCTAATGGAGACCAGAGCTGGGACAAGGGAGGAGCAGGAGGGGCAGCTGCCCTGGGCCCAGTGATTTCATATGGAAGACTGCTCTGCACCCGGTATGTGGGTAAGACAATTGGGCACACATCATAAAGCAAAGAGGTGCAATTTGGCATCTTCGCCCTGGGACCTGGGTGACCTTCTGGCACTGATGGAGACCTTTACCTTAATCCTCTATCTCTATGAATGGAGCAATAAAACTGAGAAAGAGGACTGGATTGACTGCACCCTACTTTGTCCCGACTATCTCCACTGTGACCATGAATCCCCTCTGGGGTAATGTCAGCCCTCTCTGTGTGCTGGAGATAAGCCATCCCCTACATAAGATAAAGGGATTTAAAACTGATCCCAATTGAAATAGGAAAGATCATATACAGTAGGTACAACTCAGAGCCATGCAAATGGAGTCTCAGAACAAACCTATAGGTTTTTTCTTATTAAAACAGAACTCCACCCAAAAGGGGACGCTACGCTTGTTCGCACACCCCCCCCCCCTCCACTGTCATTTGGCACTTATTGGGGGGGGGATGGGTACCTGTCAAAACCCACTTCTGTGTAAGATCGCCACAGTGATCTCCAAGTATTTCTGGCCCCTTCTCCTTCCCCTGCTGCCTTCAAGGACATATACAGGTCCCAGAAGACGGAGGGACCATTCAGAAAGCACAGCACAACTCGCGTGTTTCCCTTAGTGGAGATGCTGGTGCCTGCACCCGAAGCCAATTTAAGAATTGGCTCGGGGGGCTGACATTGCGGGATCCCTGGACAGGTAAGTGTCCTTATATTAAAAGTCAGCAGCTACAGTATTTGAAACTGCTGACTTTACATTTTTTGCCCAGATTGGAGCTCCTCTTTAAGTACTGTTTTGATTTTTATTTCTTACTAATACTTACTAATTGCATCACTTAGTAACATCCTGTGATGTTCTCTATTTTTTTTACCTGTTGCTGACCGGCTCACGCCGATATACGTCGGCAGAAGGACACGTACAGGCATATTAACGCACTTGTACCTTGCTCTTAAAGAAGCGGTTTGCGGTTGCACGCCCGCCGCAAGCTCCATGAGTGTGATCGCGGGTCCCGCGGACTCGATGTCCGCGGGGATACCCACAATCCTCTCACGGAGAGGAAGAACAGGGAAATGCTGATGTAAACAAGCATTTCCCCATTCTGCCTAGTGACAGGACCAGGGGCGGACTGACAACCTATGGGGCCACCGGGCAATAGGAGATTATGGGGCCCCCGGGCAATAGGAGAAGATTATGGAGCACCTGGGCAATAGAAGATTATGGGGCCCCCAGGCAATAGATTATGGGGCCACACAGTGTACACACACACATACGGTATACACACACAGACACACAATATACACACACAGTATACACACACAGAATACACATACACACACATTTTTACATACTGTCCCTGGTTTTATTGAGGCTGGCAACCCTGATGGGGCCCCTTAGTGGCATGGGGCCCTCGGGCAGTGCCCGAGAGCCCGAATGGTCAGTCCGCCCCTGGACAGGACACTGATCACAGCTCCCTATAATCGGCAGCGGTGATCAGTGTCGTGTCACACATAGCCCCTCCCCTCCACAGCTAGAATCACTCCCTAGGACACACTTAACCCCTTCACTGCCCCCTAGTGGTTAACCCCGTCACTGCCAGTCACATTTACACAGTAATCAATGCATTTTTAATCTCACTGATCGCTTTATAAATGTGAATGGTCCCAAAATAGCGCCAAAAGTGTCCGATAAAAATCGCTGATCGCCGCCATTACTAGTAAAAAAAAATTATTAATAAAAATGCCATAAAACTATCCCCTATTTTGTAGACGCTATAACTTTTGCGCAAACCAATCAATAAATGCTTATTACGATTTTTATATGTAGAAGAATACGTATCGGTCTAAACTGAGGAAAAAAAATCTTTTTTTATATATTTTTTGGGGATATTTATTATAGCAAAAAGTAAAAAATAATGTTTTTTTTTTCAAAATTGTCGCTATTTTTTTGTTTATAGCACAAAAAATAAAAAACGCAGAGGTGATAAAATACCACCAAAAGAAAGCTCTATCTGTGGGGAAAAAAGGACGTCAATTTTGTTTGGGAGCCACGGCGCACAACCGCGCCATTGTCAGTTAAAGCGACGCAGTGCAGAATCGCAAAAAGTGCTCTGGTCTTTGGCCAGCCAAATGGTCCGGGACTTAAGTGGTTAAACTGATCACAGTATTCTATCTATCTAAAGCTAATTTCAGTTCATAATGTACATCTATTAAACCCTTCACACATATATTTTTCTAAACATTATCTGTGTTTTTCCTTTTTTTTTTTCTCTTCCCAACCTGAAGTAATCTTTATATTCCAGTGACAGCCACAATGACTAACGCAATATTGTAATTGCAGCTTATTTTGTAATTAATTTCAAATGCGCTTTCACTCCTATTTCTAAGGAGTTTTTGTCAGCATGCAAGCTGCATTGTTATCTGGCCAAAGGTTGATGCAAGCTATTATGGGGTAATTTTGAGAACTATTGTAGCACTAACTCACTGTGGAGCTGCTGGTTTAAATGGGTCTGTTACCTTCACTTTGCTTCCCTCTGTTTCACCGGCACCGGTCTAGGGGTTCCGTTGAGTTTACTTCTGGACGACACACGCACCAACACTGGAGTAAGTTTTCAATGCTTTATTGAACAGTCAAACTTTAGGAAGTAGCAGGAAAGAGACGAAAAAAGAAACCTTCAGGAGAAACTCAAATATCTTCTTACAAAATCTTAGCGACAAATGTCCTGGTAGAATTCAGATAATTATATGGAATGCGTTCCCCTCATGGGACGCACTCTTTGCTCGTTTGGATAGGCCTCTCTCACCGGTCTAGCAGCCAGTACGCAGCACAAATCTAAAGTCTCTGCCACAGACTTATTGGGGGGGGGGGGGTAAATCTGCACGATCCTCTGCCACAGGATGTATCAGATCTTCTGCAGTGAACAGTCAGTCACAGTGCCTGAACCTTTAAGCTGAACCGGCGACACTATGCTGTATAATTACTTCTTTTGGATATGTCCTCCAACCGAGTCACCAGGCCCCTCTATAGACCGGCACGCTGCGTGATCTCTCCAAGACGGGTCCATCCTTGGGATCTCTTTGGCTGTCCAGGCCAGCTTCGTCACACAGGACCGACAGCTCAGGACCATTCCTCGGCCGCGGTGGTAGGCCCCAGACAGGCCTCTGGACCCACCCCTGCGCCGTAGTATCATGGGCCTCCCGATCGGAGGACCACGAGGTAGCTCCTTAACGCATACCTGTCGGCCAGGAGGGCCAGCAGGTGGCTGCAAAACGACCCTAGAACATGGCGTCTGTCCCATAAATACCCCCTTCCCAGAATGCAACTCGGAGGACCACCTTCACCGAGCTTGCCTCCGAGACAGAGGAGCATCTATACACTTCGACACGTTGCCCTTCCAACACTGACTAATGGTATCACACAATTTACTAAATTTACCTAATCTACAGTAGATTACCTAATCTACATTAGATTGTAAATCTACCAGCGCTACACTAATATTGTAGATTGTGATATTTTAGCCATTATGGTACACGGGTGGAGCATTCATTTTAACTGTTAATTTCTGAAAGCAAGTTTTTTTGGGTGTTAGAAAGTTTATTTTAAAAATTCATCCATAGGATTATGTCTTCTGTCTTCGATTATGCTGCAGTGAGTCTCAAAAAAGAGCTAAAAGTCAGAAAAGAAGAAAAAAGAGCTAAAAGTCAGATTGAAAACCCAAGAATAGTGTAACTGCACTGGCTTTAGTAAATCAACCTCACTGTCTTTATAGAGTTTTTATATTTTCCCCAAAGACTAAAAGCATAAGTTAATCAGCTTCCACTAAGATAGCATCTGTATACCTATATGTGGGTCTGACCCCTTCTGGACCGCCCCACGCAGATATACTGTGGCAGGGCACCCCTCCTGCGCAAAATCACGTACCTGTACATGTTTTCGTGCACTGGGTCTGGGGAGAACGTGCGCCGCCGGCAACTCGCTCCCACTGTGAGTGAGAGCCAATGAGCGGGTCCAGTGGACCAGATGTTCGC
This sequence comes from Aquarana catesbeiana, assembly GCF_042186555.1. Classification (NCBI taxonomy): domain Eukaryota; kingdom Metazoa; phylum Chordata; class Amphibia; order Anura; family Ranidae; genus Aquarana; species Aquarana catesbeiana. Next base: position 52,866,869 of record NC_133330.1, on the reverse strand, counting down.
TGGCACCTCGCGATCGTTCTCAGGAGAGGCAGAACGGCGGTCTGCCTATATAAACAAGGTAGACCGCCATTCTGTGAGAGGGGAAGATGCAGATCTTGTGTTTCTGCTAAGCAGGAACACATATCTCTGTTTTCCCCCAGTCAAAGCATCCCCCACACAGTTAGGAAGCACTCCCTAGGAGCACATTTAACCCTTTGCTCGCCCCAGATGTTAACCCTTTCCCTGCCAGTGTCATTAGTACAGTGACAGTACATATTTTTTTTAGCACTGATTCTTGTAATGGTGTCACTGGTCCCCAAAAAGTGTTACTTAGTGTCAGATTTGTCCGCCACAATGTTGCAGTCCCGCAAAAAAATAAAAATAAATCGCTGATCGCTGCCAAGACTAATAAAAACAAAAACAATTCCATAAATATATCCCATAGTTTGTAGGCGCTATAACTTTTGCACAAACCAATGAATATACACTTATTGGGATTTTTTTTTTACCAAAAACATGTAGCAGAATACATATTGACCTAAATTGATAAAGAAATTCGATTTTTTACATTTTTTTTATTGGATGTATATTACAGCAGAAAGTAAAAAATATTGTTTTGGTTTTATTTCAAAATTTTTGTTTTTTTTTGCTTATAGCGCAAAAAATAACAAGCAAAGTCCAGTTACAGAGGCCCCTGAGATTTATCACAATGCAACATTTGTCTTGGTGTCAGAGACTTTAAAGTGGTTGTAAACGCTTACAAGACACTTTTTGCTACAGACAACCCTATAATTAGGCTTACCTGTAGCTACCCAGGATATCTCCTAAACCTGCACAGTTTAGGAGATATCCCCTGTATTTGCATGTGCCGACGTCATCAGCACATGCACACTGAAGCAAATTGACGTACGTGCCCTTGCTTCAGTTAGACCGTGCCATTACCAGTGGCTCCCAGCGCCGGAGCCCGCGATACCCGGAAGTAACTCTGGGAGAGATGTTGCCGGCTGGAATGGTGATTGAGGACCGCTGCGGGGGCTTTGATCGAAGTCAAGTAATACATAATGAGCTAGTATGCTCATTATGCCTTTGTCTTGCAGGTTTTTTTTTTTTTGCTCGGGTTTACAACCACTTTAAGGCTGGGTTCACATCTAAGCTGCATGCAGCTCACAGCAGGGGTCCAGTGTGTCCCCGTTCACCATTTCAGGTCTGATTTCATCCTGAATTGTTGGCTGAATTCAGACCTGAAAGAGACCAAAAGACGCCCAGGACCTGGTGTAAATTCGCACCAGAGCCGCAGTAGAGCTATGGGAACCGGTTCCGTAGAGAGCCAGTCACAATCTCCTTCTATTGCATTTCGGATGTGGAAAACCGCATCCAATTTGCACTAGTGTGAACCCAGCCCGAGACTAGGTCTGCAGTGATAAGTAGACCCTCCAGCCATTGTCTAACCAGACTGGAATACAGCAATTCACCAACTGTAGTGCGGCACTGGAACTTAGACTCAGCCTATCTACTCTTCTTTTATTTTCTAGTAGCGTCTAATCTGTCATGTAACCGGACAGCCAGAAGTGACCGTTGGATGCCTAACATGGCTCTAGCCTATGTTAATTATAGAGTTAAAACTAGCTATAGACTTCCAGACCATAAAGGACAAGGTTAACTAGACTAACAGGAGCTGCATATAAATTATATTGCAATAATAAGTTTTTCGTACTATCATCCAGCTAGATGATCACTACACATGCACACTACACTATGTCACAAACCAAACTATCTGGTAACGAGTATGTAAGATAACAAACAATGGAATACCTGTATCTCACAGTCGTAGAGAGTACTGAAAGTCTGCAGGAGCCTGACATTGCACCCGCTATCTGATGATTCTCTCTAAAAAAAAGAAATGCATATTTTCTAACCTGCCAAAAACTTGCATTTATTTTATTTATTCTTTGTACAAAAGTGAACTTACCCCTTAAATATGTGCATATATACACCCAGTAGCACTGGGCAGCAATAGTACATAATTACCATAGGAAAACATGGTTAACCTCTTCCCGTCCGCGATATAGTCGAATGACGGCTACGGCGCGGACCTACTTTGCCGGGAGGGCATCAATAGAAGACCTCCTGTGCTCAAGCGGCCCGCGCACCCCCTGCAGGGCACGTGCAGCGCGCTCTGTGATCAGCGGGTCTATGAGACTCAGTTGATCACAGATCGGAGTAATGGGTTGATCCCGACCCCTTACCACATGGTCAGCTGTCAGCCAATGACAGCTGATCATTTAATGTAAACAGAGTCAGTAAGGAGGAAAAAAAAATCCGATCACCGGTGGCTGTGAGAGGGACATTAGTCGCAATCGTGGAGAGCCTCTGCAGAGTCATCTGTGCCCACCAGTGCCAACTACCAGTACACAACAGCGCCACCTACCAGTGCCCACAGTACCACCCATCAGTGCCCACAGTGCCACCTATCAGTGCCGACTATAAATGTCACCAATCAGTGCCTCATCACCAGTGCTGCCCATCAATGCCACCTACCAGTTCCTATCAATGCCACCTACCGGTGCCCATCAGTGCCACCTACAAGGGCTCATCAGTTCCACCTACCAGGGCCCATCAGTGCTGTCTTATCAGTGCCATCCATCAGTGCCATCTTATCGGTACCGTCTTATCCATGCCGTCTTATCCATGCCGTCTTATCTGTGTCGCCTTATCTGTGCCTATCAGTGCAGCCTATCAGTGCCCATCAGTGCAGCCTCATCAGCGAATATCAATGAAAGAGAAAAATTACCTGTTTGCAAAATTTTATAACAAACTATGAAACTTTTTTTTTTCCAAAATGTTTTCTTTTTTTGTTTGTTTAGCAAAAAATAAAAACCCAAGTGGTGATTAAACACCACCAAAAGAAAGCTCTATTTGTGTGAAAGAAAATGATAAAAAATTCATTTGTGTACAGTGTTGTATGACTGCGCAATTGTCATTTAAAATGTGACATCGCTGAACGCTAAAAATTGGTCTGGGCAGATGGGGGGGTTTAACTGCCCAGTAAGTAAGTGGTTAAGAACTCCTGCTTCTGGGCTGGAATACCAACAGTTCTTCAATGGGATCTCTCGTTCTCTCTCTCTCTCTCTCTCTCTCTCTCTCTCTCTCTCTTTCTCTCTCTCTCTCTCTCTCTCTCGAAAAGTTAGCTATTCTTTCACTGGGCAAATATGGAGCTGGAAGTAGTGAGACATTTTGTGGGCCCCTCTCATCACACCCTCTAATTGATGTAAAGCAAAGTCCAGAGAATTGATAAATGTGTTGGGATTCTCCAAAACTGTGAGCCATGTAAACAGAAAATCATCACTCCAAGGGCATATCTGTACTCTGAAACACTACTAGGTACTAGCCTCCAGAGGGCCTGTCCTGCCTGATACAATGTTATAACCAAAGATCGACTTCAGCTTGTCCCCTATCTCGCCACACCCCTCTAACGCATTTCACCTGCTCGTGGGCTTAGTCCTAGAGGTGGGAGTGACAGCCTGTCTGTTATGCATCATCAGCCATTGAACTAGAGCAGACTCATTTTGGGCACAAAGAATGGAGCAATACATTAAATACAAAGCACTGCTTCATAGATACACATAATGTGCTGGAGCTTAGAATCGGAACCAAAAAAAAAAAAAAATTTAGAATTTCACACGTGAAAGATCATGAGGCTCCAACATAATACACTTATGAAGAATAGCGCTCAATTCAACATAAACAAAAAAAGTAAAAAATCCACAAATACATTAGAAAAAAATGTATTAATTATTCTTATTTAATAATTATTCTTATTAAAAAAATTAAGCTCCACCACGGTATGTGTATCTGAGAAGCAGTGCTTTGCACTTAATAGAGGTGGTTTGCTCAATTCTTTGTGTCCAAATTTATCCAGCTGGGTCCGATCTAGCGGCTGATGATGCATAAAAGAGACAGACTGTCGCTCCCCCCTCTAAAACTAAGCCCGTGAGTGGGTGAAATGCATTAGAGGGGCTTGGCTGGGGAGGATACAAACTGAAGCTGATCTGGCACTCTATAGACCGAGTGGTTTCTCAGTGTGCCGTACCACATTCTTTGGGATTCTTCAACAGTTTGATAAATACGCCAATAATTTTTTTCCGATGATTCTTGGCAACATATTTTCTCCAAAGGAAAATTCTGTTTGTTCTTGTCTTAACCAGCTTGCACAGAGCGGTAAGGACCTTTCTAGTTGCAATGAGTAAAATGTCAGAACAATGAAGCACGGACTGATATAGTGATCTGTCTCTTAATGGAGACTGAGAGGGCCGTGTGTGCCTCTTGTCAAATAAAAGCATCAGGGAATCCAAAAACATGAAATGAATCATCCGCAGTTGGATAATGGACACTCTAGTTAAGCAATAATTGACATGAGATACATAACACGAGCTGATGAGTCACTGTTCAAAATCTGTTTCCATCCTCTCAATCCCGGAATTTCTAGACTAGATCGTAGATGTTCTCTGGCAGCAGCAAAGTAACATCAGCAGATTTTACCAAAATTATTAAAAGGAACAGACCTGCAGAACAATGACTAATGAGCACAATTAATGTGAACACATTTAGCTGATATGTAGCAAATTGCTGTCCTTATTGAAGCCATATTTCCAATATTTTTAAAGGTACAATACAGTCAAACATTACAATTTACTATGCAGAGCCAGATATTGGGCACCACCTACCTGTCCGATGCTGTTTTCCATTTTGGCTTTGTTTTTATACAATAGGCTGCTCTCTCTGCTGTTAGCTTGTGTCCTCTAAACACCCAATCTTCGGGCTGTTCTGCAATGTAGGGGTTCCTAGCCCTGTCCTCTAATGACTGTACTTGGTAAAGCCTTAAATGAACAAAGCAAGTCTGGATTCTCTAGTACAGTGATATTCAAACTGCAGACCTTTTCATGCTTTAATCCTGCCCTTGGGGCACTATTTCATCCACTGACATCAATCATGGGGCATAATTGCTCCCAATGACACCAACAAAGGGGTGCAGTTCCTCTCAGGGACACCAATAATTTCTTCCAATGACACCAATGATGGGGCACAATTCCTCTCACTCACTCCAAATATGCGGAATTTTTTTACTCCCGTTGATGCCAGGACATTTTCTACTGCCGATGACCACAGTCTGGCCCTCTGAAGGTCTGAAGGACAGTAAACTAGCCCACTGTTTAGAAAGTGCTCTAGTGCATAGGCTGCTGGCTCTACCAAATGTAAAAATATTTTAAACATCTTTTAGAATCATATTCAAATATGTTTTAAGATTTTATATTTTAGAAATTTTAGGGTGTGCATCTAGGAAATAAAAATTTTGTTGTGGTTTCATACACGGATGGATGTACCACCATCCCTACATATGCAATAAACAGACTAAAATTGTCAATGGGACTTTAAGGGTACATCATAAGTAATATGTCAACTTTCATGTGTTAAAAGTAGTTCAATTTTATTTGTATTTGCAAGTTCTTTTAAGATATGGAACTTGTCATAATAATGATGTACCCTTAAAGTCCAGTTGATCTTTTTGGCCTGTTGGGTTTACATATACTCTTGGCTGTAGTGTAGGAATCACAAAAGTGACTGAACGGGAATAAAAAAATCTTCAGTCAGACAAAAAAAAAGGAGCTCCTGGCATATTCTGGAAGATGTTAAATGCCCAGCTCCTCTTTCAAACCATCCAATCATCTTCCCTTTGTGGCTTTCACTGGTAGCATATCTTGCTCTTTTTTATACTTACCTTTTCTAATGTTTTCAGGACCGGCATGTGACACTACAGGGTCCTCTTCTTCATCTGTCCTTCCTTGGGCTGGTTGGTCCTCACTGTTACATGGAGCATATTGACATCGGCACCACTTTTTGTCCAGCACACTTACAATAAAAGATGCCCTGGTGATGCCTCCTAAAGTGCTTAGTTTTCTGAACTTAGTGATGCTGGGCATCATTCAACCCAGAAGACTCAGAATGTTTTATGGCAAATAGGAACTACTGCGGGGGACAGCTCTGGATCCACAGTGAGTATTGCTGCCCAAGCCCCATTTTTAGCATATTGCTTCTCAACTATTTCCCCCCAAATTTTTTTAACATGAAGTTGGGTTTTGCCAAACTGCGCTCCATTACTAAAGCACTAAAACCCCGCCCCCCCCCAAAAATTGTACCCTCCCCACATACAAAAGTAAACGAACATGTCGGAGGTGCCTATATATGAAAACATTTTGCCATGCACACCAGAGTGAGAGCATTAAAGTGGTTGTAAACCTCCGTCATGGAATCTGAGAAAACGCATGCAGTATATCTGTAGTGTTTACTTATCACTCTCTAAAGCTCTAAGTGTCGTTGCTCTCTAGTGCTTTGTTCCTCTGTTATCAGCATGAGTCACTTCTGAGAAGTTTTTCCAACACATGAGATAAATTTGTATCTGGAGGGGAGAGCTCAGAATGGAACTTGACTATTCAGAACACAGTTCTGCTGTGTGGAGGGGGGTGTGTGCCTTTCTTCCAATCAGCTCTCACACACTTTAACTGCAGCCTCTCTGCCCCCTCCTCTGTGCTCCTGACAGATGAAGAAAGATTTTTAACATGACCTGCCCTTTTGAAGGGGTGTACAGAATAGAAGAATGCAGATAAACAAGTAAAACCTACGTAAGAGGATTTGTTTCATCTCTGTGTCACCTGAGGCTGTTCACTTCACTGGGTATATGGGTTTAAAATCACTTTAAATGCAGGGCCATTTCTAGGGGAAATTTAGGGTGTCAAATGTTGTCTCTGTTTCACTGGCACACGCCATTTTAAGACTTGACATGTTTGGCATCTATTTAACCACTTCCAGCCCAAGGACGTCATATGATGTCCTGGATTTAATTGGGGATATCTGAATGATGCCTGCAGTTACAGGCATCATTCAGATATCATCTTTTTCAGCCGGCGATTCTGTGCCAGAGAAGGAATGCTCCGCCGCCAGACATTGATCATAGAGATTTCCGGTGGCCAGATGGTCCCCAGTCATCTCTATGACTCTCGGAGGCCCGGGAGCAACGTTATGACATCACCGTCCGGGCCAGAGAAAGTAAACATTGCCGGGGACGTGGCTGGAAAGGCCGAGATAGTTTATTTATTTTTTGAGCTCGGTCCCCAGATCTCTCCAAAAAGAGGACCTGTCATGCACTATTCCTATTATAAGGGATGTTTAAGTTTCTTGTAATAGGAATAAAAGTGAAAAAAAAAATTAAAAAAAGAAAAAGTGTAAAAATAAAAAATAAAAAAGGTAAAACAAACAATAATTTTTTTTTTTTAAAGCGCCCCTGTCCCTGCATGCTCACGCACAGAAGCGAATGCATACGCAAGTCTCAGGTCCCTCTTTGGTGCTTCTGGCCCTTCCCTCCTGTGGAGTGCCCCCACAGCAAGCAGCTTGCTATGGGGGCACCAGACCGTTCAGAGATGGAGCCGTGACCCTGCCCCGCTCCCTTTCTCTCCTCATTGGCTAACTGATTTTGATTGACAGCAGAGGGAGCCAATGGCAAATGGCCAAAGGAGGGGACACCAAGACAATCCTACAACATTGCTGGATCTAGATGGATCTAGATGGGGCTCAGGTAAGTATTAAGGGTGCTGAGGGGGGCTATAGAATGCATTAAGATTAAAAACCTTCTACCTTTACAATCACTTTAAGCCTAAAACAATTAGATTGAGAGGGAACAAACATTTTATGGCACCACATGCAGTATACATAAAAATGGAGGAATCCTCCATGCCTAAGGCGAGAAATGGGGATTCCTCTATTTTTAAGCCTATGCAAAAAAGTATCTGTCAGTAAAAGGATATGAGTTATGAGCAGAGACCTAATGTATTTGGCTCTTGGCTGACAACATTGACACATAAAATTCCAAAAAGACCTTTGTGGATCTCTAAAACTGTATCCTGTTGTTAAAGGAAGGGACCCTCCTCTTATTTTGCAGCAACAGTCCTTGAAAACCAGCATACTTTTCCGTATTCTTTTTATTGCAATTTAATAGTATTCTGTGACCCGAGAAGAGGGTCTTTCTGAGACCGGAGAATGTCAGGGGAGGGGACTTCCTATTGTTGAAGCAATGGTCCACTTTTAATTTGAAGTGCAAAAACCCCTATATGTAATGGCCATTTCTCATTTAAAGAAACTACAATATATGTATTGATTCATTCTTGCGACTGTAGAAAACCATTCAGCTGGCTAATTCACTGACATTTCCATCCACTTTAAATTTGACATTACTGGCGTTGGATTTACCATACAAAACAATATTCCTTGCTGCTGGCAATATTCATTTAGGCAGAACAGTAGGTCTGTCACAATGGCTGTTATAAGACACAAGCTCCCTTGCACAGCAGCAGATTTATTTAGGATGAGCGTGCCAAGGTGTGCTTCCTGCTGTCCCATTTCTCTTACTGAGTGAACTGCCTCTTAAAATGGAAAACTATCACAAATTACTTATGATTTTGCATTTAGAGTTGATGCTGGACAGCTTTCTTTAAAGCACACCCGCACTGTGCCCATGCAGGTCAAAGAAACAAGTTCACATTATTACCGACCAGTATAGATGCCCATACTTTGCTTGCTTTTGCTCCCCCACTGCTCTGTTCAGCCATCTGGAAAAAAAAATCAATTCTTTTTTAATATTTTTTTAATAGAGAAGAGCAGAGAGATTTTTTAAAAATTAGTTTTGCTGTAAAATTACCAATTTCACAAAAAAAACCCATGCAAATTTGCTTAAAATTCCACCCTGCACCCTTCTTAGGCGTAATTTGCTTCTACCTTTAAAACGGTATTAAACCCAAAAATTAAAAAAATTAATATATTGTAGCTTACCGATTCTTAGATGTGGCAACTACATTCGGGGAGGAGAGAGCTTTTATTTTTTTGTTTTTGTTTTACAAATTTAATTGGGTAACAAAATAGCATACATCATATATAACTGACTTTGGAACAGATTTAGGTTCTTTATCATAAAACATTAAACAACTAATAGGAATTGTGCTAAATATATTCAAAAAGTGAATTTTGTAATACAAAATGTATAGCAAGATATACACAGATATCATATTGTTGAAGTTTTAAGTAACATTCGTATTATCAAAGCTATATTAATCTGTAAAAGGTCAAATTCAAGTATCATCTGGTTCTAGATTTAGGAGGGAAGCAATATAAGGGAAAAATAATTAAAAAAAAAAAAAAAGGGGGGGGGGGGTTAAATATTGAGACGGGTAGGAAGAGGGGATTAGAGGTGGTCAATTCATTTTGTCTTTACTTTCCGACTTACATTCAGTGTGAACAGTAGAGGATTATTACCTTTTTTACCTTTATTTTCACCTGGTGATTGGTGATCCTGCAGTAGGTCTATTATTTTTCAGCTTCCTTTAACAGCCCAAGCTGTCCAGCAAAAGTGGCGGTTAGAGGGTTGGGAGATACCATTTACCACTCACAGAGGTGCTTATAATGGTCAGCTTTTATTAATTTGTGTAAAATCTTTGTCCCAAAAAACCTGTAGCTGTACCTAGCTATAACGTGTTAGCTGGAGTTTGAGTTTAATTTGTTAGCCATGTCTATCTATATCTGTTATGTGTCTAACACTATCCTCTCCCTAGATTGACAATGCTGCTGTCCAAAGGTGTCTTTTTGCTCCTCCATCCAGAGTGAAGAAATTCTAAAGCCTGGCACACACGTTAAAGTGGTTGTAAAGGCTGACCTTCTTTTAGCTCCATGAATTCTATTCATGAAAGTAAAAAACCTTCAATGTGCAGCTCACCCCTCAGCCCCCCCAATACTTACCTAAGCCCAATGTCGATCTAGCTATGTGCATGAGAGCCAAGGCTCTCCCGTGTGTCTCCCTCCTCATTGGCTGAGATGCAGCAGCAGGAGCCATGACTCCCTGTACAACGTCATCAACGTCATCGTGACAAAATGCGTAGGGAAGAGCAACATGCTGACGTCATTACGTACTTCGGTTCCCAGAAGTGCGAATTGTTATCTCTACACTGGCCGGCAAGACTTTTAGCATTTTATTACTACATTGATGTAAGTGATTCTACAAAATTTAAAAAAAATTACCATTACTTTTTTACATTATATGGAGCATCTTCTATTTTTGGGTATGATACCATGGAGAGTGCGATAGGATGACTTTTACCTTGGCCCAAGGGGACCTTCTTTAAGAGGCCCTGGTGGGATATTTAGCCAAAAGCGCTATTGACCTTTCTTGACTAAAGGTGGTGTCTTCTGTGGATTTTGCATATGCTGATTGATGATGACTGCATGTATTACAACCTTGGTCACATATGAGAAGGACTTTACCTATTCTTTTAATAATTAACTCTTGCAGCATCCCTTTGGATTCTATACTTGGACTCATTTGAAACACGTGTTATATAATTTTTATTATGTTTTTGCACTAATATTTGCTAATTGTTAGCATGACTCTTTATGGATATGATTGTGAGCATTATGGTAGATAATCACTCCTGGGCTGTTTTGAGGGGTACGATGTATGGACCGCAACACCGGAGGCATTAGGACATCATGGCCAGGATATTTGGAGTTAGTTCACCTTTCCTTTACATTTTTCATGAAGAGGTGAATTTACCCTTTAAAAGTTTTGTTTTTGGGTTTAGGAAAATATTCCTATGTTGTTTTGCAATACCTGGAACACTTAACCACCCAAATAGGATGTAGCCAGTAACCAGCCTAGAGTTGGTTTTGAACCCACAAAGATACATATTTATATAGTATATTTTCTCAGCAGCTACTATTTGCACACAACATATATTTACAGTTTAATGATCTACAACTCCAAAGCTGATGTTGCACAGGTGACTCTGCTGCTAGCAACACATCACCAGTGGCAAAGTCATGCAAGAGAGCCTTCCTTCCACTTACCACTGTGCATTCACTCCCTTGCTGCTGCCAACTCTCCCCCCCCCTCCACTAGCAAGAGGGCAGAAAAGGAAGCAACATCATATATAGTTGGTAAGGCTGAATAGGGACACCAGTCTACCCAGTTCAACCTGTATGTGCATGTGTATGTTTATGTCACCACTATTTTCCAGATCCCCATACATTGCGCTCACTAAGATACTCATCTAACAGTTTTTTAATGCATTTACACTCCCCGGTGACACCATCAATTGCGGAAGGCATTGCAACATCTTTACTGCTCTAACAGTAAAGAACCCCTTGTGCAGTTTGAGATTGAACATCCAACTTCATTGTGTGGTCTTATGTAATTTTTGAAGTCCTTAGATTAAATAGTTTCCTCCCAATGCTAGTCTCCTCATTTAAAGATGTGTATATTATGAGCATATCTTAAAGGGGAAGGTCACTTTTACAGAAAATCTGTAAGGTGAACTTAAACTTGTCCCCCTCCCCCCGTTCCCGTTGTACCTGAGTCCGGCGATCACCCGCTATGAGACATCAGGTCGCCGCTTCACCGGTTCAGGGATTTGAAATCCCAGTGGCTTAATCTCCTAAACGTTCCTTGTAAAGGTACATATAGGAGGCATTCTAATTGGTCGGCGCGGTCACATGGATGGCACCAACCAATCAGAACCCGTCTAGCCCGTCCTGTCAGAGGGGGATAAGAAGGGAGAAAGCCACAAAGATTTCAAATCCCCAGACCGGTGAAGCGGCAGCCCGATGTCTGTCGATGGGTGAGGAGGGGGTCCAGATTTTTTGTAAAGGTGAACTTACACTTTAAGCATCTCTTCCCCAGGGAGAATAAGTTTAATGTTTATAGTCTTTCCTCATAAATGAGGTCTTCCAGCTCCCTTATTAGCTTTGTTGCCCTTCTTTGGACTCTTTCCTATTAATGGACATGCTTCCTGAGAAATTGAATTGGGGACCAAAACTGGACGGCATACTCAAGATGCAGCTGAACCAGAGTTATGTAAAGTGGTAGATTTACCATTTTATCTCCTGAGTAAATACCCTTTTCAATGCTAATAGTCTGCTAGCCAGGCTTGCTGCAGCTTGGCATTGCCTGCTGAGTCTGGGACCTACTAGGACCTCCAGATCTTTCTCCATCCTTGTTTACCCCATAGGTTCTCCCACTAGCAAGTAACTTGCATGCATAATTTTAGCTCCCAAGTGTATAACTTTACTTTTTTAAATATTAAACCTTATCTGCTATGTTGCTGCTCACCCTTTTAATCTACTAGGTCTTCTCATAGCTTTGCATATGCTGTGGTGAAGTTATTGTCCTGTTGACTTGCCTAGTAAGGGAGTGGCTCTATAGGGACTGGTAAGCATTCTCTTATCCATCCTGACTTTGGTAAATTGCCTGCCTGCAGCCAACTGATGATATACGCTCAGCCTAGGCAAAGTCACTTGGCTGGAGCTCAAGAACTGTTTTTAATGCCCAATTAAACTTTCAGTTAAAATCAGCTAAATACCTTTCCAGGTCCATCAAAACCAAAGATATGCAAAGTCATACGCCCTGTACATACTGCTGTGCTTCAGTAATATGCAGTAATGCTGAATAGCATCCTAACCACAACTTCTTAATGCACTTGCTTTTCAATAATTTGGATACATGCACCCTTTTGGTATGTTTTGGTGCATTAGGCAGTCCATACAAATAAATAGACTGTCTTAAAACCTTGCATGTTAACACGCAGCATAACATTTGTCAATGCATGTGCACCAAGCAGCCAACAGCAAGGGCTCCAGCCTCACAGTTTGTATTTTGTAGACAGCAGACACATCCTGAGTAGAAAAGGCTGTCTAGGCCAGCATGCTGCAGGGAAGGTCCCTTGTTTTCTGTGTGGAAGCAGAGGTTTCTCCACAATAGTCCAACAAGTCTTCTGCAAAGCTACACCATTCCAATGAGCAAGGGATAGGCAATTTGCTAAGCTCTAGCTTTGACTTTGCAGGGGGCATGTTGGACCTCTGCAGCGAGATCACTGCATCCACACAGAGAGAAAGGGTCCATCTCTACAGCAGGCATGTCCAAAGTCCGGCTCACGAGCCAATTGCGGCCCGTGTTCCGGTTTCATACGGCCCCACTGGCAATTTGGATATATCTTTTGTGGCCCCCAACAAAAAGGTATATACCTGTTTACTCGGCGGCCTCTGTAATAGGAAGTCCCATCTCCTGGGCTGGCATTGGACGACTGTTCTGTCCATCATAGGAGGCAGGACTTTGTATTAAAGAGGCCGCCGAGTAAACAGGAGATGCTCCTGTATGTAATCTGTTGGCGCTCATCCCGCCCCCCCATCCCCTCCCCGTCCCCTCCGAGGCTGCAGATGAGTATGGATCAGGCTGCACTGATAGCAATGGTGAGGCTACATTCATGGCACTTGTGAGTCTGCATTCATGGCAATGGTGAGGCTGCAGATGGGCACTGATTAGGCTGCATTGATGGGCACTGACCCTTATTTTGCTTCACAGCTCTTTATTTAAAATTTAAGTTTTTCCTGAAACTTCCCTCTTAACATGAAGGTGCGTGTTATAAGCCGATAAATACGGTATATCCAAATAACACGCCCAAGCTCATCTTTAGTCCTGAGCAGCGCTCAGGGATTCGTTGGGGGCCACACAAGATATACATATCTCCAAATAAAACACCCGAGCTCATCCTTAGACTCTTCACCACACACAGCCACAAAGGCAAGAGAATTCTTGTTGGGCAGTGTATTAGTTAATTTGTTAATTAACTTTTAGTTAATTGTTAATTTAATTTTTGGTTCAAAGAATGTCAGGCAAAATGGTCGGCTCTCACGCGTGTTCACTTCACCAAATCTAGGCCTCTTTGAAAAAGGTTTGGACACCCCTGATCTACAGCATTCTGGCAGGGGAGAGGCCTTTCTATGCTGCAGCTGTGGCTTCTTTTGAAAAAATGAAAGTTTGCACATCTTTTGTTTTGATGCACCTGGAGTGTGCATGGCAGATTTAGAGGGAAATTTATGCTGCCCTTTAATGGTAAAACGTAAAGCCTTTCTGAAAAATTATGTTGATATATATTGCATTTTTTTTATCATTGAGACTTGTAAAGTTACCAAGAGGTCCACTTAAAGTGAGTGAGTTGTAAACTCCAAAAAAAAAACAAAAACTGCAAGACAAAAAGGCATAATGAGCTAGTATGTATTATGAAATACTTACCTTAGATCAAAGCTGTTGCAGTGGTCCCCGCACACCGCTGTGACCGGCGACATGTCTCCCGGAGTTATCTTTCCGGGATTCGCGGGCTCCGGTGCTGTGATTGGCTGGAGCCGCGATGACGTCACTCCCACGCATGCATGCGGGAGCCGCCAGTCACAGCACAGCACCTGAAGAAATGTCACGAGCGGACAGTTTCTTCAGTGAGCATGTGCCGATGACTGTGCAAGTTTAGGAGATATTCACGGTACCTACAGGTAAGTCTTATTATAGGCTTAGCTGTAGGTAAAAGTAGTGTAACAGGGTTTACAACCACTTTAAAGAAATCAGACATAATGCAGCTCTGTTCTTTCTAGATCTGAGAAATATCAGTATACCATCCCAGTGAATTGCATTGTGATGAGGCAGATGAACTCAGGCGCATAGACTATTATTAGCTATAAAATAACACTTCGTTCAGGCTCACGAGTGGCTGTGAATTTTGTGTACCTGATCATGCAGTGTTTATGTAACAAATCCTCACCAAGGAGCCATGCTAATTATCATACTCAGGCTTCATGTTAACTCAAAATGTAAACACGTTAGGCACAAAGGCAATTATTTCTTCATAAAGACACTAAATCCCCAGTGCACTGTAAGAAAATGCCAGCTTCTACACATAGAGGAAGGTTTAAGATATAGCGTATTTGTAGGAATTACATATTTGGAGCCACTTTTGTAACTTTTACATTAAAGTCACTTTCAGTTTTCAAATTCACTTGCTTGTTGTTCCGTATTTTGATTGTTCCATGTCCTATGCTAATTTGGATATGCCCCTTTTAGGCTGCATTCACACCTGAGCGTTTCAAAGTAATCTGCCCCAAAGAAGCTCATGTTCTTTTTTGAGCTTAGGGCGTTTTTCAGGCGTTTTGCTTCAGGTGACACGCACACAGTGATTTGTTTGCTATCTGCATGAATCACTTCTGACAGTTTAGGCTGACACCAAGGGATCCCATGGGATATCCATGTCCCCCCTCTAGCACACAGCAGTTGATAGGAAAACAGGCAAAACTGAGGCTGCCAATCAGACTGCGTAGAGGGGTGTGTCCTCCACTCAGGTCTCAGATTACACTCAGCTCCCTGCCTAATGTGCGTTTGGAAAGAGTACGGAAGGATTAAAACCTCTGTCACTGTCCCTTTCGGGGGTTTAGGGGTTCTCTTCACTTCCTGTCCCTGAGGAAAACACACATACACTGTTATGCCCCGTACACACGATCGGACTTTCCGCCAACAAAACCGTGGATTTTTGTTCGAAGGATGTTGGCTCAGATTTGTCTTGCATACACATGGTCACATAAATGTTGGCCAACAATTACGAACGTGGGAATGCGGTGACGTACAAGACGTACGACGAGCCCAGAAAAAGGAAGTTCAATAGCCAGTATGGCTCCTTCTGCTTGATTCCGAGCATGCGTGAACTTTTGTGCTTTGGACTTGTGCACATGTGGAAAATTTGAGAACCTGCTAGCCAACATTTGTTGGCGGAAAGTCCGCCAACAAATGTTCGATGGAGCATACACACGGTCAGACTTTCAGCCAACAAGCTCACATCCAACATTTGTTGTCGGAAAATCCGATAGTTTGTACGGGGCATTAGGGTTTTGGCCATTTCAGAGGAATCAGATGACATTCTTATGCCATGTACACACGATCGGATAATCCGACAACCAAACCGTGGATTTTTTCAGACAGATGTTGGCTTAAACTTGTCTTGCATACACACGGTCACACAAATGTTGTCAGAAATTCCGATCAGCACGAACATGCTGACGTACAACACGTATGATGGCACTAGAAAAATTAAGTTCAATAACCAGTGCGCCACCCTCTGGGCTCCTTCTGCTAATCTCGTGTTAGTAGAAGTTTAGTGAGAGACGATTCGTGCTTTTCAGCCTCGTGCTTTTCAGTTCGTTACTGCTCTTCAGTTTGTGCTTGTGGGTTCGTATCTGTTTTTCAGTGCGTGTTGTCAGTTTATATCTGTTTTTCAGTGCGTTCTTGTCTGCTCATTTCTGATTTTCAGATCGTTCTTCTCAGGTTCTTTCTGATTTTCAGTGCGTTCTGTTAGCTCGTTCTGACCAGCTGACTGTTTTCTAGCCATGTTGCGGGTACGTACTCATCGTAGAGTTCGCACTGTGCAGGGGCTTGGTGTTAGGATTCTTGCTTTTACCCAAGCCCAGTCCATGAACAGGGCGAGGAGGAGTTCATGGACGAAGAATTGGTTGCTCCAGTGTGACCAATTCTCTCACATGCTTTTGTTGCGGGAGATCCTTGAGAATAATCCTGATGATTTCAGGAATTATCTCTGGATGACGGACCCCATTTTTCACCGTCTGTTGGCTTTACTGTCCCCTTATATTACCAAGCAGGACACCTGCATGCGGCAAGCCATCACTCCCGAGCAGAGGCTCGTCGCCACCTTGCGGTACTTGGTGACAGGGAGAAGTCTGCAGGACATCAAGTTCTTGACAGGCATCTCCCCCCAGGCTCTGGAGATCATTATTCCAGAGACCTGTTTTGCCATCATTCAGGTCCTGCAGAAGGACTATATAAAAGTAAGTTTTATCCTTTAACATCACATTCTATGTATTTAATGTCTGCTAATGTATTGTATTTATTTCATTATTCCCTAATTACCATGATTGTAATATGCTGTGAATGTCCTCTTTGTCCTCATGCTGGAAGCTTTTAATGCTCCTTTTTTGTCCTTCATGCATATTTGCCTTCACTAACCACCCCAGCCTGCTATCCTGGACCCATACACAACTAGCCTAGTCACTTAACAATGTATTTTGCCTGCTTCATTGTAGTGCTTACCCAAAACACCCCCTAAAATGTTATTTTTGTCCTTAAATTTAGGCAGAGTGCAAGAGGCTTTTTTTTTGGGGGGGGGGGGGCAAAACTCATTTGGAACCCTCCCTCCCCCCCAACCACTAAGTCAGCTGATACCAATCCTCTATCTGCTGACTTTGCCAAACCCATACACATTATACCCACCTCTTTTGTGGTCAGATTTATGGATGAATTCACCAAAGCATGTGGTGCAAGGGCCTGCCTGAATACTTTCAAATGGTACTGTTTAAAGTTTTGTTCTCCTATTATCTTGGTAATTGCAGAATGTAAAAATGTGCTTCAATTTGTACACTGTGTATTTATATTTTTGGATTATGACACTTCTTACCTATCCAGTGGACTGCCAATAGTGTAAATAAGGAGGGGCTGGCCAAAGCCAAAGTAACACACATTATTTATGCATTCAGCTCTCAATGAAGTGGAGAGGGTTACCTGTCCAAAACATCTCCCCCCCCCCACACCATACAATTTTTATAATGGGCCATCAAAGGGGGTGAGGAATCTGATAAGTGGACCTCATACTTTTGTCTTTAAAGACTCATTTCAATAAATGTTATACTTATGTTGGCCAAAAATGTTTGTGTCTAATCTGCTTGCAATGTTATGTGCAAAAGTACTATTTTTTTTTTTTTTGCTCGTTTCACTCCACAGTTTCCTTCAAACCCACAAGAATGGCACACTGTGGCATCCCAGTTTGCTCAGCGGTGGGACTTCCCAAACTGCGGAGGGGCAATACGTCCACATCGTCCCACCCCCCAACTTGGGGTCATACTATTATAATTATAAGGGGTTTGATAGTATTGTGTTGTTGGCGGTGGTGTCGGCGACATACAAGTTTTTGTATGTGGACATGGGGAAGAATGGCCGGATGTTGGATGGTGGAGTCATCGCCCGATCGGAGTTCTACAGACGGCTCCAGAATGGTGGCTTGGGTTTGCCACCTACGGAAGTCTTCCATTTGTGTTTGTCGCTGATGAAGCGTTTGGGCTAGGTGACCATCTCATGAGGCCATTTCCGATGAGGACCCTCACCCCGGACCAGAGGGTTTTTAACTACCGGCTGGCCAGAGCCAGAAGAGTGGTGGAGAATGCCTTTGGAATAATGGCCAGCCGGTTCTGCCTATTCCTGACACCGATCCACATGGTGGGATATAAACTGGACCATATTGTGC
This sequence comes from Aquarana catesbeiana, assembly GCF_042186555.1. Classification (NCBI taxonomy): domain Eukaryota; kingdom Metazoa; phylum Chordata; class Amphibia; order Anura; family Ranidae; genus Aquarana; species Aquarana catesbeiana. The sequence continues at coordinate 52,848,672 of NC_133330.1, read as the reverse complement.
TTACCTGCTGCATTCTACATTATTATCTCCGCAAAAATGCTACAAACTATGTGGCCTTAGTTGGAGCTGAGGCCGGATTACCAAATAGTAATTTAACGGCACTTGAAGCTGGCCGTCCTGGCTTGCTCCCCCCCCAATATGAAACATTTCTTGGAAGTGTCGTACAATTGTCTGTTTTGGCAGAGTTCCAAGCTGAAGACATGATTTTTTCCCTTTCTTAAAGCTGGAATACTTACATTTTTTGGTCAAGTTTCACACATGGAGACACCCCTAGTATCCACTGGAGCACCTGTGTAGAACACCCTAAAAAGTTTGTTCTGGTGTCCCACACTAGTGCTCCTGCGTCCAGATGTGTAAACAGCTGCTGAGTGTCCTTTCCTTACACTGAATCAAGTTTGCATTTCATTCTAGTTACAAACCTATCTAGACAACAATGTAATAAACTTCTTTTCCAATAGTGTTTATTAAATTTAACAGGTAGAAAATACAATATACATTCCACAGGTTTGGAGAAGTAGAAACATATCTCGGCCAACATGGCCTGCGAAAATTTTACATATAGAAAATATCAACTCCACTATCTCTGCATGAAGTGAACTCGGCTGTCTGGTTGTTCTCTTCCAATTCTGCCCACTTTCACTCGCATACAGATTTAAACAACATATAGAATGTCATAAATGAAGTTATAGCTGTTTAGCTATATATATTCGTTGTCCCTAGAATAATGTCTGCATCACTTATATACTTATTGGAGAGAAGGTGATAGGCAAGGAGAGAAGGTGAGAAGGTGATAGGCAAGGGTCCCAACCAGCCACCCCCTTTGGAATCTCGCTGTGGATGGGAGGGCCCCAACCGCACCCCTCCCCGCCTTATGACCATTAAACCTTTTGCAACACCTTGGTCTTTCACATAAAGTACTAGGATAACAACAATGAACAGGAAAACCTGCAAAGAGAAGGAAAGGATAAGAGAGAAGAAGAAAGAGAAGAAAAAAAAAGAGAGAGAGGTCAGAGGGAGGGTGGGGGGGAATTGCGTAAATAGGCCTGGACAAATATAGGTAACCTGCATCTGTCAAAAACATCGTATTAGTTGGCGAACAAACGATGTTTACTACGAACGATTACTGTCCCCACGAACTGGAAACTTGCCATTTTAAACTGTACAACAGTGAAGAAAAGCACATGGAGCAGCATGCAAGTAATAATAAAATAGGATCACATGACAAAATACTTACTTTTTTGCAGCACTCTCTTGATCCTTCTGTACTGATCTTGCTCCCTCAATTTAAGGTCTGACCATCGTTTCCTCAGTTGCTCCTTGGATCGTCATACCCCAAAATTCTTCTGCAGACTTTTCACAACAAGTCATGATTTTGGCCTTTCTCACATTTGGGTTTCTGTACGGTCCATATTTCCCCGTCATAGTCAGCCCTCTTCAAGATGTCCACCATCTCCACCATCTCAACAAAGGAAATATTTGACGCCTTAAATCTGCTCCTGGATTGGGACATTTCTGGCTCCGGGCTTTCCTCCTTGTTGCTGCTCTCCTGTGCATGCACCTGCTCTGTCTTCTCCATGTGCTCTCCCACTGCACCGAAAGAGAAGGGGTGGGGAATATACTAGAAAGAAGATCAGGGGTGGAGTTTCACGCATGCACAGTGTATATAAAGAATAACATACGTCATATGTAGGATCTGTGAGCGGAGGACTTAAATCTGCTCCTGGATTGGGACATTTCTGGCTCCGGGCTTTCCTCCTTGTTGCTGCTCTCCTGTGCATGCACCTGCTCTGTCTTCGCCATGTGCTCTCCCACTGCACCGAAAGAGAAGGGGTGGGGAATATACTAGAAAGAAGATCAGGGGTGGAGTTTCACGCATGCACAGTGTATATAAAGCATAACATACGTCGTATGTAGGATCTGTGAGCGGAGGACGGAGTAGCGTAAGCGCCGATCATGCAAACGAAGGTACCATTTTAACTTGGGGCATCAGTGGCCTATACTGCTTATAGATTGAGGCCTATATTGGGACAAGATTAGGAGAGTTTAGGCTGACATTAGGGTTTGTCTTGCAGAGAATATGGAAAAATGTAATGACCATGACTTCCTCCTCAACTTCATTGATAAATACAGGGAGCTTCCCTGTCTGTGGCAAGTGAAACACCCATTTTATAATAACAAACTAAAGAGGAAGGCAGCGCTTGATCAACTGTTGGAATTGGTGAAGCCGGTCATTCCCACGGCAAACATCAACTATTTGAAGTGCAAAATTGGTGGCCTGAGGAGCACATATAATAGGGAGCAGAAGAAGGTCCAGGATTCCATGAGATCAGCAGCAGCAGCAGATGACGTTTATGTCCCCAGGCTGTGGTACTACAACAGACTGCAGTTTTTGTCAGACCAGACTGAAATCAGGCCATCACTCTCAACCCCTCCTTCCACTCTTACTTCCACTCTTCCTTCCACACTTCCTTCAATCTCAGATGAGGCTTCCGACGTACAACCTGGGCCTTCCACCCAGGAAGATGTGGAGGAGCGCAGCTTGAGCCAAGTATAGCATTGTTCAACATATTTCTTGACCAAAAATTAATGATGTTAACTAGATGTTATTATTGATCACTAATTTCAGATTTAACAAAGTGGTTTACATATCAATAGACAGTAGTAGCCAAAAATGATCGGGACAAGAATGAAAAATGCTGGGGTCAGAAGGATAGTCTTTTCTATTTGTTAACATTTAATTTGCAACAGTCATGAGCTCTAAATTGTGTGTGATTGATGACCAAAAACCTAAAACTATGTCCCATTTTCATACACAAGAAAGTCTCAGCCAGGAGGAGGCCGTGGAAAGTCTCAGCCAGGAGGTGGCAGGGGAAAGTGGCAGCCAGGAGGTGGCAGTGGAAAGTGGCAGCCAGGAGATGGCCGTGCCCAGTAGCCTGACCAAATCGCAGGTTCCTCCCCTCAACCTTCCAACAAAAAGGCCCAGGAAGGGGAGGAACGTGGAGGAGTCAGCGCTTGGTTTAATTCGGCAGGCTACTGCAGTCCTCACAAACACCCTTAATGTCCAGGAGGCCTTTGCGTGTATGATGGCCAGTAAAATGCAGGAAATGGAGGTGGGCCAACGCCTCATAAGTGAGGATCTCATATTTCAGGTCCTAAATAAGGGGGTGAGGGGCGAACTCACCAAGAAAAGTCACGTATGTGAGTTGGACCATAATCCTCCTCCACCACCTGTCACAACTCCAACACCACAGCCACAGCCTAGAAGGAAGTGTGCAAGGAAGTCTTGAGAGTGATGGCCTGGGTTTAGTGTGGTCTGGCAAAAAACGCAGACTGTTGTAAGACCACAGCCTGGGCAAAATGCTTCAGAACTCATTGGACGGCGCTTCACAGTGCAGATGGAGAATGACTCGAAGCATATTGCAAAAGCAACCAAAGAGTTTTTTAAGGGAAAGAAGTAGAATGTTCTGCAATGGCCAAGTCAATCACCTGACCTAAATCCGATTGAGCATGCATTTCACTCGCTGAAGACAAAACTGAAGGGAAAATGCCCCAAGAACAAGCAGGAACTGAAGACAGTTGCAGTAGAGGCCTGGCAGAGTATCACCAGGGATGAAACCCAGCGTCTGGTGATGTCTATGCGTTCCAGACTACAGGCTGTAATTGGCTGCAAAGGATTTGCAACCAAGTATTAAAAAGTGAAAGTTTGATGGATGATTGTTAATCTGTCCCATTACTTTTGGTCCCTTAAAAAGTGGGAGGCACATATACAAACTGTTGTAATTCCTACAACGTTCTCCTGATTTGGATGTAAATACACTCAAATTAAAGCTGAAAGTCTGCAGTTAAAGCACATCTTGTTCACTTCATTTCAAATCCATTGTGGTGGTGTATAGAGCCAAAAAGATTAGAATTGTGTCCATGTCCCAATATTTATGGACCTGACTGTATATAGTAAAGTGTTTTTACATGGCCAGCAGTTAAATTAAAGTTACGCTTTAATGAAAGCTGCAAATTTAACATTGTTGAAAATGATTTGTGACATTACACTAAAACATTTACATTTATATAAGATTTTGTTGATTGGGTTGCCATCTACTTTAGACCTTCTGAACTAAATAGTTTCCCTGATTATTGGTTTATTGGATGGCTTCTATTACATAACTAACGTCTAGTGTGTGTGTGTGTGTGCATATAGGAATATGTGCATTTCCTTTTTACTGTTTGGTTCTGTATTCTTCTTTCTATCACTAATGTGATTTATACTGGATTATGTGCTTTTTTTTTTTTTTTTTTTTTTTTTTGCTATAAGCTGGTTCCGGAGCACAAAGATCATAAAACATCAGCACATACCGGGTATTGTCAGTGAAGACTAAATGAAAGTACTTGAACTGTTGCACAGAAAATAGTTCTTAGGAAAGTCACAAAATCCTCAACATAAATCAGAAATATTTGGAGATAAACAGGAGCAAATCCTTGGCATTTCTTTGATTCTGAGCTTCGGGATTGTGTGTGAAAAGCATTGAGAGATGTTTTAATGTTTTCAGCAGCACTGTGCATTCTTTACTAAATAGCTAACATTTGAAAAAAAAATGTAAAAAGCGTCTTTTTTCTAATGGATTTTTTTTTTTCTCTACAGTATCAATTACTTATAATTAATCAAATATATCTAGATATTGCTAATGGCGTGCCCTGTGCACAACCTAATTCTCTGAGGTTTTGGCTGGTTTTATTAAACAAATGAGAATCCACTTTTTTATTTCCCTCTGTATCAAGTCACCTCTTGTCCATTTCATTAAAACTGTTTAAAAATGTATTTTTAATTTTCTGTAGCAATAAACCTCCTCAGTCTTTCCTCACAGGGTCGTTCATCAATGTCAGTATTTTCAATGTACAATTACGAGCTAATTCAAAGAATCTTGACCTACCGCAGGCAGCTTGAAGTTATTACTGTGGGTTGGAGAGTCTACTGCTGTACAGAATTTATTCAGTACTATTTTTGCAGGTTGTTTAGTCCCAGCTTGTATTCCCAACCCAACCACTCATGTATTTCCCAGGTTGCTTTGTCTTCTACTCCTACCAAAAACTCATTCACTACACACAGATCTCAGAGGAGACCTCCAAGCAAGGGTACAAAGTATTAGCTACATCCTCATGATAAATTTATTAACTTACTTTATTAAAAAAGATGTATATCTTGCATAATTAATATTCCAGATATTCATTTTAAAAAGATAATTGTTAGGATTATTCTTCTCCAGTGATCAGTCAAACTCCAGATGTATTGAAAAGCAGACAATTTATTTTCAGATGTTTGGACACAAACGGGCTATGCTTACAAGCCGAAGAAATCACACAGAGGGATGTACAGCCCCCCTTCTAATACTTACAATAATACAGCTATAACGCTTCAATTGGCTGAGGAAACACTGATAGCCTCCTGATACATCATGGTACATACTTTATTTGCTAATCAGCGTTCCCGTACAATCTATTACCATATATGGTTATGCCTAATCATTCTATATTTTACTATGGGGTTAGTTAAAACAAAAGATACAACATGTGCTCAGAAGTCATCTTAAAATCTCATGTTTTTTTAATAGTCACACAATAAACATTTAAAACTTTTCTAACAATAATCTTGTGTTAAAGCGCATTTGTGGTCTAAATGTAAAATTGAAATATACATTTTTACATTATATTTCAATTATTTAGCCTACATCCATTATTCTGAATGATCTTGAAGTTTGTAAATGTATTTTGTGAAGATCCCCACATATTTCCTTCTGTGAATTATGTGGCTTGTATTCACTATGCCTTGTGAGCAGGGCCACTGATAAGGTAACATAGCCAATCCTCCTGGAAAAGGAGCCAATCTAAGTGCAGTATCAAAACAACTTTAATGGGAATATATAAAAGGTGGCCAAATGGCTACTCACAATTTCTCAATAAGAATTAGGCATGTAGACAGGTGTATAGTGTCCATTATGGAAGTCCACGGCTGTTCACAGTGGAGCGTCCCAGCGATGTTAAGGAAGGCTGTCCAGATGGTGATGGAAAACATTAGGGCGGTCTGTGGTCTTTCGCTGGTGCCGGTGGGAGCGTTGCTGTTTGAGGGTACAAAAGGACCTGGGTGTCAGCAAGGCTACACGCCGTCCATTTCAAAACACCAGAAATCGGAACCGGAAACAGACCAACGTGGAACGCACAACTCACTGGAGACTAAGCAGTGGAAATGACATGTGCACGTGTCAGATGACGCGTTTCAGTGCATCCGCATTTTCTTCAGATCTCTCCTGTACTGGGCTCAAAAGTTCAAAAGGGGGGCCAGGACACCTGTTGTGCAGGAGGTCCGGCTGCACTGTCTTATTGCGGACACCAATCTTCTTCTGCCTCCTCTTGCAGGACTGCCAGCTTCTCCTCTTCTTTCCCCCTCCATCTGCACTGCAGGGCGATTGACTCTAACACAAGCACCCCTTTCATCTGCTGTCCAGACCACCCTGTGTGCCCCTTTCCCTCTCCTCTCCAGCCGGCAGCTGCTGCAGACACACAAGGGGGATGTTTCAAGAGTGGAGGAAGAGGCTGGTACCAATCAATCCTGGGTGCATTCATCACTGAAGCATAGTAAACTGTGGGAAAATGTGGTAAAAATAGATGGCGAACTAGTGAACCCAGATAAGTCTTGCACTTACCCGTACTTCATTGTAGAAAGGGATCTGCTGTATCGCGTTGCTCAAGGGCAGAAGAAACCATTGAGCAACTTGTGGTGCCCAAAACTTGGTGTTGGAGTTAGCCAACATTCTTGGAGGTCATTTGGGGCAGAGAAAACCCGAGAGAGAGTATTGCAGAGATTCTATTGGTCTGGGGTCATGAAGGAAATAGAAAAATATTGTTCCTCCTGCCCTGTGTCAGAATCCGGCACCTATGCCACATTTCCGTAACCCGCTGGTACCTCTTCCCATCATTGAGGTCCTATGCCACATTTCCGTAACCCGCTGGTACCTCTTCCCATCATTGAGGTCCCTTTTGAGGAGGATCGCAATGGATTTGGTAGGTCCGATAATGAAGTCCGCTAGGTGGCATCAGTACACTTTGGTTATACTGGACTATGCCTCCCGCTATCCAGAAGCGATTCCTCGTTGAAATACCTCTGCCAAGACGATAGCCAAAGAGCTATTTCTTGTTTTTAGCCACGTGGGTATTTGTAAGGAACTGCTTACGGACCAAGGTTCACCCTTCAGGTCCCGGGTTTTGAAAGAGCTATGCAAGTTGTTCAAAGTGACACAATTGTGGACATCCGTGTATCACCCCCAAACAGACGGGTTCAATGAAAGGTTCAGCAAAACCCTTAAGCAAATATTAAAGAAGGTGGTGGATAGAGATGGAAAGATTTGGGACTGTTTAATACCCTATTTAATGTTTGCCATCATTGAGGTGCCACAATCCTCTATGGGTTTCTTACTCTTTGAGTTACTCTATAGAAGACACCCAAGAGGGCTGTTGGACATCGTCAAGGAAACTTGGGAAAGTGAGAGTTCTCCCCACAGGAGTGTGATTGAGCATTTCGCCCAGATGCAAGATGGAGTTGCTTCATCCAAGAGTTGCTTCTTCACTGGGCTGCCTTCAAGGTGCTACATTATGGACTATATCGACTTATCCTAGCCACTGATTTTAAATCATTCTTTTTAAAGTTCCCCCTATGTTTCAGGTATTTATCAGTTCCGTGGTTCCACACTGAGGCTGGTGCAAGCGCCAACTTTTATCTCTGTGAAGCAGATCCCCCTAACAGATGATGCAGGCTCATTTGAGGTGCAGGGTCTAAGCACTAACCAGTATTCACCTAAGCTCCTGCTGGTTGAGATGGGTTATACTATGTGCTAGTAGCAGGTCACAGTACTCAGGTTTACTCCACCAGGGGGTGAGCAAGCTGGGGTCCAGTAGCAGATAAAGCAGGTAGGGATTAAGCAGAGGCATAGTCAGTAAACAAGCCAAAGGTTAGTATTGAGTATGTAGTGCTACTTCCATCCAACAGGCTTCACCCCGCAGCCAGCCACACAGCCTCATTCATACATTCTTCAATGGCCAGCCTAGGGGTGTGTTTTTTGTTGTTTTTTTTTTTTTTTTGGAGAACTTGGATGGGGTTGAGGGAAGTAGGTGGGATACTAAAAAAATAAGAACTACGTACACTTGAGGACTTAGGTATATGCATAGCTATATTAAAGCCTGTGCATGTAGCAAGAAGTACACTTCAGCATTAAGGTAGTAGTAGTAGTAGTAGTAGTAAACTGTAAATTCCTTTCATAGAGCCACAAGAGCAGAGTTCCTTTAAGTGGAAGAATATACGGACAAAGATCTACAGGACACCAGCCGCTGCCCACTTTAAATAGACCCACAGCTGTCTTTTTCTAGCACCAGAGGGTGGCAAAAGCACAACAATCTCCAAAATCTCACAAGCATCTGTATTCACACAGGGCCCAAGGACAGCTGGTTGTCTCCTTCCAATTTCCAAGCAACACCTTACTCTGGTAAAACCAGACCAGATCTTCTGTGGACAACCACAGTTTAATCGGCTTTCTTTAGCACCGAGGTCTCAGCATCCCGGCCCTCAGGTAGCCCATCTGAGGCCTCAGGACAGCAGACATAACAGCCACCTTGCCTGGGAGGGCAGCATGCTCTTCAGGCTGGACTAATCCTCTTTGGGAAAAGACCCAAAGCAAAGTGTGTTCACAGAATATGTACTGTCTCCCAGCATGCCATCAGAGCCTATCTCTCTGGGATAGGCCAGGGCTGTATCAATATTCATGCTGCCATCTGCATAGTTCCACACCTATCATCCAGAAACTTTTCAAGTTCCCTGGATACAGAGGAAGCTATAGATCAGAGAAACAGTAGATGAACACACTGAGCAGACCTGACTAGCAGACTGCAGCACTGTACAGTGAGCAAACTATGTTTTAACCTAAAACAAATTACAGCCACACTGACTACAGTGTGTCAACTAAATTTACCTATCAAAAATACACACTAATTCTATCTGTGTGGTAGAGAAGATAAGGACAGCAGATTTGCAAGGAGCAAGATATTGACTGGAGAGAGCAAAATGATCTGGCAAACAGGAAATGCAGAAACATTGTTTAAGTTCAGGAAGTTCATGGAAGGAGCAAAGGGTTCAAGGTTCAAGAGAAACAAGACACAAGGTAAGATTGTCCCAGGAATCAGGCAGGGAGCTGTCCAGAATCCTTGCCGGTGTCTTATCGAATTCAGTCCCCTATCATATAGTGTCCTCCCTGTACTGCGCAGGCGCAGTACGGAGGACAAAAGAGACGCCGAAAGTCTCCGAAGTTCAACAGCTGATCGTCAGCTGTACACGGCGCCTGCGCATTTATTCTTACCCTATGTCCAGGATCATTCCCTACTATCCAAGTGGACATAGAGTTAGAATAAATATTTGCCGAGCGCAGCGAGGCCGTGCCCGAAGCGTGGCGAGCGAAGCGAGCCCGCGAGGGGCCCTCTTACACTGCCATCGCTAACAGGTGCCCGAGCGCCGTGTACAGCTGATGGTCAGCTGATCAACTTCGGGCATTTTCGGCATCTCCTGCTCCTCCGTACTGCGCAGGCGCTGCGCCTGCGCAGTACGAGGCGGACACTATCTGATACAAGGACACTATATGGCAGAACACCGGCACAGTGAGAAGAGCCCAAAAAAAACCTAATAATTGTCCAGAATGTGTGTCTGTAATAAAATGTCCATACAAAAAAAAAAGTCAACTGTGAACTAACAATGAAATAATCTTCATATAGTGTAAAAAACACTCCAAGTGGAAAACCAGAAACAGAGAAACTGTGGGAAAAAAATAAAAATAAATAAAAACTCCACACAGTTCTGGGAACTCTGTTCACTCTGTAATGGAGCATCTACCCTGCTGTAAGTTGTGCAACTTTGATGCAGTAGCACAGCAGTTGGTACCATTGAAACCTTGATCTATAGCAATCACAAAATAATTAAAATCATTCATGTAGAGCATTGTCGTGCTCTACATAAGGGGAGGCTCAGGCTAAGGCTTTCTCGGTCAGGAAATTTATAATAAACAGCACCTTTTTCCTGTCAGAAGTAATTGCAGCAGGTTGCTTCTGAAAGTACAGTATATATGACATATGACAAACCATTGAACTTGAGCAGCAGAGACATTTGTGTGTTAGTATCTACAGCAGCAGTACCTTGGAAACATAAGTCCCGCAATTGTTTATGTAGATCAAAGACATCCTCTTGTAGTCCTTTCACCTCAATTTGTAATTCAGAAAATCTTTCCTGGTTGTTAACATCAAAGACCCGCATGTCAATGATTTGCTGCAGAGGAGCCACAGCAGCTGCTACAATGACCTCCATGTTTTGGGACAGATTATTCTGTCACAATCTGGGGTCAGGCTCAGTGGCCAGCGGCTGTAGTAGTTGAGAAGTTCACAGCTAGTCAACTGGAAATGTGCAAGCAGATACCCCTAGTGGGTGACATGGGCTCATCAGTAATGTAGGGTCTAAGCACTAACCATTAATCACCAGAGCTCCTGATGGTGGAAATGGGTTTTTCTGCATGCTAGTACCAGGTTGCCACACTCAGGATCACCCACCAGGGGGTAATACAGACAGGGTCAGGTAGCAGATATTGAAGGTAGGGATCAAGCAGAAGCATAGTCAGTAAACAAGCCAAATAAATGCAACAAGTAATAGCTGCATAGGATCAGATGAAAGCATAGTTGATAACAAGCCAAGGGTTGGTAATGACCAGTAGCGAAGATAAGGCCAGCAGCAGATTTGCAAGAAGAAAGATATCCGCTGGAGAGAGCATGTAGTAAATCTGGAAAAAAAAATTGCATAATAAGGATATCATACCCCTTTTATTCGGTAATTGAATTGAGGTGGAATGTATACAGCCTGCCTTGTGTGTATATCTGGATTTAAAGTCGTTGTAAACCCTTATTATTTTTAAATAAAAATAACAAAAATACCTATACTTACCTGCTCTGTGCAATGGTTTTGCAAAGCTCTGATCCTCTTCTTCTGGGGTCCCCCACCGGCGCTCCAGGCCACTTCTCTTCATCAGGTGCCCCCATGGAAAGCCTCTTTACCCAGGGGCACCTGTGCGGGCTCGCTCCTGAGTCCCGCTGCTGCGTCCATTGAGGTGGACAGCGGGACTCGCCTTCGCCCCCTGCTCCCGTGTCACGGGATTTGATTGGCAGCAGCTGGAGCCAATGGCTCCTTCTGCTATCAATCTGTCCAATGAGGAGAGAGACAGCAGCTAGAGCCACTGCGCTCATGCTTATCGCTGGATCGGATTCAGGTAAGAGAACGGGGGGGATCTGGGGGGCAGCTGCAGCACAGAAGGTTTTTCACCTTGATGCATAGATAATAATAATAATAATAACCATAATGCATAGCCCTCTACCAGGAAATTCTAGAGCACTTCATGCTTCCCTCTGCTGACCAACTTTATGGAGATGCTGATTTCATTTCCGTCAGGACTTGTACCGCTCCCCAAACTGCCATAAAGTACCAATACCTGATTTAATGATCAAGGTATCACTGTGCCTAACTGGCCAGCAAACTCGCCTGACCTAAACCCCACAGGGAAACTTTGGGGTATTGTCAAGAGGAAGATGAGACACCAGACCCAACAATGCAGACGAGTTGAAGGCCGCTATCAAAGCAACCTGGGCTTCCATAACACCTCAGCAGTGCCACAGGTTGATTGCCTTGCCATGCCATGCCACGCTGCATTGATGCAGTAATTCATGCAAAAGGAGCCCCAAGTATTGGTATAGTGCATACTATACCATACATAGACTTACTTTTCAGCAAGCCAACATTTCTGTATTAAAAATCCTATTTTTTTTTTTGGTCTTATGTAATATTTTACTTTTCTGAGATACTGAATTTTTGGTTTTCACTTGCTGTAAGCCATAATCATCAAAATTATTATTTTTTGAGATGCATCTGTATATACAGTGGGTAAAATCAGTATTGAACCCGTCACCATTTTTCCAGGTAAATATATTTCTAAAGATGCTATTGACATTATGTTCACCACATGTCGGTAACAATCCATGCAAGCTATACATACAAGAAGCCAAAACAAATACGTTTAGAAATGATCTTATGTGTAATGGAATGACACAGGGAAAAAGTATTGAACACATGAAAAAAAACAGGAGGTGCAAAAAGGCATGGAAAGCCAAGACACCGGCTGAAATCTGTCAGTAATTAAAAAGCAATCCCGCCCCTTGTCAGTGCAAATTAATATCCGCTGGTTCAATCTCAACTGATGGCGTATAAAAAGGTGTCTCATTACCAAGGTGCCACACAAGAAACATCTCATGATGGGTAAAAGCAAAGAGCTATCTCAAGACCTTTGCAGCCTTATTTTTGCAAAACATATTGATGGCATTGTTTACAAAAGGATTTCTAAACTTCTGAGTGTTCCAGTGAGCACTGTTAGAGCCATAATTCAGAAGTGGAAAGAACATAATTTCACCATAAACCAGCCACAACCAGGTGCTGACAGAGGAGTAAAAAGAATTATCAGAAGAGTTGTCCAAGAGCCAAGAACCACTTGTGGAGAGTTTCAGAAAGACCTGGGATTAGCAGGTACAATTGTTTCAAAGAAAACAATAAGTAATGCACTCAGCTGCCATGGCCTGTATGCACGCTCACCATGCAAGACCTGATTGCTAAAAGAAAAGGCATGTTTTAAGCTTGTTTAAAGTTTGCTGCACAACATTTAGACAAGCCTCTGAAATACTGGGAGAATATGGTCTGGTCAGATGAGACCAAAATTGAACTCTCTGGATGCCATAATACACACCATGTTTGGAGATCAAATGGCACTGCACATCACCCCAAAAACATCATACTAGCAGTGAAGTTTGGAGGTTGGCTGTTTTTCTGGATACTATACTGGCAAACTTCATATCATTGAAGGAAGGATGAATGGAAAAATGTACCAAGACATTGACTTGATAAAAACCTGGTGCCATCTACTAGGATGATGGAGATGAAACAAAGGTGGACATTTCAGCAAGAGGATGATCCCAAGCACAAAGCCATAGAAACTCCTAATTGGTTTCAAAGAAAAAAAAATAAAGCTACTAGAATGGCCCAGCCAATCACTTGAAGACAATAGAAAATATATGGAGAGAACTAAAGATCAGAGTTTATAGAAGAGGCCAATGGAACCTTCAAGATTTGAAGACTGTTTGTGTGGAAGAATAGGCCAAAATCACAGCTGAGCAATGCATGCGACTAGTTTCCATACAGAAGGCGTCTTGAAGCTGTCATTACCAACAAGGGATTTTGCATGAAGTATTAAATACATTTCAGTTAGCGTGTTTAATACTTTTTCCCTGTGTCATTCCATTTTATTACACATAACATAATTTCTGAACTTATTTGTTTTGGTTTCTTTGTATGTATGGATTGCATGGGTTGTTACAGACATGGTGAAAATTTCATGTCAATAGCACCTTTAGAAATATACATACATACTGTAAAGGACTAATGTCAAATGTAGAGCTTTAAGGACATCGCCACTTGTTAGTTCTTCTTAAGGGCTTTGTTCACCCATTTTTATTAAAAGCAACTTCAGCAAACATAGGTTCCCCCTCGCAGGGGTTTTCAGCATTCCTTTTTCCATCAACAAAATCACATTCAGCCTAGTTGGCTCTCACTTGCAGCACTGCTGCTCTGGCCCTACACTCCAGGTAAGAAGGCATATGCCGCGTACACACGATCGGAAATGCCGCCAGCAAAACTCTGATGAGAGCTTTTTGTCAGAAAATGCGACCGTGTGTATGCTCCATCAGTCTTTTGCTGGTGGAATTCCAGCCAGCAAAAGATTGAGAGCATGTTCTCTATTTTTCAGTCGGGAAAAGTTCCTATCCGAAAATGCGATCATCTGTAGCAATTCCGATGCACAAAATTCCTACGCATACTCGGAAACAATTTAACGCATGCTCGGAAGCATTGAACTTCATTTTCTCGGCTCGTCTTAGTGTTGTACATCACCGCGTTTTTGACGGTTGAAAGTTCAGAGAACTTTTGTGTGACCGTGTGTATGCAAGGCAAGCTTGAGAGGAATTCCGTCGGAAAAATCTTGGATGGAAAATCCGCTCGTGTGTACGGGGCATTAGGCTGTATGAAGTCAGCAGCACAGAATTCTCCTTTGTTGTCACGGGCAACCACACCCATCTGCTCACTCCTTTCACTGAGTGATGGTTTCCCAGACTCAGATGCAGACTTTGATGGACTCTCCATACTCATAGTCACCCGTGCACTCATTGCACCAGTGTTGCTAGGGACAACCCCAGCCCTCTTTCTCCTTGGCAAACTCTGATCAGGCATGTATGGGGTTCGTTCAGGTGGTAAAAACCCCTCCAGCCACAGAGCTCTGTCTGTCATTTCAGCGATCCGTGCTTCTTTTAGGAGCTTTGATCGCCTCATACTCAGATACTTCACAACACTTTTGCATAGTTCAGCAAAAAATTGGAGCACTGTCTCTTTAAGGCTGGTTACCTTTCTCTTGTAGGTTCTCCTCACCTGCACCCACAGATTATGCAGTCTCATGCACCAAAACACAGTTCACATAACAGTTGAACTTACTTGATTGCAGGAATCTCAGATTGTGCCCAAAGCACTTCTCCGCTACATATAAAGGACTAGTATCAAATGTAGAGCTTTAATAACACCGCCACTCGCTGGTTCTTCTTTTTAAGGGCTTTGTTTGCCCATTTTTATTAAAAGCAAGTTCAGCAAACAAACATAGGTTTTCCTTGCAGGGGTTTTCAGCATTCCTTTTTCCATCAACAAAATGACATTCAGCCTAGTTGGCTCTCACTTGCAGCACTGCTGCTCTGGCCTTACACTCCAGGCCCTTGTCTGTCTCGTACAGACTGATTCACCGACCACATTGGTGCATATAGCTAGCAGCCTCTTGCTGCACTGGCTCCCACGTGGAGCCCTCCTGACTCCTGGTACTCAGACTTCCTATCTGCCGGGGTGGAGCCCAGAACCATGGTCAGCTATTACTAAAAGCCCAGCACACACCTGACCCATCAGTATGCTAGTTGTTCTGAATACTTGGATCAAGGATCGGAGATTTCAACCCACCCAGATCATTTTGAAATCTCAAGGCTCCAGGTCCCAAAACAAACTTAAAGTGATGGGTTTGTTTTTTTTAAATTTAAAATAACAAACGTATCATACTTACCTCCACTGTGCAGCTCGTTTTGCACAGAGTGGGCCTGCCACTGCTCTTCTGGGGTCCCCCGGCAGCTTTCGTGGCTCCTCCCCACATCAGATAACCCCCTAGGGGATAGAGTTGCCACCTCATCCCTTTAAAACTGAACACATATTAATTACACAGGTTCTGTGGATGATTAAGGTGGTAATTAAACTCACTTGGTGTCTTATCTGCATTAAATTAGTCTCAGAAACTGTGTAATTCATATGTGTTCAGGTTTAAAGGGATGAGGTGGCAACCCTACTAGGGAAAGCGCTTCCCCGAGGGGGTTACCTTGCGGGCACGCTCCCGAGTCCAGCGTTCAGCGTCCATAGCCACCGAATGTATGACTCGCCCCCCGGCGTCATTGGATTTGATTGACAGCAGCGGGAGCCAATGGCTGCGCTGCTATCAATCTATCCAATCAAGAGCCAAGAACCCCAGGCAGAGAGACAGCGCGTCCCCGGCAAGTCAAGTTCCAGGGCTCAGGTAAGTAAAATGGGGGGGGGGCTGGGGGGCCGTTCACTGACAGGTGTTTTTTCACCTTAATGTATAGGATGCATTAAGGTGAAAAAACACGAAGGATTACAACCCCTTTAAGAAAACACTGTATATATATATATACATGTGTCACTTGTGTATTTCACTGTATGTTGGAGTTCTGCTTTAATATATTGGGTGCAGTATGTCCCATTTAATTGTGAAATTGTTACATCCGACCTCTACAAGTTGGCATAGAGTTTTGCATCCTAAGCTGCCGCAATCCGAAACTGCTTGGCATGATTTATCTGTGGTATTAAAGCAGACAATGGGCGCTCGTCCACTGACCAATTACCAGGATGTACAATATAAACAAAAAACACTTATAGGTCAACAGTTCAAATCCTAATTAAGGAAACATATTATTCCTTCACAGAGGATGCACTTACATTAAAAATAGAAGTCGTTTGCTGAATCACTCGGAGAATTGCAAGTTATCACACTAACTGGAATACCATTACAGCCGTGGAAAAACATTGTTTGCCACTGATGACCATCTAAAGATTTTAAATGTTTTTTTGAATATGACATGATTTTTGAATATTGGGAAGAAAAGAGCACCACACCAAGCTTAAAGAATCCAAGTGATTTATTGCATGTTCTGCAAAGTTACTATTTTTATATGAATATTTTTTGAATATGAATATGATCTAATTGTTATAAATTATGTCATTAAAATAGGATAATATGTTGGTCAAAATGTTCTTTTGGGGAGATTTCTCTATATTTACTGTTCCAGAAACAGAACTGAAAGTAAGAGGAAATCTCCATACCAAAGCGAGATCTCCTCTTGTGCCCTTACACTGGGCACGGTTGAATTAAACAATGCCCAATTTCTGTTGTCCATCCTCCCTGCTCCCCACACTAGGCTGTAGGCAAGTTTTTCAGGGCACACATATGACACACCTCTGTCAACCAGACCACAGCAACTACTACTTCTGACCTCAGCTATCTATGAAGACTTCTGTGCTCAGGCACGGTTTGCACTCCCGCTGAAGTAAACTGTACTGGACCACTAGGGAATTGTGCCCAGAACCACCTCTTCCAAATGGTCTAGGGCATGGTACACTTTACTCTTCTGTGGTGCAGTTTCGGAGCAGTAATGCCCCGTACACACGAGCGGAAATTCCGCCAGCAAAAGTCCGATGTGAGCTTCTGGTCAGAAATTCCAACCGTGTGTATGCTCCATCGGACTTTTGCTGGCGGAATTCCCGCCAGCAAAAGATTGAGAGCAGGTTCTCTATTTTTCGGTCGGAAAAAGTTCCGATCGGAAATTCCGATCGTCTGTACTAATTCCAAAGCGCAAAATTCTTATGCATACACGGAAACAATTTGACGCATGCTCAGAAGCATTGAACTTCATTTTCTCGGCTCGTCGTAGTGTTGTACGTCACCACGTTCTTGACGTTCGAAAGTTCAGAGAACTTTTGTGTGACCGTGTGTATGCAAGCCAAGTTTGAGCAGAATTTGGTCGGAAAAACCATCCAAGATTTTTCTGACGGAAATTCCGCTTGTGTGTACGGGGCATTACACTAAACAAATAAATTGGGACCAAGGGGACGAATTGTGCCCAGGCTGCATAACAAATGCCAGTGTGAGTGCACTGTTAGACAGTTGTCACTAGAAAAGATATCCCATTAGAAGATTTCCCCTCATCTCTTGTTCTGATGAGGGCCATAAAGTTTTGAACTTTCTATCACAACCTTTCCTGGTCACAATGGTTATTCTTATTGCCACAACAATAAGGTTTTGGATAATCTATCACAATCTGTCCTGGTGACAATGGTCAATGATCAATTTTACCATGTTGCCAAAATCATAAAATTTTGGATTGTCTATCATAAATTTTCCTGGTGACAATGGCCCTTTTTACCATGCTGCCACAATCATAAAGTTTTGGATTATCTATCACAATCTGTCCTGATGACAATGGTCAACCTTACCATGTTGCCAACACCACAACGTTTTGGGTTATCTATCACCATCTTTCCTGCTGACAATGGTCAATGGCCAGTCTTACCATGTTGCCACAACCATAAAGTGTTGGATTATCTATCATAATTTTTCTTGGTGACAATGGCCAATGGTCAAATTTACCATATTGCCACAAACATTAAGTTTTGGATTATCCATCATAAGTTTTCCTGGTGACAATGGTCAGTGGCCAGTCTTACCATGTTGCCACAACCATAACATTTTGGATTATCTATAATAATCTTTCCTTGTGACAATAGTCAATGGCCAGTCTTATTATGTTGCCACAAACAATGCCTACCACTTCCTATTGATGAGTTAGGCAGCCTATCATCGTTATGGGCCAATAGGGATGTTTTAGCATCAGCTGCTGAAACTTGCTTGATTTGAAGCACTTCACACAATTATTCTCGAGCAGCATTCCAGAATTTTAGAGACCAAAATCATTTAGTGTATATAGCCCTGATGAATGGGAACCCCAGGAGCCCCCAAAATGCTTTGGCTTGTTCTTCTCGTTTTGCTAAACATGCACTATATCATGTGAATTCTTTAAGCCTGGTGTGGAGCTTTTTTCTTCAAAAACAAGATTTTATTGCTATATGTATCCTAGTAGCTAGGTAGATTCATCCTCTATATTTGTCCTGGAGATCTTTGTCACCAAAAAGTGGTGGAAAGGCAGAAAGTGGTGCGAAATCCTAATTTAGAGGTTTTCACCAGAACACAAATTAACAGTAAAATGTTTAATGGGGACACCTGTTCCGGTGACAATTAGATTTCTCCTAGTTTTATTGAGATTTTGTCTCACTTCCCGTTGTGGTTCTGGGATAGAAAGTGAAGGGAATTCTCCTTTCATTGACCGCAAAAAAAACGAAACTTTTAGGGTTTCAATTCATCTCCTACTCTATCCACATAAAAAAAAGAAAACAGTGTTGGCTATACATTCAGTTTAAAGTTCCTTCCTAAAGTGAAACTTCTATTTTGTTGAGGGAAAAAAAAACATTCCAATTTTATTAGACACATTATACATATAGAAAAATAGCAAGCCACTCACAAGAGCAGGAAATTAAACAACTGGGGACATTCTATACACATACTACACAGAACACTCCCAGAAGTCTGTTGCCATGGCTGCAAGTAAGTGAGCTTTGAATTTTTTCAGCTTGAGAAAACCATATTTGCAATTGAAAAATTGAAATATCACTTTTAATAATCTTCAAGGAAAACTCCAGCCAAACATAGCAGGATAAGAATGGATAGCCTATTAAAATATAAAATGACAAAACTCACTTTTCCACAATATTTACCTTAAATTCAGATATTTTCCCCGTAGTACTTTTTTTCCGCCGCTTAATCTCTTCAGTCTAAAAGCTAGTGGGGATGAGCTTGGGTTTGATCTGAAGGAAGTTGTCAGAGCCAGCTAATCCATTGTGGTCTAGGCATTTACCATACCTCAGTGGCAGGTACACAAAGGGGCATAAATGCATGGGACATCATTGACCTAATATGACCGAGTGACAATATTAGGTCAACATTGCCATGAATATACCAGCCCCATGTATGTGGAGCTGTGGGGTGGGGAATGCTTTGGACCAAAACAAAATTATACCCTAATTCAACCTTAATGGCCAGCATCATTCAACCCATTTCCACTGAGTCCAGGTTGTCCTGGATCCACCCCAACCTGTGACTGGACAGTGAAAAGAGGAGCAGTACACTGACAAGCTCAAAAGTCTGTCACTCTGCTCTCGCCTCCTATCAGCCTTTTTCTTGTCTGTACATGAACTGATGGGCTGCTTGTACTGCTTCCTCCTCTCATGCTCAAGCTCTGCAGTACAGGAACTGTGAGATGATGACATCAGGACAAATTCAGGTACTTACACTGCTTGTATAAAAAATGAATTTTATGGAGCTGCAATATTATTTTTTTTTTATTATTTGCCTGGAGTAGAGTTTTAAATTACAAAATGGTTTGTGTAGCAATTATAAGTGTAATGCTATATCAATTTTTAATGAAAGTGAAGTTTTCCTTTAACAGAAGATATAGATCAATAAATATGATTTTGTTTCCCTGCAGGCTGGAAGCGTAGCTATAGTATACTTCCATCAAGCATAGATGGACCGCACAGGGCTTAGAGTTACACGCTCCATTCATTATATTTGTTGTACTGAGCAACATGACAAACTGGAAACACACAGAGCATCAGGGTAATATCAGATAATAGATCTCCCTTAATTTGGCTATTGAAGCAACCTTTTCCCTGACGCTACTCGTGTATTCAATAAACAATTGATTTATTGGGACACTGCTGAGAATTAGGTTATTACAGTGCAGAAGGATCGAAGAAATGGCTTCAATGCCCTGGCTGGAAAATTGACATTGAATGGATCTATACAAACTCAAAGGAAAAGAAGATGGAGAAAAGTAGCCAATCAGATTAGAGCTGTTATTGTTCTTTTAGAAATGCCAAGGTTACAAGATGACTAAAATAATCAGATTGGCTAATGGATCAGTTTCTTCCTCTGTAGCCTTTATAAAGCAGCACTGCTAAATCTATTATGAATGTCAGAGACCTACTGTATTAAAATGAAATTCCAACCATAGGTTAAAACTTTGGTTATGCGAGGGTTCTTCAAAAGTGTCCGCACTTTTATATTATTAAGAAAACATTGTGAAAAATGCATTGCAAAGGAAGGTGACTATGTAGAAAAGTGATGTAATTTGGTTTTGAAATTCTTAATAAAATAAGTTTAAAAAAGTGTAGAAACTTTTTGAAGAACCCTTGTATATGGACACTGGTGGGCTGAACTGGGGTACTAAAAGGGATCACAGATTTTCAGTTGAACTTGATGCCTCCAGGTAATCCCAATCCCAGAGATGTCCTTAGCATACCATTGTTGAGTGGATATGCCTGAAATTTGCTGCATGCAACCACCTTGAGGTGCTGACAGAGAGATTAAAGCAGTATTAAACCGAAAAAAAAAAATGTAGTATGTTGAAATTCACTAACCCTTATTTATAGTGGCTGCATTTGTTTTCTTTTTTTAGGCATTTTCCTTTCTTTTCCCCTGGTGATCTGACCAGTAACCACTTCCTGTCTTAGTGTGGCTCCGCCCTGGATAGAGGAACAATAGAACCACCCTTGGAAGCAGCATTATCAGTCTGGAGAGAGGGTAGGGTCAGATGGACTAACAGATTTAGATGGATTTAGGATTTAGAAAGCCAAATTCCAACTAACACTTTTTAAGTAGCAAGGGTTTGTCTCAACCCATTTTTTAAGGATTGGTAAGTTGGATTAATAAACAAATAAATCTGTTGTATAATGTGTGTGTGTGTGTGTGTGTATATATATATATATATATATATATATATATACTGTATATTTTTTTTGGTGGGGGGGGGTTTAATACTACTTTAGAGGGTTCTCAATACTGTTCCCAAGCTATGAACACTTCACTTTCGTCTGTAGATATTGTACAATATAAGTATAGCCATATAGAAGAGCAAGGTACTCTTGGGCCTTGTTAAAGCCCTGAGGCACCTATCATAGATAGTTTGGTGGTTGTAAAACAAAGAGAAAGAGTGAGGGCACCAGCGGTTAGGTTAGAGGGGGATGACATAAGGTGTAGAAGCAAGAGACCATCTACCAATGACATAGCGCCAAGTAGAGTCACTCCAGCTGAATTAGTGATTAAGTTAACTCAAGTAAAAGAACTGGATTCACCTGCATGCCTTTTGTGAATCTCCATTCTCTTGTGACCATAAAGGAACCTATGATCAGAGCTAGTGATGGAGACTTGTGTGGGCCTGTAGCTGACCTGGAGTTATGGGTCCAGTAAGCTCTAAATCAGGGAAGGTTACCCACAATAGATCCAAGTCCAATAGGGTTCTTTTCCAGGGTGCTGTAAAAGGGTGGGGGGCAGACAAGATGTTCCCATTTAACAGAGAAATATTTTCCTAACATTCACCTAGTCCCTTCATTCTGGTAAAAATAATGTTTTTATACTCTGCTGGAGACCACTCCACAAAGTCTCAAACCTAATACTGCATTCTGAATAATGCAAACTAAATTAATAAATCCAACAGAGAAAATGAGGCTTCCTTAAAGTGGAACTAAACCCTCATATCTTTCCAGCCAAGGAAGCTGCCATCTTGGCCTCTGTTTGATCTTCACCTGCCATGATGCTGCACATGTGATCAGTTATGACGCCAGCCATTGGATGGTTTGACAGTTTGGTTGAGAGCACAACCAATGTGACAGCTACAATCCCAGCACATGCTGGGAATGTCACTGTTTTTTTTTAATTGTTAAATCCATGGGTTCCACTTAAAAATGTCCACAGAAGGTGGGTAGCGTTGGTCATTCAGTTATGGAAGTCATGAAGATATAAAAAAAACTGTTGGATGATTTAATCCACTATCTGCAACTTAAAACTGGAATATCATCTTTGGGCTGCTAATCCATAAAGACATTACTTTATGTAGGCTTTCAATGTTGATCTCTTTATAGGAAAATGGAATCTGCTGAACCATCATGCTGATCCAATGGCTACTGTCACTTGCTTATTTCAATCTGCCTTTTCTTGCGGTATAACATGTTCAAGTCAGGTACTCAAAAGGCAAATTATAATAGGCATTAATGTGTATAGTCTAAAATAAATGTATAAATCCTGACCTTCTATTCCCTGTATAAATATGAGAATAATTAGTGAGATTTCTGATCCCGTGCTCACACATCACCAACACAGAATATTCTCCAAATGTTTCTTTATTTTATCGAGCAAATGTGCATCCGAGCAACATGTCAGCTCAGCAGAAATGTCTCTGTGTCATATTATTCTGGGATTTGTGTTTAGTTGACGAGAAGGCAGCAAAGCAGGAAGATCAGAAGATGCCACGTTGAGGGATCCCGGTGAAGACTCCATATTTACTATAATGGATGGAGAAAAAAATCTACAGAATGTACTTGGCAAGGGAATTCTGTACTGTTTACTTTATGCAGAATATCTTTTAGGTAATTCTAAGTAAACACAGTTTGTGAGAAAAAAAAATGCTGATTTTTATAGGGAAATTCGTTTTTTTTTTAAATGATATGACATTCATAATTGCTTGTCAATCATTTTGTAAATTTAATGGGAAACTATAATGTTTTGGGGACCTGGTACCAGAAAACATTTTTCATATTAAAGTAGAATTTGAAGAAAGAAGGGGGGGTGAAAAATCACCACTCTCCTATATAGTGATGGGACTTTTGAGGAAAGTGCGACTGTCACTGAGGTAAGCACACAACAGTATGATGATAAAAATTCAGTTTATTACGAAGTAGGTAAATAACATTGTAGCAAAGCCCCGGGGCCCCTAAAGCCCAATGGTGACCTCCAGAGTTGGGGACAGCTGACATCCTTCTGTGTAGAGTGGGTTACAAGGCATGGTGGGTATGATGCAAGGTAGATTGATGGGCGCCAGACACTTCTTGAATGCAAAGAGATTTTTTGTCTCTTAAACAGAACTGGGGGAGAGAGGGTTGGGGCCAGGACACCCTTTAGTAGCTGCAATGCTAATTGTCAGAATCTGAGATTTCTATAGGCAGACAGCCATGCAGGGAAAGGCATCCAGCTAGATACCGCGTCTGCATGAGTAGGAATACTGTCTCCTATGGCAACAATCTTTTAACAGTTTGTAACAAAGGTTGCAATGAATTCCTTCACTTTTCCTACAATATCCTATTGTAGAACTTCACTTCCGCTGAGCTCCCAGTCTTTCACTAGACTAACAGATCCACTCGCCACTGGATCTCCTGAGCTCTTCCAATCTTCTCACCCAGTATCTTCCTTAAGCATCACCCACATGTCCCTGCTGGGTCCCTAGCTTGGCACTCACAGATACTCCTCAAGCATCACCCCGCTGGCCTGCTTGGTCCCTGGCTTGGCACACAATAATGCTCTGCAAGCGTCACCTCCACTGGCTGGGTACCTGGCTTGGCACCTGCTGAAGTTTTCCCAATTCTTCACCATCCCCGGCTGGTGAGAATACTGCTCAGGTACTTGCTTCAGCTACTCACAGCGGTCTCCAGTAGCAAGGTGGAAGGCCCCTTAGTGGCGACAGATCTCCCTCTACCTCCGACCACAGTCGGTTCTCCGGCCAGCAGAACCATTGCTTCTGGTTGGACTGCAAGCCGCAGTTCAACCCTACGCTGCTCTCTTGCTTCTGGATAGGCCCTTAGACAGCCTAGCAGCCAGATGTCCCCGGGATAAGCCCAAGGCTTATGGCCTAGCAACCCAGGGCATTACAACACACGTCCACCCAGACAGCCGTCCAGGTGGCACAGAACTCCGATCACCTGACTCCCCCCAAATAAATAGGCTCCCCCAGCAGGCCAAGGGATCCAAGAAAATCCCTGCCCATTGACTGAGACACCCCATTCATTCATAATCTGTCCTTGCAATGCCCTTGTCTTGTCTAATGCCACCAGATACCCAGCCATCTACTGACAGAAAAGAGAAGTGCAGTAATTCCAGAATAATGCCCCGTACACATGGTCGGATTTTCCGACGGAAAATGTGTGATAGGACCTTGTTGTCGGAAATTCCGACCGTGTGTGGGCTCCATCACACATTTTCCATCGGATTTTCCGACACACAAAGTTTGAGAGCTTGCGATAAAATTTTCCGACAACAAAATCCGTTGCCGGAATTTCCGATCGTGTGTACACAAATCCGACGCACAAAGTGCCACGCATGCTCAGAATAAATAAAGAGATGAAAGCTATTGGCTACTTCCCCGTTTATAGTCCCGACGTATGTGTTTTACGTCACCGCGTTCAGAATGATCGGATTTTCCGACAACTTTGTGTGACCGTGTGTATGCAAGACAAGTTTGAGCCAACATCCGCCAGGAAAAAATCCTAGGATTTTGTTGTCGGAATGTCCGATCAATGTCCGACCGTGTGTACGGGGCATTAGAGTGAAACCAATTGACCTCCTATCAATTGGCCAAGGCAACTATTACTTGGCAAATACATTTGATAGTAACCCTGCCTAAACATCAGGGTGCTATAACATAAAATTGACAACATAGCAAAACACGTGTGGCAAAAGCCAATCACGATACTTAAAGCCTTTAAAAGGTTATTAAAGATGCTGGTGCATGGAGTATTCCGACGCGTTTTGCAGAGCCATAAACTGCTTCTTCTGGGTGACTCTACATGCATCTAAATTTGTCAATCAAATTACAAAAAACATCGTTATAATAATAATATGTACAATTTCTCAAATGTATTCCAATTAGTTCACACTATATAATATACTGTCATTAAACTAAGTGTTTACCAATTTACCTAAGTTTGTCTGTGGATTGCAGCATGACTGAAAGAATCAAACCGTCAACCGGCAAGTGATCAGTAGTGTCAGAGCTATTGTTCTGGTCTGGAGGACATTGAACCGTAACCAAGGAGAGGGGAGAAAAGGGGAGGAAGCAAACATCTCCCGATAGTCACCTGCAAACGCACCTCCAATCAATATGACCAGCTGCTATATATTATATAGTGCCTGAAATTCAACCAACCATCATGATATTCGTGGAAATACATCCATCCAATTACATGACATAGAGACACGTACCAGCAGGAATTGAACAGATCATACAAACAACCACATAAATGGGACATGCAGAAATGTGTGCCCCTGTCCTGTTGAAGCGGTATTAAATTATTAAAGTATATGGCCTGGATCTGAATTACACTAAGAGGGCTAGCAGAGGGGTGTGCAGTAGAGGCGGAGTGTTACTGGGGTGTTTGGTGGGGTGATTTTTTTAAAAAGGGGTATAGTACTTACTGGATTGGTGGGTTTGGGGCATAAGGTGTGTCCTGTTGTGAGTAGAGAGGAGGGGATCTTGTCAGACCTCAGTCTGAGCTTTTGCCCACCCTCCCTCCCTTGTTTTGGTCTGGTGGAGCTTTCCGCCTGTTTTTTTGAGGTGCTGGACTATATTTTATGGATTGTCTGGGCTTAGGCATAAGCTTGTTTTGCTGTTTTTGGTCTTTTTTTGTATCTTGTCATAGCAGCTGTCAAGGGGTTTATTGGGTCTTTGAAGGTGGTGCTGGTTAAAAAATTGTGGAGAATTATGTGTTGGGCTCATCTTGGGTTTGGGGTGTCCCTACCTAGAAATACGTTGGTAACATCAGGGTTTAATTAGGTTCTATTTGGTAGCATATAACTGGTTATTCGTCTCAGAGGTGGTGTAATAGCAGCTGGGGGCCTGTTTAGTGGGTGGCAGATATAACCGGGTTTTGTTGTGATTATATCGGCCTTCAAAGGCCTTTAGACCTGGCAGGGTCAATTCTGATGTTTTTTTTATTTGTCATGCATTGACTATATTCTATGCAATTGATTTAGTTCTCTTTAATGTTGTATTTAATTGTTTTTGTTAAATGAATGGGTTGCTATGTCCATTCGACTCCAAATACATTTTGTGTTCTGGTAATTTTGGGTAATGGGGAGGGTTCTAGTATTATCTATTAATACATAATCAGAGCCTTGGCACTCTGCAAGTCCCTTAGTCAAGCAAGCTTACCAATTCTTAGATTTGGTTGCTGCATTAATTTCTTGTTAAGACTTTTCTATTCTTATTTTCATCTGGTGATCCTGCCAGTAAGTCAGTTTTAACACTGACAGGGGTGTTTACAATGATCAACTTGTATTTATTTATGTGAAACCTTGATCCCAAAAAAGAAAAAAAAAGCTACTGTATAACTGCTTAAAAATGTGAGCTAGAGTTTGGCTTCAATTTGTTTGTGCATCTAGAAACATTAGTACATCTAACACTCCCCTCCCCCCAAATTAACAATGCTGCCATCCAAAGATTCCCCTTTGCTCATACATCCAGAGTGTAGGCACTCTAATACAGGAGGTGTGTTACTGAACAGATCACCAGGTGAAAACTGAGGAGGAAAAAAGCCTAAAAAAAGAAAACGAATGCAGCCAACACATATAATGAATGGTAATCTGCAATAAAGTAATACCTCGGATTACAAGTAAAGCGGTTTACGAACGTTTCGCAATACGAGCCATTATTTAAAAAAAACCCTGAATCAGTTTTCAAGCGTTTTGCAAGATGAACAGGATTCAAGCCTCTGGGGTGTGCAGTTGGCCAGAGGTGTGGGGGGGCTGGTGACACTTGGAGCCGGTCGGAGCAGCTCTGAGACACTCAGAAACACTCCTTTCCCGAGTGTCTCCGAGTCTCTCCAAGTGTCTCTGTGTGCATCCAGGCTTCTCCGATCGGTCTCCGAGTGTTTCTGAGTGTCTCCGGCACCCCCCACCTCTGGCCACATGCGGTACTGCATACAATAGCAGTCACTGTAGAATGAATTATCAGAGTTTCCATTGACTCCAATGGGGAAACTCGCTTTGATATACGAGTGCTTTGGATTACAAGCATTCTTCTGGAACTAATTATGCTCGTAATCCAAGGTACTACTGTATATCACATATTTTGGATTTGGGTGTAATACTGCTTTAACTATTCCTATCCTGCCTAACCTGTATTAAAAAAAAATGCGTGTGCTTGCCTATTTTTAATCTGCTGCGATCTGGTCACATGATCCCACAGCTCTTTCTCCCCTGTGTCAGTGAGTGGCAGCTGCAGGGGAGAGGAGGGAGTGCCGACAACAGCTGGGCAATGGAAGCCTATGGGTGCCGTCACCACTTCTGGCATTCCCAACTGTTATCGAGTGCTCTCAGGTCCGGATCAGCAGTGGCACATGACTGGACCAGAGCAGATTAAAAATAGGCAAGTAAACCCATCTTTTTTATACAGCGTGACGCATGCAGCATCTTTTTCCTCTTCGGTGCTCCTGAGGGGTCTACACTCTGCAATATTATTACACGGTGATTGCGTAGTATATTATATTCAATTTTTAGTTTTTTGACTAAGCAGTTTCTAATATGGTATATCTGTTTTTACTATACCACAGGATTTAGGATGGGAGCTTTGATTACCCAACTTATACTTCCAGCACCAGCAAAAAAAAAAAAAATTGCTTGGAGCCCCCCCTAGTGGACAGAAAAATCATCTTAACTAATTTTCTGCTTTCCTCCAATGTTTAGAGCGGAGGACCTCTTTAGCCTGAATTTTGCTGCAGTTTGCTTCAGTTGTAGAACAAAATGGCTGACACCATATGGCTCTGATAAAAACATTGTCAAACAGATAAAGATGGGAATCTGAGTCACACCTCAAAATAATCATCGCAGATAACTTTGCAGTGTGATTCTGCAAGCTGTATTTTTAGGTCTTCACATGAGGCAGAATGATAATCTGTTATCGTGCATTATGTCTGCAGAACAACTGCTGCCAACATTGACATTAGATAAAGTCCTGGCAACCGAGGAATACAATAGGACCTCATTAACGGAAGGCTTGTTAAGAACAAGACGTTCAAAATAAAAGCTGAAAATTGAGTCTGGCTTCTTGCCTGTGTTAGGGCTTATGCACATGGGCATATTGGGGCATATAAAATAAAATTTGATGCCCAGGAGCCACAGGTCATCTGTACAAATTAACTATGAATATGTCTGTGTGAGTGTAGGCAGATGCAGGCATTCCTCCAGCCTGTAGGTGGCACTCTGCCGTTGTTACAGGTAGAGAGGGGTTTGTTACAGCCCTATATCCAGTTCGGCTCCAGAGTAATCATTTTTTTTTCTGTAAAATTTTTCATCTAAAAATCTAAATTTTTTGTGCAAAAAAATTTACTAAACCCCCAGAACATTATATATTTTCTGAAAGCAGAGGCCCCGTAGAATAAAAAGGTGATTTGCAAATATTTGTTTCACATTTGCGCAACTGTTTATTAGGTGCAAATTTTCAGGAAAAAAATATAATAACATTAATTTTAGTGCAAAATAACACCATATAAAACCCATTTTTTGGTTAATGCATAAAAGGTGAGGTTGCATCGAGTAATTAGATACCAAACATTCTGTGTTTTAAAATTGTGTGCGCTCGCAATATCGCCAAATGCAATGGTGCACAAAAATCCCCATAGGTGACCCTTTAAAAGCCTTTACAGCTCATCAGTTAGCTAGTAGCTCTTGTGCTAGAATTATTGTTTTCACTCTGATGTTCGCGGTGATATGTCACATGTGTGGTGCAGTTTACACACCCTGGGCTCGCATTTGCATTTGCGCAGGTGTTCGGGGCTAAGGGGCTTTTCAGCAATATATATATATATATATTTTACTTACTTACCTGAGCCCCATAATTCCCTCAGCGGAGACACGCTTTCCCTCTCTGCATGGGGTCTCAGCTCTTGATTGGATAGATTGATAGCAGCACATCGATTGGCTCCTGCTGCTGTCAATCAAATCCATTGATACGGGGCGCCGGGGGGCGCGGTCGAGTCCGACATTCGTGTCTATGGACGCAAATGCTGGACTCGGGAGCACGCCCGCACGGTAACCCCCCGAGAGAACACTTCTCCTAGGGGGTTATCTGATGTGAGGTGGAGCCACGAGAGCTGCCGAGGGACCCCAGAAGAGTATGATCGGGGCCACTCCGAGCTGCACAGTGGAGGCAAGTATGATATGTTTGTTATTTTAAAAAATAACACAAAAGTTTACAATCACTTTAAAGTGAAACAATAGAAAATAAATATTCCTTTAAATATCGTGCCTGGGGGTGTCCTTAGTATGCCTGTAAAGTAGCGCATCTTTCTCGTGTTTAGAACAGTACCACAGCAAAATGACATTTCGAAAGGAAAAATGTCTTTTAAAACTGCTTGCGGCTGTAATGAATTGTCGGATCCCGGCAATATAAATAAAAATAATTGAAAAAAAAAACGGAATGTTTCCCCCCCCAGTCCATTACCAGGCCCTTTGGGTCTGGTATGAATATTAAGGGGAAGGCCAGTTATAGGTGGGGGCAGGGGCCATTTGTTTGTTACTGATGTATATATGGTCCAGGGACACACTGGGCACCTTCGCTGCCACTGTGCTATTGCTGGGTGTCCAGTGTGCTCCTGTTCCTTTAAGGGGGATTGGGCTGCCTCCAGGCTCACCTGCCCCTCATCTATCCATTTATTGCATGTGCTTCCATTGTGGAGACACTTATAAATTCAGTAGTGTTAGGACTGCAAGCATTCACAGGGTGCCATGAAGAGGCCTTGCAGCTTATACACATGTTTGCAAATGCGTGCTAACTAAACCCCTGCTTTTAACGCAGACTGTTGGACAGGTTAATTTGGTCAGTTGGCAGACTGGTTGGTGAGTTGAGCTATGAAATGTTCTGTTTCTGTCTTTCATGTGATTGCCCTTCCATGTGCTCCTTGCTATGAAGGCCAATTATAGGTGGGGGCTGGGGCCATTTGTTTGTTCATATTAAGGGGAACCCCGAACCAAATTTTTTTTTTAAAAATTGCGTGGGGGTCCCCCTAAAATCCATACCAGGCCCTTCAGGTCTGGTATGGATATTAAAGTGAACTCTGTGCCAAATTGTAGTTTGTATTGCTGTCTGTGCCACCATTAAGGATATTTACCCTCTCTATTTATACTGTTTATCATTATCCCCAAGCATTAAAATTAAAGAAAACTCCAAATTTTGGGTTGTCATCAGAATTGGAATAGAGGAGAAACCTCCCAATGGGGACACCAGTTCTGGTGACCCTGGTGACAACCAGTAATTTGCTCACTGTGGAGTGATTTGCTCTCACTTTCTGTTTTGGTTCTTAGCTGCTTCCTGTTATGGGACAGTAAGAGAAGGTAAATCTCCCTAGTGGGACACAGATCGCAGGTAAAAACTGACAGGAATTACAGCCCTCCCTTACTCTATCGAAAGTGAAAAAATGTCTTGCCTTTGGAAAAAAAGTCTTGCCTTTGGTTCTACGTTAATGTTCTTTCTTAGGCAGCCTCTCTGGCAATTTTTTTGGAAAGGACAGAGTCCTTTAATGCACAAATTCTCTCAAGAAATGTGTCGTTCTTTAATGAATCTAGATATTTATTATCACATGTGATATTGCTGTTTAATTTGCCACCTTTAGCATGTGATATCATAGATTACAGCTCACTAATCGTCATCTACATAAGAAATACTATAGTGTCATAATAAAAAAAAGTATGGAAAAGAAGATGTTCAATGATACAGTAACACAATAACAAACACTAATCATAGAAATCATCTGACAAGGAGAAAAAAGTTCAGCTT
The DNA here is from genome assembly GCF_042186555.1 of Aquarana catesbeiana. Lineage (NCBI taxonomy): Eukaryota > Metazoa > Chordata > Amphibia > Anura > Ranidae > Aquarana > Aquarana catesbeiana. Next base: position 52,817,703 of record NC_133330.1, on the reverse strand, counting down.
TTGCTTAAATTGCAGATTTTTCCTCTGTTCATTTAATGGAGGGCTTGTTGGTATTTTTAGCAATGGTTCTAATTATTGTGATTATCTATTTGTGAGAAACATTTGGGCCTGGTTTCCATGTCAAGGCTATATTTTGCATTGTGCTTGGTGGCTGAAAGCCCAGTGTTCCCTGCTGTGTCTCCCATGTAAATCATTTCCTTTTGCTCTATATATAAAACCTCCTCGAGCTGGTTCACGCTCCCCCGTTATTTTGTGATCCCGTGTCACTTCTTATGTGCGGTGTTACATGAATGTGTGATGTTAGACGTGGGCGTCAGTGCAAAAATGACTAGGACGTGTTGTGACGAACGCGGGTGTCAGATCCCTGCCCTCCTCGCTAACTCACGACGAAGGACCGGCCAACCTCACACCACGCTGTCACTTATGTAACAATGCCACTCTCAGCTGCCCCCAGAACAAAGATTTTCCAGCTTGCGGGACCACAATCTAGGTGCCAGCAGCCTGAGAGCGATTGTCACTGGGCTAATTACGCAATTAACCCTTTAACAGCCACCACCCCCATTTTAAAAGACCGAGCCGGGGGGAGACTCGTAATTTTAGCAATACCAATTATGATTTTAGAATAAGCGTCTGCCACACACACTGCCACCACAGACAGGTCTGCTCAGAGGCCTTACTCTACAACAGTAGTGCTCTTCAAGAGGCAGGTTCGTTTATAGCTTGCATTAAGAGTTTTAGAGACAAGGTTAACACTTTTCAACATAAGGTTTTAATATGAAAATGTCAAAGTTGGTGCAAACAAAATATTTACAGAAAAGATGTCTCAAAGAGATATAGACAATATACAGCCACCAAGAAATAAGGTAGAATTGGCGAGGAAGAATTAATGTCCGAGGGTTGATCAGAGTTCGATCGATGAGCTGGGTAATTGGTTCGCAAACTTGGCAGATGTTCCTGCTTGGATGGTAAAAGGAGAACTGACTATTGTCTCGGCAGCTCCTCTTTTCTGTCAGATCAAAGGGGTGTTGACAGTGACCAGTGACCAATCGTCTGGTCATCTTGTTTAGGAGTTGGTTACTGGGAAGTCTCTACATTCATGACCATGTCCCAGATACACTTTGTGATACATATTCATATCTCGGCATCTATAGTGTTTACAGACTGCGAATATCCATATTATACTTCAGTGTGAGATTGCCTTCAAAACAGATATAAACATGCCAGGTCTCCAAAGTCTAGTTTACCTAGGAGGAATAAGGGGTACCAGTGGTTTCCCATATGATCTGACATAGGGGTATCTGAACTTGAAATGTTGCAAATTATCTGAGGAAACTAAATACATCCATATTATGGCTGTGCTATTAATTTGGAAGTTATGAAACATGCTGAAATTTCAGAACTATCTCAACTGTTTAAGCTTTATTTGCATTAAGGTATTTACGACCGGTATCTGTTGGTTCTCTGGATTGAGAGGGTGACAGTTTTACGATAGGCCTGGACATCCTGCCAGGCCCACATTAGCTGTTTTTTCAGACCTAGCCTGGCTCTGCTTTCTGTATGTTGAGATAACAGCTATTTGAAGTATAAACCTATGAATTCCTGGAAATAACGGAGGAGGGAGAGGGTTCAGATTTCTACTGCAATGTTTAACTGTTAGCCAAAGCTGACATGGCCGCCGTAAGGTTTCCCGACAACATAGCCGCTAGCTACTGCTTTCGTGTGTCCAGTAGGTGATATCATTACACGTGTCTTGCTCCGTATACATCCCTCCTCTAAGGGACTGAAGATGAACGATGGGTAAGATTGCAATTGTCAATCAGTTTGCCCAACAGGAGGTTGTATAAAATACTTTTTTTACTTTTATTTTTTTATTAAAGTTAATGAAATGCCAGGTTTGCTTAAAGTAGGGAATGCTGATATTTTCAGGTAAGTTTATTTATTTATTTATTTATTTGTCTTTTGTCGCAGAGATTTCCTTTGACTTCCTGTCCCTAAGACACAACAGGAAGTGAGAGGAAATCTCTCCAAAATGAAGGAAAGTCCCCACTTAGACAGCTGGCATTAGAACAGGTGTCCACATTGGTAGATCTCCCCTCAACTCCTCTTCCTGTGACAACTCTAAGGTCTCAATTTACACTTGCAAATAGGGGCCTTACAATAACCCATGACATACTTAGCAGGGATCCATGTGAATAGATTTGGGCTTTTGGTATTACATACAATTTAACCTTCATGCTTTGGCATAGCGAAAACAAGCACCTTCAACAGCTGGAGTCACTAGTTATTATTTTTACAGTCTAGGGCCGTAGAATATAAAATTCGGGTGTATTTTTCTGCCTGAGAACCAAAGCTGCTGAATACAGCTGCCTATAGAATTCAATTACAGGATGAAGGCATTCGTGGATATATGCCATTATGGGCATAAACGATCCACGTATAAGGATGAATACTTATGTATGGGTCATACAGCCTCAGATGCCCATGTGCACTGTCTTCTAGGAGATCAGAAATGGGCTTTTCACATTTATACACATTTTCACGTACTCGGTGGAGGAGCCTGAAGTGATTGAGAAAGCCTCTCTTACACCTCTGGCTCAGGGCCCCTGGTAGAATAAACAGGTGGCGTGAGAACATGGAGTGGCACGAGTGCCTGGTAGTTCTTGCCACTAGCAGAGATGAGCATTAACAGAGGCGTGCTGGGCAGGACACAATGACAGGAGAAAGCCGGCTGGGCAACAAGCAGATGATCAGCGGACACTGGCTGAACAGTAGGTAGGAGACCAATGGTAACCCACAAGGTCAGAGGATGAATAGTCAGTGGAGGCTGGTTGGTCAGCAGACAGGGATTAGGAAGGTTCTGGCCGGTCAGCAAACAGGTGTAAGCAGGAACTGGCAGGGCAATAAGAGTGGACTGAATGGGTTTGCAGGTGGTGGACCAGCAGAGTGAAGCTGGGACGACAGCAGACGATCAGATTGAGTAAAATCACAAGCTGGTGACAGATGAGCATATCAAAGACAGAAGAAACAGGCAGAAGTGTAAGTCCAAGTACAATCCAGGTCAGTGCAGGTGAAGTTCAAAGGTACAAAGGTAGTCAAGGCAGCTTAAGTCAGTAAGTGGTAATCAGATGCAGGTAGCAGATCATATGTCTCACGGGAATGCTGTAGACAAGACAGCAATGGACCTGAGCAGTGGCCTGGTGACAGATGCGCATGTACATGCACGTGGTGGCACCTGCGTACGCGCACATTCTCTATGTATGGTTGTGTAACTATGTGCCGGTCTGCCCCTGCACACACAGGAATTAGTCTTGAGGCACCGTTCTGCATGCTGGTATGCCCTTCCTGACACATGTAGCGCCATCATCTAGTTAGGCTGCTAGGTTAAATTTAGTTTTGGCTTCACTGTGGTCAGTGGAGCAGTGATCTACTGTTTTTGTCTGGTCAGGGTCTTCTAAGCTGGGTGTTTGATTTCTCCCACCTTCTTTTGGAAGAACCGTCCACAGTATAGGGCAGAATGAGTCAAATGTCCAGTATAAATAATACTAATGCATTAGTGAATCCCTGGAAAGAGACATCCAGAAAGTGGCTGGGGAGGTGATAAAAGTTTGGGAGGTGTTGCCAGAGAGTTCTTTCCTCTTCACAGAGGGTTCCAGTTCTCCTGGGGCGGCTGCCATGGGAGATAGCTATTGAGGCAAGAAATTGTAGTCTGGGCCTCAGCAGGTTCTGGGCTGAGGGCCTGAAGAAGATTGATAAAGGATTATATGCTGGAGGGCATCATCCTGAAGTCTTGGTCATGAGATGGATCTCTTGTTTCCCTCACTGAGGATCTACCTGTGGACTTCTGGGTGTGCAAGTGCTAGAAGGGAACTAAGTGCCAGAGGATACTATATGGACTGGGACTGCTCCTATAAAGTCCTAGATATACTCACCATTCCCTGTTATCTCCAGGAAAGGCTGCTGGGAAAAAATTTGTAAGAAGCTGCCCTCCTGTTATTTTTGCTTTCATTTGCCGTATCCTGATTCCCGAACCCCTCTCCTGTTCAAGTTATTTAGCAATAAATTCTAAAAAAAGACATCCCCTTCTGTAGTTCCGCAGCAGTTTGGAGATCCCTGTCCTAGACTGAGCCTGTATTGTCTGTGTGCATGAAACTATGCTTGTGACTGGCAGCCTCTGTATTAGCAATAGAGATCTGGTCATATTCTCAGTGCCCCCCCCCAGGGGTGAGCACTACACATATGCAGTGATGCACAATTTTTACTGCCTGCACTTTTGCACTTGCTGTGTGTTTTATACATGTTTTATGCATTCTAAACGTTTTCGTCATCATTATGCTAAGTGAGCAAAAAACATTCAGAATGCAATTTTCCATGTGCAAAGTTGTATATTACATTTTTTGGACATTTATCATTAATTTCAGTGGCATTGCTTAAGAAGGGTGTGTGACAGAAAGTGTGGCCTGTGCTACTCTGCCACACATAAAAATAAATCAGCTGTGTAGGAATAAATAGGTTTTCTAATTGAAAACTTTCAATGGGCCCAAAGGGCTCAATTAGTGCAAGTGATGGTCAAAATCTGATAATTGTTTTGCTGGCTGCTATCAAGCTGTGTATGGCTATTAGCTGTCCTAGGTGACAGCATTTTACAAAGTTGCTTGGTTATTTATTTTGGGGGGAGCCGAAGGTAAACCTGTGTGTAAATCTACTTTTACACTGCTCCCTTTCAAAAATGCAATAAAAACGCATATGCTGCATTTTTGCCATGTTTTCTGTGCATTGTGCACCTGTGAAAAAAAACAAAACACGTGACTCAAAAAAAAAACGCAACCACGGGAGTGTTTTTAGTACGTTTTCCATTCATTTCAATGGGGAGGTGGGGTTTTTTTTAATGATAATTAATGGTGAATGATGATTTAATGGTCATCCGTTTTTCTTCTCCACTTTTTTAACGCAAAAATGGAAAAAAAATGGATCTGTGTGAAAGTAGCCTAATTCTTAGCATTGTAGTTTTATAAAATAAAATTCTAAACTAATTATTAAAATACTATTGTTGATTTATCAACCATACTACTACTACTAGTTTCTCTGCACTAAAGAGCCTGCCTACTCGAAAATGTTTACTTTTTAATTGTGTCTAATGTCATGTGACCCTCCATGGCACCTCTTATGGTAGTGGAAACTGGCGATCCAGCACTGCAGACCAGGCACACTTACCAATGTAGTGATATTCCCTGTGTCATTTGTTTCCCTTAACTTGTAATGATGGGCTTACATGTTGTGGCCGCCGTTTGTAGTGTCATGGCCAATCAATTCACTTATGTCCATATATTCATTCAGCTTGCTTGTCCCTACTCGTCAAAGAGATAGGCAACTCCTTATTCCAGGTTATTCAACATCCCATGAATGCCTCACTATCCCTTCTGTGTCTCATCACAAGATTGGGAATACTTTGATGAAACTCTGTATGGTGAGCTCTCTCTTTCAAAATAACAGTGTTAACATTACAGTTTAATACAAGAAAAAGTGCAATATGATTCAGACATTATAAACCGTAAACAAGCAGTTATCTATGATAGCATATTTACAGGGTGAAAAGTTAAGGCAGGAATCCATGGGAGCCCATCAAGGAATGTCAAGGACTGCACCGAAGTGGTCCACTATGATGAGCCCCGTGTTGCGAGACCTGTTTGGTTGTTTTCCAAAGAGAGGCCAAGCACCCAATAGCCCTTGCTGCCATCTAACATTATATGTTTGGTGGGGGAGGGGTGAGCTACACCTGTCCACCGCACCACTAAGGCAAACTTTGGTCATAATAATGAGTCTTTAAAAAACATAATGACCACCAAGTAATTTAGCACTAAACATATAATCTTAACCTGAGATTAACATATACTTGACTTAAATTAGATATGTCAGTGGCATATTCTCTAAGATATATTAACACTTGTAAAGCCTAGACAGAAACCCTAAGGGTCAAAACAAAGGATCCAACTAAAGGACCTTGATTGCATTTGAGTAAAGGGATAGAAAAAAGCAAATTAGGAAAAGAAAAGGAAGAAAGTCAGAAATGAGAGTAGAGAAGCGAGGCCACACCCGTCCAAGAGTCCATCCAGCAGTAATCCAATGTTAATCCTGAGTGTTCAGCACCTGTAGATAAGAAAGCCAGGGGGTCCAAACTTTTTCAAATAGGGGTTGTTTATCTCATAGTGTTATGGAAATGATTAAGAGCTCCAATCGAGCTCAAGGTTATCTGCTGCTGTCTCTAATTTGAAAAGTGTTGATATGCATGCATATAAAAGTAAACACACTGAGACACGCTCAGTTTCGTTACTGTTACACTTTTTTTTTTATTCAAGGCGGTGTTAATGTTTTATACACACAAATACGTCATTGCTATGTCAGTCTAATAGGTACATCTCATTGGTCAAGATAGAAAAGAAGATGGATAATTTTCATAACGAGGTTTGGCTCTCTTTGTTCTTATCTCCAGTTCCGCGTTCTTCTGTGTGTGGGAGGTAGGGGGTACACGCCATTTTGAGAAAATATAGGAACAGAGCAAACCTGTATACTTATATAATGAGTAAGGAGAAAAATATGTATGCACATAAGAAAATAGACATTTTCAGATTACTATTATTATTATCTACATCACATTCCTTCACAATCCCCCCTAAAATGACTATTTTCTCTTTTCTGTCCCTAATACTAAAGGTCCTACTTTTTAGCCTGGCTCTTCTCCTCAGCAACTCTTTTAGGCTGTATATAGAATTGGGCAGCAACTGTTCACTTCCCTCCTCGATACAGCTGGAGAGGTGCAGTCAGGCGCTATCTATCCCTATAACCCTATAGGATTGTGAGATTATGGACAGGGAGTGATTGTAGTGGAGTGAAGGGTTTGTCATCTTCCATCATAAGGGGGTCCTCTTCTTCTTGGTGGAGAAATGTAGGTGTGCTATTGTCTACAGCCTTGCTCATTAACTTTTTACAAAAGGTAGAATACAGCATATAATCAGGGCTAAAAGATCCAGGATTATTAATACCGTTACCCGTATCTGGGCGAGCACCTTCTGCCACCCACTCATCCAGCTAAAATATTGGTCCCATGGGTCTGTGATACCTGAGTTCTTCTTCAACTCTAGTGACAGATCTTCTAATTTCTTTATAGCTAAAGTAACCTTACCATTTGGGCCAGTATTATCAGGAATGTATGTACAACAGGTTCCCGGTTTTTCCTATGATTTTACAAAACACCTCCTTTCCCCACTAGCACCATGTCTAAGGCCATCCGGTCCTGGAATGTCATGTAGGAAGTGGGGGCTAACTGATCAGAAATTCCCTGGAGGGCATCTTTAGTGTAATTTACAAATCTCTGTTGGTTATAATATGTGTAGTGTCAGGTCACCTAGAGGCTGGGTGACAGATGCACACCGTTGGGATCAGGAGTGCACCGCAAGGTAGTAGACCCTACGGCTGACTGCTGCGGATTGTACCCTGGGAGGTTCAGGAATCAGGTCTACTGGATCACTGACACAGATCCCACTGGGAGCTAGAGCATAGATTCCCCAGGGCGCGGAGTCTAAGAGCCAGCGGGTGTTCACCAGAGCCTCTAGTGGTGAGGATGGACTGCGCTGCAGTCTGGCTCCAGGTCGCGGTCCCCAGGGTCTCACAGCTCACGCTCACGGTAGACTACAGGAGATGAGGAAGGAGGGAGCTGGCTGGAACATCAGGGTCACAGGCAAACAGGGATGGTCGGGAACAGGCCAAAGTCGGTAACAGGAATCAGATGTAGGAAACACAGCAAGTACACATAGAGGCTAACACACAGTGGTTGATCAGCACTGCTGGCTTGCAGTGCACAGGTTAATATAGGGTTCCCTGATAGGGCCTGGGGTGGGGTCATGCTTAGAGGGGAGGTTACAAAAGCAGTCAGGTGAGGGTCAGCTGGTCTCTAGAGATGAACACATGGAGACAGGTATGCTGATCGACAAACTCTATTGCATAACCATGACATGTAGTTAATCCAATCTACATTCTTGCTGACAGTTGTTATGGGGATCAAAGACTCAAAACCAGCTTTTACCAGATCCCTGGCTTTAAACTCATCAGGGACCCCCCTTGTAACCCCTATGACATGTATGTATACATGAGGATCAAAGCTTCCGGAGAGAGCTGCTCGCTTCCTCCTCTGACTGTGTGCTGGGTCAGTGTATGTATCAGGGGTATCTTTGGTTAGGATATGGGGGCTTTCTATTTTCATCTTTTTTGTCTAATGCACTCTGTGGTCGCCCATTCTGGCCCTGTGTTCCAACCCACTGGCCCCCACAGAAACCACAACTCTGTCCCCAGTAACTGTCTGTGTGGCATACATATATGTCCTTACCGTCAGGGATATCACTGTACCAATGGCATCACCATGAAGGGTCAAACGGACAAGGTACTATGTCACAGTAATCTAAGGTAAAGGTGGTCACATGTGTACCTAAAGAGTTACACCAAAACGTAATTATGTTATCATTTTTGTGATGGCCACCTCCTGGGCCCCTCCCCCCTAGACCAAACAGAAAAAGGATATGCAGCACCCGAAAACACGCTCTCCTGCAGTGATAAGCGTGCATTCAGGTGTTCTTCCTGGCCAACTTGACTGAGGTGGCTGTGGTCAGCAAAACTTGGAATGGACCATCATAACTTGGCTCAAGGATCTCCAGACAGTAGTTGGTGTGTTCCTGTATCTAATTCAGGATCTGGAATGGAAGAAAACACCTGGACATGCATTCAGGTTAATTCTCGTGATAATGTGGTTACATAATTAGTCAACACATCAGACTGTAACTGTAACTGTTGTGGAAAGTAACAACCAAGTCTGGGAGCTGAACCAAACAAAATTTCATAAGGGGATAGGGCATGTTTCCCCCGGGGGTGTGTCTGACACTAAACAGGGCAATGGGCTAACTGTCTGGCCAACTCATGTTAGTCTCTTGGGCCATCTTTAACATCCTGTTTTTAGTGTCCCATTCATCCTTTCTACCTTCCCGCTACTTTGAGGGTGGTATGGGATGTGTAGTGCCAACTGAACCCCCAGTGCTGCCCAAATCTCTTCAGTAAGGGTTGTTGTTAGGGCTGGTCCCTGATCTCTCAATATCACCTCTGGGACCCCAAATCTACATACTATCTCACTCAGTAATTTCTTAGCTGTGGTCCTGGCAGTCATGACCACTTCCACTAGGGCGTATTCGAATCTGCCACTTCTTGGCACTTGAGAATGATCAATTTGCATCCTCTGGAATGGGGTATAGGGCTTTTGCCAGGTGCTTCTTCTGTGCATTCTGGGTTACATTTGGTGCAGATAATGCATGATCTGCAGAAGCTGTCGGTCAGTGGAGTAACTCTTGGTGCAACACTTGTTGATAAGAGAGTTCATAAAAGTCTTTGTCAAGTGGGCAGCTCCATGTGCCCATTGCACCACGGCTGGGTACATACTCCTGGGTAGACAAGGCTTCTTGTTGCACTCGAATAGTCCATTTCTGAGAGTTGTTCCTCTCCGTTTCCAGCTTTCCTTCTTATCCGGACTTGCTGTTTCCTGTAGTTCTTTTAGATAAACTCTGTCCACTGGGAAAGTCTGTAAGGTAAGCACGGGGTGGTCTTCTTCTACCACCCTGTTGTCCACTTCCCGCGGACCACCAGCTGTCTGTTTGGCAGCTGTATTGGCTCGATGATTGCCTTAAGCTTCTTTTGAGTTCATTTTGTCGTGTGCTTTTACTCAGAATAGTCACTTGGGTTGGGAGAAGCAAGGCATCAATCAATTTTTCACAGGTGTTCCTGCAGCCATCAGGAATCCTCTGTCCTAGATAACACCATAATCATGGGCAATGCTGAAAGCATATCTTGAGTCCATGAATGTTGGCTCTTTTTCCCTCTGCCCATTTACGTGCTGTAGTAAGTGCTTATAGCTCTGCCTCCTGTGTAGACATCACCGGTGTTAAGGCTTCAGCTTGTAGAACAGTGTTTTCAGTGGTGACCGCGTGTCCTGTGCGGTCACGGGGGTAACAAGTCAAGACTCTACTCCTCCTCCTCCTTTCCCCCCTCGAGAAGTGGAAGAAGGGTGGTAGGGTTCAGTGTTTGACAACTTAATAGAGTAATGCTGTCCAGTAGGAGGGAACACAGGAGTCTCAAGTGTCTGGTAGTGGACAAGTGTTTCGGCTGGATCTTGGTTGAATATGGCAACAACGTCATGGGGAACAAGCAGAACGAGGCAGTGTCCGAGGACCAAGTTCAAAGTTTTGTCAAGCAAGTCTTGTGTAGCAAATCCAGCTCGCAGACACAATAGGCCTCCTCTTGCTACCGCATCCAGCCGACAGGAATAATATCCTATGGGGCGTAGGCTGATGCCGTGTGATTGGGTGAGTACACCTGCAGCATGTCCCAGACGTTCGGATACAAAGAGCTTGAGCGTTTTGTCGTAGGCTGGGAGCCCTAGCGCCGGGGGTGGCGCACTCAAGGGTTTCAAACTTTAGATATTTCTTCAGGAGACATCTGGAAGGGTCTGATTGCAGAGCATCAGTAGGAAGGCTTCTGTAATCCATGCTCTGCACTAGGAAATTAGTCCAAGGAAAATGACAGGTGTTGAGCACCACTGCAATTTGGGCTTTGAGGCTCTGCAGCCCTGGTTGGCAAGATAGCACAACAGGCTTTCTGAGGTGACTTCAAGAGGGGGTAAGTCAGCTGCACAAAAGAGAAGGTCATCAACATGTTGGAAGAGAATCACTTCCGGGTGTTCCTTTTGTCATGTGTCAAGGATGATAGCCATAGCTTTTGCAAACTGGCTTGGAAAGTTCTGTGTCCCTTGTGGCACAACTGTTTAGGTATGTTGCCGTTTCTTTCCGTGGATGAATGCGAAAAGGTACCAGCAGAAGGGGTGAGGGTGGACACTGAAGAAAACGTTTGTAAGGTCCACCTCTGTGAGGTATTTTGCAGTCAAAGGCATCCACAGTAGGTACCTGGTTCTCTTTTTAGGATTCTCTTCTTGGGGTTATTGTGGTTTCCGGGGCAATGAAGCGCCCTCTTTTAGCTTGACTGAAACTGGTGGCACCTTTAAGTTACCGTTGTCTCCCGGTCCTGTGGACCATAGGCACGCAGGGATTCTGTCAAGTACTTCCTGCAGTATTGAACTTGAAGTTTTTTTTTCTTCATTAAGTGTCATCAGGAGAGGCAGAGAACACAAAGCAGATGAGTCTTCTAAAGATAGGGGAGTATGTAACTTCACCCCCCTTCAGGCGTGTCCTGATTGAGGCCTGTAGTCTGGACAACACATAAGCTCCTAGTAGATTCAAGGGACATGTAGAGGACACCACAAATCTGGCAAGCAAATCAGGAAGTGGAAAGGAAAGAATTATTAGGCAGGTTCACCGCTCTCAACACACTTTTGGCTGCACCCCTGTCAATGAGGAAAGTGGTAGGTTTTTCGTCTGGGACATCTTGGGGCTCTGCATTCTTTTTTGAAGTGACCCCGTTTCCCACAGTTGTAACAGGTGATCCTTTCCCTGGTATTGGGCAGTGGTGGTGGACTAGTGTAGGTGGGATCTTCGTCATGGGTTACCATGAGGGGCGTTGGTTTTTTACCTTTTTGATTTTCTATACCTCTGGCCACCAACAATAAATCAGACATTTTCATTGAATAGTATTCAGGGCGGGCCACCATCAGGCCTTTTCTGATATCCTCTCTGAGCCCTGAAACAAAAGCAGTTGATAACATGTGTGTGTGTGCCTTTATGAGTCTAGCATGATACTTCTTCACAGACTCCCCTTTATCTTGGGTAATATCTTGGATTGTGGTCTTCTGATCCGTCAACTTCTCCTTTGCCCAGTCGTGGAGTTGTGCACAGAACTCCACGCCTGAGGTGTAGGAAGTGGCACTTGTCAGGCAGGCATCATTGAAGGCCATCTGCATGACTGGCCAAAAGACATATCCTGCTTTGATTTGGCATAGGCTGATCAAGTCTCTCCAGGCAGCTGAGTAAGTTTCTTGTATTTGCACTATCCTGTGGTAGAAGGGAATTGGCTGCTTCTCTGGGTCAGGCAGACTTGTCACTAAGGCCGCTGCTTGTGATAGAGTAAAAGCGACATACATCACTGGTGCCCCTTCTGGTAACCGAGACTGTTGTTGGGGCGGGGGCTGACAAGAGGCACTGTTCTTTACGGTTGCCAGCATGTGTTTGAGATCCTCTCGGAACTGAGAGTCTGGAGCCGGATTGGGGGTTAAATCAGTGGGTGGCCTTGCTGCCTGCTGTCGGGCTTCCCACTCAGATGCTTCTTCATCATTAACATATCCGGCCTGGGAATGTGATGCTCCCGTATTGGGGAAGACAGGTGTGTGGTATGAACCATCTTGGTTTAAAACAGCGAGGGCTGGGTACAGGCTGTTTAAGCTTACTGGGTGTACCAAGATGGCCGCCGGCAGGAAGTGCACTGGACTGGGTAGAAAGTGAAGGCATGGGTGCACTAAGATGGCCGCCGGGCTGAGTTGTCACAGTGGGTTGTGCTTGGGTAGTGAGAAAGGAGTGGTTGTTAGACGGAGGGCAGTGCTGTCCCTCCCCTCCTTTGTTTCAGGTTCCAACATATTATCAGTTTTGTGATAAACATACATAATACAATCGCCATCTTTCTTAACTTCCTTTATCCAATTTTCTTTATCACACAGGATTTTTCTCCCTGTTTCTTCTGCAACATAACTTTCGTCACTTCTTTCAACTTTGTTAACTATTTCAACATCTTCTTCTCTCCTTCTTTACAATATCACTTTCATTACAATATCACTTTCTGTTTCTCGGCTAACGGCTTGAGAGGGGAATACATACAACCAAGGAGTTAATATTTTTCTCAGCGTTCTTATCAGCAAATTCCTTCGGTGTGGGCACATAAGACTAATGTACAGTTAATCTCAGAACAAGAACAAACACATCAGGGGTAGTGAGGAGCAACGGCCCGCGACCCAACAGATCCCCCGGGCAGCCCCCCTCCCCCTCTCGTGTATATCAAACAATAAACCACAAATACAATCACGACAGGACATTACACCTGCCACTCTTCGAACTGCAAAATTTCAGCAGGCTAAAATGACCACAAGGGCAGACCACCCTGCAAAATAAACACGTTTATAGACATTTGCCACAAGGGAAACAATCTAATCCCAGAGGCCAAAAGCTCATCTGGAGATGAGACTACCCATTCACACATGTAGCACTTCAGGCTGCAAAGCCAGCAGCTGAAATTCCCCTCAAAGGTTCGTCGAACCTAGAGTAACAAGTCTACAACGTTTGCTACACGGGAAACAATCTCATGCCAGAGGCCAAAAGCTCATCTGGAGATGAGACTACCCATTCACACATGTAGCACCCTTAGACTGCTGAGTTTCGTAGCCCAAAGAATGGCAGACAGTGAACAAAGAATACAGTCAGCAGAAACCCATTGGCAGGTTCGTTAAAACAACCTCAGGCGAGGAAATACCTGCCTCTAAAACAGTCTCAGCATACCGACAGAATCCAGCCGTCAACCGAAAGATAAGAGAGTCGTACAGTGGTAAGAATATCAATCAACTCACCGGTACTGTTAGGGCTGCGCAAACCCCACTCTCATTAATCAGTTAACGCCCGAATGCTTGTCGCGGTATAACTTCGACCGTAGCCTGAGATCCCGGGTTTCGGCACCAGCTGTTATGGAAATGATTAAGAGCTCCAATCGAGCTCAAGGTTATCTGCTGCTGTCTCTAATTTGAAAAGTGTTGATATGCATGCATATAAAAGTAAACACACTGAGACACGCTCAGTTTCGTTACTGTTACACTTTTTTTTTTATTCAAGGCGGTGTTAATGTTTTATACACACAAATACGTCATTGCTATGTCAGTCTAATAGGTACATCTCATTGGTCAAGATAGAAAAGAAGATGGATAATTTTCATAACGAGGTTTGGCTCTCTTTGTTCTTATCTCCAGTTCCGCGTTCTTCTGTGTGTGGGAGGTAGGGGGTACACGCCATTTTGAGAAAATATAGGAACAGAGCAAACCTGTATACTTATATAATGAGTAAGGAGAAAAATATGTATGCACATAAGAAAATAGACATTTTCAGATTACTATTATTATTATCTACATCACATTCCTTCACAATAGGACACTAACCATTTTTCCGTGGAGCATAATCCAGGTAAGTTTTCATTTCATTAAAGCTAGGTCAATCACTGGGGCTTTTCCAAGAAGAGCTCAATCTTTTTTAACTAATTGAATGATCAGCTAGATTGGGTTTGGGTACAGTGTAGACCTAGAGATCAGCCCTCAAAACTTGAACGGTTGGTGGGTGTATGACTGCATGTGGAAGGGAGTTCCAGAGAAAGGGAGCAACACAAGCATGTGTGGTTTTTGTTAGGAAAGAAAAGAATTACCGTATTTATCGGCGTATAACACGCGCCGGCGTATAACACACACCCCAAGTTTAGGAGGGAATTTTAAGGAAAAAACTTTTAGGAGGGAAGTTTAAGGAAAAAAAACTTACATTAAAATGCCCATCAATGCAGCGTTATCGTGTCCATCTGCAGCCTTGTTAGTGTCATTGCAGCCTTTTCAGTGTCAGTGCAACCTTGCCCCAGTGTCCATTGTAGCCTTGTCAGTGCAGCTTTGCCCCAGTGCAGCCTTGTCAGTGCAGCTTTGCCCCAGCGCAGCCTTGTCAGTGCAGCCTTGTCAGTGCAGCCTTGCCCCAGTGGTCAGTGCAGCCTTGCCCCAGTGGTCAGTGCAGCCTTGCCCCAGTGGTCAGTGCAGCCTTGCCCCAGTGGTCAGTGCAGCCTTGCCCCCAGTGTCCATGCTTGGACAGATCGCCGCCAACATACACATAGCATGTAGTTTTAAATATGGCGCCGCGGAGTTCGGAGGGACTCGGCGGAGCTGAACGAGCGCCGCCGAGATACACATAGTCGAGTGTACTCGGCTCTTTCCGGCGCCGCTCACAGTCCTGCCCAGTCCCACCCTATGATGGACATAACATAGGTCCAATGGGGGGACTGGGCATGACTGTGAGCAGCGCCGGAAAGAGCCGAGAACACTCGACTATGTGTATCTCGGCTCCGCCCAGTCACTGTGCTTTCGGCAGCGCTCGTTCAGCTCCGCCGAGTCCCTCCAAACTCCATGGCGCCATATTTAAAACTACACGCTATGTGAATGTCGGCTACGATCGCGGCGATCGCTCCGATAGATCACAATTAGCGGGGATCGGCGTATAACACGCACCCACGATTTTCCCCTGATTTTAAGGGGTAAAAAGTGCGTGTTATACGCCAATAAATACGGTATTTCTTTAACAAGCTTTATTTGTGAAATCAGCCTAAGTTTTTTTTTTTTACTCAACCACAATCTTTTGTTTACTGAACATACCATGCTTGAATAACTTTTTTTTTACTATTTCATGCTAAATCAGTTGCTTTTCTCACTCATCAATTATTATTCTGGTCCTAACGTTTACTGAAAAGGCTACAGGTAATTTAAATGCATTAGCCAAACAGTCTGCTGTTAAAACGACTCATCAATGCCTGAGCATCTCCACCTTACAAGGTAGAGCAGCAAATATTTTAATTCTAGGTCACTGAGCAGCAGCACTTTGTGAGCGAGTGATGTTTGTTTTTCAGGAACGTTTACGTTTTCTTCAATTCTAGTGGCTTGATGTGACATTTTCAAAGCTGACAGCTACCCAATAATAAGAAAGTGGAAGTATGGCACGGTTAATGAAGTGGACAAAAATGGATAGCGGTATGGGCATTCTGGGTCAGCTGTGAATATTTCTATCTATAAAAGAACTAAACACATACACACTTTGTGGATTGTCCTAATGGAATGCATTTTATATTCCTTCCTCCCTTTTCCTTTCGTTCTTCCTCCTTTACTCTCTCCTCCAAACTTTCCTCCATCCCTTATTCATTTTACTCTCCTTCCTAAAACTTCTTCCTTCCTTGGTTTCTTTCTTCCTTCCTTGGTTTCTTTCTTCCTTCCTTGGTTTCTTTCTTCCTTCCTTGGTTTCTTTCTTTCTCTGGCTCTGCTGTCTGTGGGTACAATCATAACTCATGATACCTACGCACTTCATGGCTCTAATCGCAAAAGACACAAAGAACTTTGTTGCTATTGACTCCCACCATGCTTCAAAATTAAAATGTACAGGATATGTGATCACTAGAGAGGAGGTGACCAGGAGGTGCCAGTAGGAGACTGATGAAGTAATCTCAGTCTAGGCAAAGTCACTGGACTGGAGCTCAACTGCTTAATAGTAAACGGTACAGCTATTAAATATTGTTAATATATATATTGTGACATTCAAGAAGGTTATTCTTGAATACATGTAAAGATACTAAAAGATCCAGTTGAAAAAAAAATATTAATTTAGCCAAATACTGCATGCTGCATGTTTGACGTGCTGACAATCGGGAGATTGATGCTCTCTCTGGGACATTCTGAAAGCTGCACTAAATTTTGGTAGGCAGGTGCAGTTAGCTTCTTTGCCACTAGGTGACTCTATACCAAAATAGTGTCTGGTTACAGTAAGGTCATCAGGTGTTAGACCCTTTTTAGGTAGAGCCCTTCCACAGTGATGTCATGGGTGAGTCAGTGCCCAGTTATAAACCAAGTTAGGAGGAGCCCTAGTGCCGATGGGGAATAGGAGACAAAAAAACCCACACCAGCGCAAATGTAATCAGCCTGTGTAGGCCCTGGACAGGAGGAGTCGGCTGTATCCTTTCTGACCTTATAAAGATAGGGGTTAGGGCGGAATGCAAATGGCATTTTAGGCCAGGCTATCGGATCCCTGTGTGAGCTGCCTCCCTGGAAGGTCCCCCAGAGAGATGTACCTAGCAAGGAGGTGACTACAGAGAGCACAGTCCTGTGAGTACTAATGACCCCGCGTCGAGCAGAGATTGTAAGGGAGATGGCTGCTGAGGTTCTGCATATGTTTTCACATGTGACTACTGTGGACTGTCCACTTGTGTAATGTCAAGTGACTCTGGATAATATGTCGATGTGATGTGACTGTTATGCCATTTCTTAAATTTCAAGAGTAAAGTGCAGAAAACGACCTAATGTGTGGAGATTCCTTCCTTTGGGTAGTAAAGGTCAATATGGCTGGGAATGTCATGTGGAGGCCTCAGGCATGGAAAGAGGCAAAAGATGGCGGAGGGTTCGGCCTCAACAGAAGGGGCAATGTTCTAGCAGGATGGGAGAGAGGACTTGTGCTCTTGAAGCCAAATGCAGCCAACCACGAAGACCCTCTTCCAGGCAGTTATCACCACTCTATTGTTTACACATCTCAATATTACAAATTACTTTGATCAAGTAATAAAATGATAGTAAAGACAAAAGGAAACCAACCAATCAACTGCAATGTTGTTTTTCAAAGTGCAATACAAAATGATGGCTGAAATAACAATGAATTCTATGGCCGACATGCTTATTTTTCTCCTGTTCACATTTCAGCCTGGCAAGTCATGGGCTGCATTGTCACGAATGTAGAGTTGCTGTTATTCCCAAGGGAAAAAAACACCTCTGAATTGGCGTGCGTAGACACAGTGTGTCAACCACATGATGTGATTGTAAGTCATATTGATCCCAGGCTTACCATGTGCTCAGTTTGTTTCTTGTGATATAACAATTTGAAAACAATTCCCTCAAGAGGCCTATGGTCAATACTTGTTAGTGCTGGCTAAATAATGAATACCAATATGCAAATAACAACAAGGTGAAAAGAAACAGCTAGGTCTTGGGTAAGATTATTACAGCAGATAAATCAAGTTTTTCGCGTTTTTAATGAGACTTGGTTATCTAATTACAGTGTTATCCATTTCATATGAAATATATGACTTAACATACTTTGCAATCTTGTAATGGACCTTTACATCCCACTACATATCTGCAGGTTCACCACAATCTACAGATGTGTCAATTTTCATGGTATTAACGCCTTTAGTAGTGTAAAACAAATCTACATGCCTAAGCACCATTTTGGAACTTTGACATGTGTTAGTAAAACTTCTCGGCCTTTTGGCTAAGATCAAGTGTAGTATCGACTTTAGCCCTTAGGGGTGTCTCTGCTTCACAGCTAGGACGTTGAGAACCACTTGTATCTATCCAAGCTAATTGGTCCTTGTGGGGTACCCTCTGCTCGGCCTGGTAGGATCGTTGATTAAATTCAGCTTCACCTACTTGCTGCTATTGGGTTAGAGGCTTAGCCCCCACAGGGAACGAGATTGCGGTCTTCCCTCCTCCCCCACTCCGCATTACTACCTCCGGGCAGTAGATGCTAGAGCCTTTTTAAAGGCTACGAAAAAGAGCGAAGACGTCGAGGAACCAGAAGGAAGCCGCCTAAGAAACATCTGAAGCGACATCCAAATCCTTGACGATGGGGAAGAGCGAAAAGAAGACCGGAAAAGAGAAGAAGAACCCCGTTCCAGCCACTTCCTCCAAGCCCGGGAATGCCGCTGCCTCAACCCCCGCCCCTACCCCGGCCGGCACCAGCCGACCGGGACCAGCCAAGCCAGACCAGCCTGCAGACGGGCTCCCAGCTTTGGAGCCATGGATGAAGCAGACGGTCGTGCTGCAGCTGAAGGAGGTGGACGGAAGAGTCCCCGACATGACCCCGGAGATCTTTGGAAAGAAGATGATCCTGGAACAGGGGTTCAGCAAAGCGGAGACGCTTTCTGTGCAGGCCTTCACAAGAGGTATATTCTTTATAACTTTTGTGTCGTTCCAGGTCTGCAGAAGATACTGGGAGATGGTGAAGACCAGTGGCCCTGAATCCCCTTTCCGGAAGTTCACTGCGAACTGCCCCATAACACGGGACGAAAAGCGGGTGACAGTGGCCATGAGGAACCCCCATACCAGTGGAAAGGACATAGCCACCTACCTCCAGAGGTTCTGCACCGTGGTGAAGGACCCGATCCAAATCTTCGATGCCAACGGCTTCTGGATAGGTAAGTGGTCTGTGCTCTGCAAACTGAGGAAAGACCCTTCGGGGGACATCCAGCACCTGCAGCCTTTCTTCTCCCTGGGATCCTCCGCAGGAATCCTCTTCTACCCCGGCATACCCTACAACTGTAACAAGTGTGGGCAGCCGGGACACATAGGGAAGGATTGTACAGAACTTGCTTGCAAGTTCTGTAGGGTGACAGGCCACGAGACCAAGGACTGTCCGAGGTCCAAAGCCTGCAACCTTTGCGGACTGGCAGAGCATGTCTTCAGACACTGCCCCCAGAGGACCCGGACCTACGCTGGAGCCGTAAGCCAGGGTAAGCCATCCGGGAGAAAGCTGCCAGAAAAACCAAAAGAACCTCGAAAGGCCAAAGGTAAGTCCACTCCCGCCCCACCTGCACCTGCCCCTGCCCCTGCCCCCCTGCCCCATCCCCTACCTCCAGCACACCCCCACCCACCCCCTCTGTGCCGGAGGAGCCCCTCCCCACCCCTTCCCCCCCCAACCTGTCCTCCCTGGAGGACTTCCCCACCCTCCCACCCCCCTCCACCCCCACCAGTGGCCCAAGAGGAAGCCGGAAACGTAAGCCAGAGAGCCCATCAGCAGAGGAACCTGCCACCTCCACCAAACGGCCCAACGGGGTCCAACGCGACAGCGATGGACCCGAGCAAGTAGTGGAGGACCTAGAGTCTGCAGGCGAGGAGGGGGAAGGGGAGGAGGTCGTGGTCAACCCCGAGCAGGACCTCCCCCCCGACGTCCACATCAGCCAGCAGATGATGGAGTCTGTCCTTGAGGAGCTGGGCCTGGCCCAGAACACAGGACAGGCAGAAGATGCAACGGAAGAGCCACCCCCCCCTCCGGGGAGGTAAGTTCGGACCCTTGTTAACTAGACCCTCATACCCTTTTTCATTATGGCTGAGATCTCAATCTTTTCCATCAATGTGAGGAGTATCAAGGATACATCTAGAAGGCAAGCGGTCCTGACCTTTCTTTCAAGTCAGCAGAGTGATGTCTACATGCTTCAGGAGTGCGCCCTTCCCCCCTTGAGGAGGTACACCCATCTGTCCTCCCAGTGGACCCTTGGTCCCTCCTACTGGTCCGGGGGTGGCGATTGCAAGTCTGCAGGAGTAGCCATTCTGGTCAGGGGTGGGCGTTTCACGGTTGACTCTATCCATGAGCTAGTCTGTGGCCGTCTTTTGGTCATAGACGGCTCGTGGGTGGAAGAGCCAGTTAGGCTCATCAACGTGTACGCCCCCCCAGACAAGAATGCGCGGCTGGAACTCTTCCAGACCCTGCGGACCCAACTCGTCACCACCAGAACAGTAGTGATCGGCGGTGACTTTAACTGTCCGATCGAGGAGGATGGGCGCAGCTCCAGCATATACGCAAAACTTGATGCTACTTCTAGGCTGCTCAGGGAGATGATCTCGGAGGCCTCCTTGCAGGACGCCGTGGGATCCATAGGGAAAGGGACCGTGAACTATTCGTGGTGCCGACCCGATGGATCTGTGCGTTCCAGGATCGACTTCGTGCTCACTTCAAGAACAGTCAAGCATCGTGAGTTCTCCATGGCCCCCTGCTTTTTCTCTGACCACAGGGCTATCCACTTTCGGGGTGACCTGGGCGAGGGCATCGCCCGCGGACCGGGTTCCTGGAAGCTGAATAGCACCCTTCTGGAAAATGAGGAATTGATGGGGGAACTCCGTGAGGCCTATGCCACCTGGACGGAGGAAAAGGGATTCTTCGGAAGAGTAAGTGACTGGTGGGAGTTTGTGAAGGTTAAGCTGCGTAGCTTCTTTCAGGCAAGGGGACGCCAGCGTGTGTGTGCCAGGAGGAGGGAACTCAGGAGACTGCAGCGTCAGTTGCAGTCCCTGCAGGACCTTCAGCACTGTGGCTGGGACGTTAGGCAGGACCTGGAGGACACCAAGAGGAGCCTGAAAGGACACTTCGAGGAAGAATCCAGGCACATTGTCTTCCGTGCCAAGGTGGAGAATCTTGAGAAAGGTGAGAAGTGTAATTCTTTCTTTTTCAGGAAACTCCACTCAGGACACACACCCTTGTCAGAGTTGCGCGACGAGACCGGAACACTCCAGAAGGGGAAGAAGGCTGTGATGAAAGTGGTCAGCGACTACTACACCAACCTCTACTCCCCGAAAGAAACGGACACACAGGCGGCCGACAGGTTCCTGTCAGGTATCACTAACCAAATTGATCCTGCAGGTTCATCAACCGTCAACGCCCCCTTGGTGCTGGAGGAGCTGCACTCTGCCACTAAATCCTTTAGGCGAGGCAAGACCCCGGGCTGCGATGGTCTCCCAGTTGAGCTCTATGTAGCACTGTGGGATCTCGTGGGCCCGGACCTGCTCGAGCTGTACGAGGAGATGGTGGTAGAGGGCAGAATGCCTCCGTCACTGAGGGAGGGGATGATCACGATTTTGTATAAGCGGAAGGGGGAGAGATCGGATCTTAAAAATTGGCGTCCGATCTCTCTGCTGAACGTGGACTACAAAATCCTCGCCAAGGTCCTGGCCAACAGGCTGAAGTCTGTCATCGGACAGATCATCCACCCGGATCAGACTTGCGGCATTCCTGGTCGCAGGATTGCGGACAGCCTTGCGCTTGTCCGGGACACGGTCCAGTACATTCACGGCCGCCGTGTGCACGCGGCCCTGGTCAGTCTTGACCAGGAGAAGGCCTTTGACCGTGTCTCCCACGAGTTTATGTGCAGAGCTCTGCGCAGGTTTGGTCTTGGGGAAATGTTTTGTTCGTATGTGAATGTAATGTACACTGACATTTCTAGTTTGGTGCTGGTAAATGGCTGGAAAACTGACCCCTTTCCAATTCTGTCTGGGGTCAGACAAGGCTGCCCTCTCTCACCTCTGCTTTTTGTTTGTTGTATAGAGCTCTTCGCCCGAAGCATCAGACGGAACCCAGAGATCAGAGGGATCACCGCACCAGGACCGGACAGACGGGAGGTCAAGTGCTCACTCTACATGGACGACGTGACGGTGTTCTGTGCTGATCGGCGCTCCATCGACACACTCGCCCAGACCTGTGAGGACTTCGGCCAAGCTTCAGGGGCAAAGGTCAACTGCGGGAAGTCAGAGGTCATGCTCTTCGGAAAGTGGTTCCTGCCTTCTTCTGCACCAATTCCTTTCAGCGTCAAGACGGACTTCATCAAAATCCTTGGGGTCTGGTTTGGAGCTGAGGGCGCAGCCCTGAAGTCCTGGGAGGAAAGACTGTCAAAGATGCGACAGAAGTTTGGACTGCGTCGCAGTACAGATTGGATGTACCCTGTTTAAAGTATTTGTTTTTTTGTATATTTTCTTGCAAAATAAAGTATACATTTTTCAATCAAAAAATGTGTTAGTAAAACTGTACATATCATCACAACTACTTTGTGCATCAAAGTGGATTATACTGCGTTTTTCTCAGGACAAATTGGCCTTGTTTTGTTGGTAAATGGTAATAGATATAGCCTTAACCTTTTATTATTAAAGGAAAACTGGCCCAAAATAGTAAAAGAAATATATGTTTTTTAATGTAGCTGTGTATTTCTTGCTACTACCATAACCTTCCACCAAAGAACAACCCAAATTAAATTCTCCTGCTCCTGACAATTGCAGCAATAGCACATATGTGTATGTTAGTTGATGTTTGTACCCATGGTACAGCCCAAAAACAATAGTGCCCATTTTTTCTTCTACCTAAAGCACACCGACACTAACTGACACTGATACTAAAAAAAAAAAAAAAATCCTGTAAAAAAAAAAAAATACTGACCATGACCTTTGACCCTGACTCAAACCCTAACCCTGCAACTTACCTAGATCAAACCTTAATGTAGTTATTTTTTTAAATTTTGTTATTTTATTATTTTTAATAAACTCATTTAATTACACTAAATATCTATCTCCTCCATTCACAGAGAAAGAAAACACCGGGGGGGGGGGGGGGCTTCACAGTGACTGATCACTGTGATAGCCAATCAGAGGTTATCACAGTGATCAGGTGACCTGGAGCGGGAGATCTGGATTCCGATCGTTAGTATGGGGGTCCGATCGTTAGTACGGGGCCCAGGGCTCTCTGTTCGGCACACTCCCAGCACAAAGGGAAATACGCAAATATGAGAAAAAGCCCAGCCCAGTCGGGCCGCATATTTGCGTATGGTCGGCGTGAAGGGGTTAAAGAAGAACTACACTCTGCTCTGGAAGCTTTGGCCAAAAAGTCAAGAAGAGGGTAAACTTTATTGTGAAAAAAAAAGAAGAGGCCACGGATCTGGTCATCAATATTGCCTGTGGTTCCCCAGCAGCTGATTTTTCCCCATTATCGACTTACACATGCCTGGTTCTGCACCAATTGCAATAAAAAGCCTTTAGACGGTGATTGTATATCCATGGTGTGCTGCCGAATATGTACACTTTCTTGATGTCTCCAGGATCCAGCTGGTAATCGCTGCAGCACCCACCATTGATAAGCCTTGTTTTCCAGGAACATGTGTGATAGGAATATAGACAAGACTGGTTCTGCACCATGTCAATGTATAAAGGCCACAATTTGGTAGAGGCAACACCTTTTCAGGTCAGAGCCTCCAGTAAGGTGAACAATGAGCAGCACAGAGGTGACATTACCAAATCTCCTGAGACTAGCAGTCAGAGGCAACAGTGCTTTAGATCTCACAATGCAGATACTCACCTATGAGACTGTACATAGACCCATAAAGTCAAAAGGTATATTTCTCAGAGTATTGTTTGGGCACAATTAACACCTCTACATTTTCATTATATCATAGCACATCTTTTTTGAGTCCTGGCTAACAGCAGTTACTACAAGATGCCTGATACTACATTTACTTGCCAGAAAGCATATTCTGTGCCCTCTCCAATTTAGTTTAACTTTAATACAGGGGCCTGACTTCCTCTGACTTCCTAGCTAGGCTCCATCAAACAATCATCCACCTATCCAATGAAAATTCCTTGGAATTTCTCCAACTCCGGGTTCTCCAGGCAAGGGATAGTACCACCGAGGTCTGCTTAGTAGGGTGTAGCCAAAGTATTTGTGTTTTTAAGCTGGTTTGATAGTAAAGGCCCTACAAGGTAGTTACATTATAGTAGCATGGTCCCTTAAACAAGCAATGGAAACCTAGCCCCACAAAGACAGTTCTGAAATATAGTAACATCTGGGCAAATGTGGCAATACACAGTCAGTTGTTACAATATGTGGACAATAGACATGGGCACAAAGCCATAAATCCTGACAGTAGGTGGGCAACAAATGCACATATATACATATAAAACATGTTGATAAAATGGATATGAATTTCAAGGTTCAGATACAACATGGTATGCTAGGGCAGAACAAGATCTTTACTAACACACCAAATGATTTCCACTAACAGTCCATAAGAGCAGAGGCAGATGGCTACCTCATGCCCTGGGGTTCTTCCTCAGTGTGCCCCATATATCTGTTTTCTGTTGAATAATATAATCGCGTATACTGAAAGGCACAGATGTATGGCGGCCTAACAGGAGCATATTTTCTGACACCAGTTTACTTCAAAGGAAGGGCCAAAAACTAACCATCATCACCTCAACTTCAATGGGAAGCAAGCTAGTAAACCACCAGGGAGAACACGACCAACAGTGCCATATTCCCTCAGGTTGGTAGACGCCGACTACTGACTACATAGTAACTTTTTATCTGCAGACTCTGTGGAGAGATGAAAAGGGTGGCCTCTCATGCTCCCCTCCCCATGCATGCTGATGCAGGCTTTCCTTGTTGCAGAAATGAGAACCAGAGCAGGTCACACTGCAAATTCTCAGGTCAAAGAGCTCTTCTTAAAAATCCCCTAAAATCGTGGCTCTGGCAGTTGAAAGGGAAGTGTCACATACCTGGGAGAGGCTGAGTTGACTAGAGATCTTTCCTTACACCTTAAGCACAATGTCTACTGGAGTTGGAGGCAGAAGTGTAGCAAAATGAGGATGGGCAGGCTTGCTCGCAGTGGGTCCAGACACAGTAGAAGATCGGAAAACAGTCTGGGAGTTGGTGTATTGCTGGAGACTCTCAGAACAGGTCTGTGTAGGAATTTAGAATTACAGATTGGGCACAGGAACTTGCAGGTGCAAGGAGAAGAGTTGTAGTCAGGACAAACAGTATCGGCAACTGCCGGGCAGTAGAGGTACCAATTCAAGAGCAGGAGCAAGGTCAAAGGCCAGGGTCAAGAGATGGGAAGCAGAGGTAGAAAGACAGCAGGCAGAAGGCACCTGGTGCTCAGAACACAACCCAAGGTCAGCAGCGGGAGAGCTGAATGCAGCAGAATCAGGAGGCCATCAGGTCAAACATAAAATAGTAGAACATCAGGTTACGGGTCACAGGAGCTGACGACCACTCAGCAACTCTCCTTAGCTGTGCTTTAAATAGGGTTTGAGCACATGCATTAGCACATACACCAACACGCTCAGATGTACATGCAGCCATGACCCCATGCAGCAGGCCACGAATTGTAATTTGCCCACATGCAGATCTCTGGCCATGGCCGTGCACTTGCCCTCCATGACAGTAAGCCTCACAGGAACTGTTAGGAAGGCACAAAGACTTCAATCTACTATTCTCAGCTCCAGTACAGCATGTTAGGACTGGAAATAATTCATTCATGTGATGGCCAAACTTAATACGATTAGATTGTTTAGAATTCTATGACTCAGTACTAAGCGCTAAGAATGGGATTATTGTAAAATAAATTGATACCAATGCTACAGAAAGTGAAATATGCCTACTTTTAATGCTTATGCTCGGGTTACAATGTATACTGTGTTGACAGAGTGTCCTTAAAGTGAATGTTCCATCAATGAAGGAAAGCCAGGAAATTCAGCAAATTTCTTGGTAACACACTTCCGCCGAATGTGTCAGCCAAATGGTTGTACCTTAACTTTCCTGTAAATGTAGCCTCTCCCTACAGGAAGTCAGGTTTACCATTCTGATATTTGGGTTTGACGGACAATCTGCTGGGTTCCCCACCCACACTTGCACCTGTTCCTTCTTTCTTTGGCTGGCTGATTCATTTTGCAGCCTTGGTTTCCAAATGTAGATTGTCAACCTTTTGTCTGATTGTTTCTTTTGTAAAGGCTGGTGCTGTGTAAGCTGCTCGCTTTTGTCCTTGATTCTGGAGAGCTGGCCGCTTGAACGTACCATCGATTTGTTACATTAATAGCTTTTTTTTGCAGGTGGACTAAATATAGCAAAGAATATTTTATTTTTTTCTTGAGTGGATGGCCTGCAGCCAATTAACTGCAATTCTTAATTACTAGATAAAGAGAACAGGTGCATTCTGTGTGGTGTCTGTTTCCTCTTCAGTGGTCTATGCAGTCAACCTTGGGTGCATGCAGGCAGATTGAATCAATCACAGGCTTATTTTTTCCCCCTCTATCCTCCTTGTTCTCTCAGATCTAAGGGGAAGCTCTTGTGTACTGCAGGGTGTCTCACTATGTGCAATTTGGGATCTTGAGTCCTGCATGAAGCTTCTGGTGTACTTCCTTCCTGACCCTAAAGCATGAACAATATGCAAAGAGGGTCTCATACACTGGATAATAGTTTCCCTATGTTGCTGCATTTACCTAGACACCAATAGTCAAGGGTGGACTGACATGGGGGGCAAGGGGGTATCTGCCCCATGGGCCAGTACTAATAAGATTAGGGTGGTGGTCCTGAGTGGGCCATTCAGACCATTCACCATTCAAACATTAATTTGTTTGG